>NC_090742.1:17818204-17838204 GCF_036898095.1 Palaemon carinicauda
GGAGAAAGAAGAACTGGAGAAGAACCTGACGATAAAGAGAGACATGAAGAAGGAGAACCTCTCTCGCAAGATGCTGGAACACGAGAGGGCCGCCACAGCAGCTCTGGTGGAGAAGCACAGCAAGGAGATGATGCGTCTGATTCAGGAGAAGCGATCGGAGTTCTTCGACGACGAAGAGGAGGTCCTGGAGCACTACCCTGCCCAGCCTCCGCCACCCTTGCCTCCCCCGCAGACGAAGACAGACATCTACACGGATCCAGACGAGTTCGCAGAGGTTGATCAGTTGGCTATTCAGGTGAGGAGTACTTTTGATTCATCAACCCTTCACGATTAGATTTAATATTTTTTGCTTATTTTTAAATGGGTATTATTTTGCGTCAATATGTGAAAGGAAGCCTTCATTATGCACCCTAAACTATCAAAGTTTTTCCAATGTATAAATATTGCGTGGAAATTGGATTTTTATATCGGTATTACTTTGCATCATTATGTGAAAGGGACACTTCAGTGTACATCTTACACTATCAAAGTTTTTTTGCAATGTAGTAATTTTGACCAAATTTTTTTATCATTTTGGGACACCCTTGGATGACGTGTGATCTTGAATAATCTGGACACTGGGACCTATGTTAATGTCTCATATATACAATAATTCATGTATAAATTATGTGTTTGAATGTATGTGATTTAGATACTGGAGCACATAGATACCAAATGGGCTCAGTGGTCCTAGAGCCAGGCCCAATTGCCCAACCTCATAAATCCATTTGAATCCATCAGAATTACCAAATCGAGGTAAAACCAGAATTTTAGACAATAGAGTAAAAGACAACCAGTTATAAGAATGAACTTTGAAATATACTTAAACAATGATGTCTATTGGAAACGTCCCTACCTGGTAATCTGCAGGACTGGGGTTCGAATCCCGCTCAAACTCAATAGTTTCTTATAGGGTCTGCAGCCTCACTATCCGTGTGAGGTAAGGAAGAGGTTGGTTTGGGAGGAGCCTATAGGTTTACTTACCGAGTCATCAGGAGCCATTGCCTGTCCCTTTCTAGCTCTAGCTTGGGTGGATAGCTGGCTTGGGCGCTGATCTCATGTATTTAATTGTCAGTCTCTAGTTGTCCTGTTAGAGCATTGTCACTGTCCCTTGCCTCTGCCATTCATGAACGACTTTAAAACATTTAAAACACGAAATTCACACTTAAAAAAACTTTTCCTCCAGGTGGCGCAAGAGGACCAAAAGACCTTCACTGACCTGGTGAGGATGCTGGTGGGCCAGTGCATCTCTGACGTAGAAAAAGCCAGGACGATCTTCCGCTGGATCACCGTCAAGAACCTGAACTCCATCACTTTTGACGACTCCGCCCACGGGGACACGCCCATGGGACTTCTGAGAGGCATCAAATACGGCACGGAGTCTTACCACGTTCTCTTCAAGCGTCTTTGCAGGTACTTCGATCGAAACAGGTTTCTGTTTGGTACAGTTGGCTCCGCTAATTCCGGTACACTGACGTCTCCTTAGCTTCCCGTGAAGTGTACTGGAATTAATGAAGACAACTGTACTAAGGATAAAGTATGATAAGTAGTTCAGGTCTTCTTGAGTGCCTATATAGGGAGCTGACACAAGCCAAGATAGTTTTAAATCTCCTATTTAGTTTATTCATAGCAGAAGATTAATATGATATCTAATTATAGTCTCTTTTCAATGTCTATGGGTCTAGTACTGTGACAGAGAATTATAAAGATATAGTATTTTGGACATACAAGCAATATTTATATATTCAGTAGAAATCAAGACAACATATCCTACAGACACCATGTGTAATAATGGTCGATATATATATAGTAGTAAAAGCAGTAGTGGTATTACTATTGGTACTACTATTTATTTATTTCCGTATTTATTTCCTTATTTCCTTTCCTCACTGGGCTATTTTTCCCTGTTGGAGCCCATGAGCTTATAGCATTCTGCTTTTCCAACTAGGGTTGTAGCTTAGCTAATAATAATAATAATAATAATAATAATAATAATAATAATAATAATCACTCCTCTCCCCCAGTTACGCCGGTCTCCACTGCGTGGTCATCAAAGGATACAGCAAATCCGCAGGATACCAACCAGGCGTAAGGTTCGAGGACAACCGATTCCGCAACTCCTGGAACGCCGTTTACGTGGCTGGGGCGTGGCGCTTCGTCCAGTGCAACTGGGGTGCCAGGCATTTGGTCAATGCCAAGGAGGTGCCCAAACCAGGGGGCAAGAATAAGAGTGATAGTCTGAGGTAAGACCTTAAAGTAAATTTCATCTTCCAAATATTTTCGTATTATTATGTATCTTGATTAGTTTACTCAAGCACATTTTTTATATATAATGCAACATACATATTTGCCTTGTTTGTGTGTATTTCTTCCTAATATCTCGCTCTGTGTGCTTATTTTTTCTTCCATTTTCTTTCCCTTATTCTGTAGTTTATATGGTTTTGCTAATCATATCCCCTTCCTCTCTTGTAACCTGCGGCTCTTCAAAATTAGTAGCAACTATCAACTGCTATACAAATATATGTTTGTTCTTACCTACCAGATACATAACCCTTCATTTTCCTTAATCCCATTTTCCTCGAGCTGTCAGTATTCAGTTTTGTTGTTGTTGTTGTTGTTGTTGTTGTATAGTAAAATGTTAACATTTTAACTGCACCCATCTTTAAAACTTTTATGTAGCGTCTGTTTTAGCTTTTTTTCATCTTGCCGTCTAACTTCTTGTATCTTATTCTTTAAGGTGTAACTGTAATTTCTGCCCCAGCGCTGAATGGCCTCCTTAGTCCCAGCGATGGCCATATGGACTAAATTAAAAAAAAAAATCGCTGAAATGTAGCACATATTACATACAGTAAAAGCTTTACGTAGTCATGTCCCCCCTTTTCATATAATGTTTTTCTTTATCTTCATTCGTTTTTGCAGGTAGAATTTGTTATTTTACCCCCAAAATGATCTTCCTAATCGGGTAGTTGAATCAGTAGAACTTCAAAAGTTCAAAGTTGTAGCAAATGTTTTTATGTTGAACAGGCTGACCAAAGTCTTTTTATAGTTTGTATATGACATATCCGTTTTGACGTTGTTACTGTTTTTAGAATGATTTATTGTTAATTTGTTCTCATCATTTATTTATTTCCTTGTTTCCTATCCTCACTGGGCTATTTTTCCCTGTTGGAGCCCTTGGGCTTACAGCATCTTGCTTTTCCAACTAGGGTTGTAGCTTGGCAAGTAATAATAATAATAATGATGATAATAATAATAATAATATCTGGTATCAAAACAGCTAAGATCATTGATGTCACCAAATTTAGTCAACAATAATTATATATTCCTTATGCAAACCATGCTTAAATATTATTGAATATATAAAGCAATCCTTATTGCACTCCTGTCCCAGAATATTTGAAGGATGTAAATTGCATAGGTATTGTTCCAATTATGTTTTTTATGTTCTCCGCCCCGCCCCCCCCCCCCCCCCCGAAAAAAAAATCGAAATGATGTACATATTGTTCTTGTCTTGTATACATGACTTTCGAGCCTTAATATAGCATAAAGCAGCTTACCTGTCATTAACAATACATTAATTTTGCGATACATTTCAGTTTTGATTCTCAGACTTTATTAGACATTATCACAGATATAAATAGAGGAAGAGACATGGACAAAATTTGTGAAGTAATATTTATCGATCAAGAAGCTTCAAAATTCAATGTATATATTTTTCTGTTTATTAGTTTTAGATATGGCAATTATTTTCTTGATATCAATTTCCATTTAGTTCTTTTAATAATAGTAGATAATAATAATAACTATATAGCATGATCATCAGAGCATGTAGTTTAAAATGTATATATTTGCAGTATCCCAGGAACTAATAGTTGACTAATGGTAGTTACTAATCTAAACCATAGCATGTTAAAAGATTTAAAGGTTTAAAGGCCACTCATGAATGGCAGAGGCAAGGGGCAGTGACATTGCCCTAGGAAGCAGGACAGTACCCTAGAGACTGATTATATATATGATCAGCGCCCAAGCCCCCTCTCCACCCTTATTAGGACCAAGGAGGGCCAGGCAATGGCTGCAGATGACTCAGCTGATAGACCTCTAGGCTGTCCCAAACCCCGCAACCTTAGCTCACAAGGATGGTAAGGTTGCAGAAACTAAAGGCACTAACGAGTCTGAACTAGCCTAATCATTATCAGACCGAACCGAGCCGTACCTGGTTAATGTCATTGAGAAATCGAATTAACTGTTCTAGGTGTAGGTCCAACGTAATAAGAGTCTTCTTCTTCTTTGTCTGCATCTTTTACCACCTTTATGTGGGGTCGATGTTTCTGGCCAGCGTTCTCCATCTACCTCTGTCCCACACTTCATCACCGGTTAATCCCTTTGGTCGAAGGTCATCCTTGATACAGTCCATCCACCTTCGCTTTGGTCTCCCTCTCCTTCTCGTTCCCTGTACCTCCATTTCCATCACTCTCCTCTTCTCCTCTGTTCATCTCTTCTCATCACATGACCATACCACCTCAGTCTACTTTCTTGGATCTTATCTGATAGTTTTCTAACCCCTGTGGTACCCCTAATTACCTCATTCCGTATCTTATCTCTTCTTGTCACTCCACACATCCATCTCAACATTCTCATCTCTGCCACATCCAGTTTCGTAATAAGAGTACTATAACTTTAAATAATTAAATCTCATTTTGCAAGTCCTGTTATGTGCGGTTAAGTGTGGGCGTAATTTCGTTTAGTGGGAATATTAAGTTGTTTAATTATTTGGTTTCACATTTATTATTATTATTATTATTATTATTATTATTATTATTATTATTATTATTACTTACTTACTTACTTACTCACTAAGCTACAACCCTAGTTGGAAAAGCAAAATGCTATAAGCCCAAGGGCTCCAACTGAGAAAATAGGCCAGTGAGGAAAGGAAACAAGGAAGAATAAAGTATTTCAAGAACAATAACAACATTAAAATAAATATTTCCTAAATAAACTATAAAAACTTTAACAAAACAAGAGAAAGAGAAATTAGATTGAATAGTGTGCCCGAGTGTACCCTCAAGCAACAGAACTCTAACTCAAGACAGTGGAAGACCATGGTACAGGGGCTATGGCACTACCCAAGATAAGAGAACAATAGTTTGATTTTGGAGTGTCCTCCTAGAAGAGCTTTACTTTATGTGTTTTTTTTTTTTAAATTGAATGAACGAAGGAATCAGAAATATGAGATTTTTTAGACAACTGACTTTTCAAATTATTTTTTATTTTGCAAATCTTCGAAAAGTAATCATAAAGTATTTAACCCTAATTTATGTGGATAAGAATTTTGTATTTTATATATAAGCCCCTAATTTATGTGGATAAGAATTTTGTATTTTATATATAAGCAATCATTACTTATTTTACGTCTTTTGATATCACTTAAGAAAATCTAAAAAAAAAAAAATGGTATTTCTGAAATTTATAAACATACCTGAAAATTTCATGTCATTCATGATTTTAATTTACCAAAAAATATTTCGGTATTTGATGAACGGGATTTTATAATAATAAAACTATATTTAAGTAAAATATTCAAGGAAATTTACTAGAAATAAGAAAATACATATAAACCTGCTTGGACGTACTTCATTATTTTCTCATATTTATACTAATGGAAATGTTAGTTCTGGTTTTGTTTCACTTAGCAGAAATATATAGCTATATTTTCGCTTGGTATAGTCCAGAGACTCTTTAGCTATGGTAGGCAGCTCTTCTAGGAGAAGGACACTCCAAAATCAAACCATTGTCGTCTATTCTTGGGTAGTGCCATAGCCTCTGTACCATGGCCTTCCACTGTCTTGGGTTAGAGATCTCTTGCTTGAGGGTACACTCGGGCACACTATTCTATCTCATTTCTCCCCCTCTTGTTTTGTTAAAGTTTTCATAGTTTATATAGGAAATATTTAAATGTTACTGTTTTTAAAGTATTTTATTTTTCCTTGTTTCCTTTCCTCACTGGGCTATTTTCCCTGTTGGGGCCCCTGGGCTTATAGCATCCTGCTTTTCCAACGAGGGTTGTAGCTTAGCAAATAATAATAATAATAATAATAATAATAATAATAATAATAATAATAATATGTCCACACTAGATCTCTTTTTCACTTCCTCTCCTGAATCATCACTTACGGTTTGCGAGAATAGATTAGGATGAAAGCAATAGATTATGGACCTGAAATATTTGTCTTCCCATTCCCTTGGGTAGGGGAGAGAAGGAGTAGTCATACCCTGTTGAGACAGGGTACCCCGAGCGGTACATTCGGAAACCACACACTCCCTCAAAGTGCCGGACCAGCGGGTTGTAGTTAGGAAAGGGGGAGGGGTAAGGAAGGGTTGAATCTATGCCTGTACATATGTATCTAATTGTTTAGCCGTCATTTTTGACGGATCGGGTATACTAGCAAATTTATTATTATTATTATTATTATTATTATTATTTGCTAAGCTACAACCCCAGTTGGAAAAGCAGGATGCTACAAGCCCAGAGGGCCCCGACAGGGAAAATAGCCCAGTGAGGAAAGGAAACAAGGACAAATAAAATATTTAAAGATCAGTAACAATATTAAGATAAATATTTCCTATATAAACCATAAAAACTTTAACAAAACAAGAGGAAGAGAATTAAGATAGAATAGTGTGCCCGAGTGTACCCTCAAGCAAGAGAACTCTAACCCATGACAGTGGAAGACCATGGTACAGAGGCTATGGCACTACCCAAGACTAGAAAACAATGGTTTGATTTTGGAGTGTCCTTCTAGAAGAGCTGCTTACCATAGCTAAAGTCTCTCCTACCCTTACAAAGAGGAAAATAACCACTGAACAATTACAGTGCAGTAGTTAACCCCTTGGGTGAAGAAGAATTGTTTGGTAATCTCAGTGTTGTCAATTGTATGAGAATAGAGGAGAATCTGTAAAGAATAGGCCAGACTATTCGGTGTATGTGTAGGCAAAGGGAAAGAACCGTAACCAGAGAGAAGGATCCACTGTAGTACTGTCTGACCAGTCAAAAGACCCCATAACTCTCTAGCGGTAGTATCTCAACGGGCGGCTGGTGCCCTTGCCAACCTACTACCTAGGTTGAGGAAAGTAATCGTATATCTGTTTTATTTTCTTTGGATATCCAATCTTGTTGGTCTTCTAACCACATCACCCAATTTGTTTATTGTTTTTATAATACTCTGTTTCTGTTGTATTATCTATTGTACATACTGTATTCATGGTTTTCAATACAATGCAAAACCTCTCTCTCTCTCTCTATCTCTCTCTCTCTCTCTCTCTCTCTCTCTCTCTCTCTCTCTCTCTCTCTCTCTCTCTATCTCTTTCTCTCTCGTCTTTTATTGTAGAACACTGCTTGCTTATTACAGTGAACCTAATCACGTATGTTAATATATATATATATATATATATATATATATATATATAGATGTGTGTGTGTGGGGGGTGTATATACACACACACACACACACATATATATATATATATATATATATATATATGTATATATATATATATATATTTATATATATATGTATATATACTGTATATATATACATATATATATATATATATATATATATATATATATATATATATATATACAGTACAGTAGATAGATTAATAGATAGTAGTCATAAGTTTATATAAGTAATTGATTAGTAAAATTATTTAGAATAAATTCTTCTGTGGCTTCCTTTGCACGACAGTCAGTAATACATCCTGTGAAAATTATTTAATTTCTTAGTTTCTCATTAATGCCAAAATAACAATTCAACTTTATAAACCCTTTTCCAAAAATTAAATATTAACCAAATTTCTTTCCTCTTTCTATTTTCATAACAATATCAAAGGTAGGAGAAATGAGTTTATAGCTTTCGCATGAAATTACCTTATGATACTTTAAACCAGTCTTACGCTTCATAGTAGATTGTACTGTATACAGTTATTTTTACCACTGTTTTAGTTCATTTTTGTACTGCTTTGACGGCACCTGTAACCAAACTAGCAAATGGGTCTGCCCCATGCTTCCACTATCCACTTCCTCATTTAAATCTCACCCGTGCTTTGACGGCACCTGTAACCAAACTAGCAAATGGGTCTGCCCCATGCTTCCACTAGCAAACTTACCTCCACTTTCCCATTTGAATCTCTCCCGTGCTTTGACGGCACCTGTAACCAAACTAGCAAATGGGTCTGCCCCATGCTTCCACTATCCACTTCCCCATTTGAATCTCACCCGTGCTTTGACGGCACCTGTAACCAAACTAGCGAATGGGTCTGCCCCATGCTTCCACTATCCACTTCCTCATTTGAATCTCACCCGTGCTTTGACGGTACCTGTAACCAAACTAGCAAATGGGTCTGCCCCAATGCTTCCACTAGCAAACTTACCTCCCCTTCCCATTTGAATCTCTCCCTCCTGGTACCATCCCTATTAAACTCAGCCTCCAACATCGTCCTGAATCTCCAATAAACAATAGACTTCACTGACTTTGAATTTGGTCCTGATATGATCACTCACTAGTCTCTTCTTCGTCGGGCACCGGGTGGAATTCCAGTAGGCCTCGTGGGATTCTGCGTCATACGATCTATCATGACGCAATTTTTGCGGTCATTCGGTGGATTCATTGATGACGCAATGCGAGGGTTTCCCAGTTTATTGATCATTTTTATGATAGTTATTTTTATGATTTATTAATAGATATAATTATAATAATAACAATTATCATCTTTCATGTTTCAACGAATCTAATGACCCTCCTCAGAATAAAAGTTATAGAAACCATTTTCTATTTCATATCTATCTTATATAAACAACAACCAAATAGCTCTGATACTAATCATATTACTAGAATAAAATTGTCGTTTTTCAACTAATGGCCCACTCTAAATAAATACTAATCAAACGATAATAAATTCTGATAGTGAACTGATTGATTACACCCTATACAATTAATTGTGAATTTTGATAAAAAATATCAATAGGAAAACATTTTGTCATGTTAATGTTTCGTTTTTAATCAACCGTCACTAGGCACAACATTTGAAATCCACAAAGGTGTTCTCTGTTCTTTACTTTTTGTTTACAAGTTATTATTACTATTATCATCATTAATATTAATCTTTATCTTTGTCTGCATCTTTTCCCGCCTTTATGTGGGGTCGATGTTTCTGGCCAGCATTCTCCATCTACCTCTGTCCCACACTTCATCACCGGTTAATCCTTTTGATCGAAGGTCATCCTTGATACAGTCCATCCACCTTCGCTTTGGTCTCCCTCTCCTTCTCGTTTCTTGTATCTCCATTTCCATCACTCTCCCAATATACTGTTCATCTCTTCTCATGACATGACCATACCACCTCAGTCTACTTTCTTGGATCTTATCTGATAGTTTTCTAGCTCCTGTGGTACCCCTAATTACCTCATTCCGTATCTTATCTCTTCTTGTCACCCCACACATCCATCTCAACATTCTCATCTCTGCCACATCCATTATCATTAATATTACAGCTATACTAAAGAAAGAATGATAAGGGGTACTTAAAATTTTTTAAGGATGTAACTATTAACAAAAATATTTTATAAAAGAGGAAAAGTTATAAGGTCGGGTGTTAATTCCTTTTTCTACTCGTTATTGTACCTTAAAGCTTTTATGTAACTAATATACACGAGAAGGTTTCAGGTTTAGACATGCCACACACTTGAGAGAGCAGAATCTCTGGATATGTAATGGACTCTTTTGCTATGACCTCAAATACGTAAAGAGATCAGAGGTGTTATTGAAATATAGTTAAAAATTTGCCGAACAAAAACGGTAAAAATCTTAGAATAAATGTTGCCAGGCATTTACTGCTTTAAAAACGGATGTATTGACGTTAAGGAGTGATATTACGGTCACCAGCCCATAAAAGATAATAACAAAGTAGGGTAAAATTTACGGTCGCCTGTATTTTACTGAAATACGGCTGAGAACAGTATATTTATATGGAGGATTTCCGATTCGAATATTTTTTTTTTAACAGTGTATGTTAAAAATAGCTTTTTAAGAGCCAATGATAACTGATATCTTTTGTAAACAATTGTAACTGCCCAGAAAAGGGCATAACTTTTACCTAAGTGTGTGAAAAGTCTACCATGAATCAGCAGTGGACAAAACAATAAAGACAGCGCTATTGTGACCACATTTAAAATCCTCTACCACTGAATATTTTATTTCAAATTCTCTTACCAGAAAGCAAAAACAGTACACAAGAAGAACTCGACAGTTAGACAAATTAGAGTGTATTATCAAACAAGGACATTTAGTAGATAATTATTGGATATAAGTTTACCGATCTGTCTCTAGCATTCTGCATCTCGGTCCCCCCCCCCCCTTTTTTTTATTGTTTACCTAACACCATACAATTTTTTTTTTTTAACCATACAAATTTACCATAACACTAAAGATAAAAGTACTTCAAAAACAGTCTCTTTCATTCTGCATCTCAGCCCACTTTTTTTACTTACAAATTTACCATACCACCAAAGATAAAATAACTAAAAAGAACTATGACTTCTCTGTTCTCTTCAAGTGTTCCTAACACATCTAAAGAAATATATAAACATTCCTTAAATCAAGTTCTCTAACAACACACTAACACTGCCTCCATCCCATTTCGCATGACAGGGAGGCGTCACGCCGAGTAGCCGCAAGAAATAACCTAAGGTCTGTAACAGCAAACTTTTTAATGTGTTTTTCTATAACTTGCCTTAACTTTGCCAGTCCCAGGACGGCTGGGTGGCCTGTCTTGTCTCTGCTTCTTTCTCAGGCGGCGTCTTTTGTAATGTTAGAATTGTAGAGTCCTTTAAAATAGATAAAGAAATGTTGCAAAACTGAGTTCTTTATCATATGGTAGAATTGTAGAATTCTTGACCATTTTTTTAAATGTTTGCTAAACTGATTTTACCATACAGTACAATTCTTAGCCATTCTTTAAATGTTGGCTAAAGTGACGTCTTTATTATAAGCTGGAATTGTAGAATTCTTGACCATTTTTAAATGTTTGCTAAAGTAAGTTCTTTATCATATGGTAGAATTCTAGAATTCTAAACAGTTTTTAAATGTTTGCTAAACTAAATCCTTTATCATATGGTAGAATTTTAGAATTCTAAACCATTTTTTTAAATGTTTGCTAAACTAAGTTCCTTATCATATGGTAGAATTTTAGAATTCTTGACCTTTTTTTAAATGCTTGCTAAACTAAGTCCTTTATTATATGGTAGAAATTTAGAACTCTTGACCTTTTTTAAATGCTTGCTAAACTAAGTCCTTTATCATACGGTAGAGTTTTAGAATTCATGACCTTTTTTTTAAATTCTTGCAAAATTGAGTTCTTTATCATATGGTAAAATTGTAGAATTCTAAACCATTTTTGTAAACGTTCACAAAACTGAAATCTACATCATTTGCATTCTATCTCGTCAAGGATAAAACACAATTACTCATTTTGGGAATTTGCAGTTATGAAAGACGCCATCCAATTTGGTATTTATCTTTATAAATCTGTCTCGGATATTCTTTGCGTGATTGATGGCTTGTTCTCTTACGCAAGATCTATTTTATTTGCAATAAGTCAACCAGGACCACTTTTGTGAAAGAAAGGGGTGCTTTGTATGTTATGTGAATGTACACTTCTTTATGCATGCATTTGACAGCTTTTTAATATCTATTTTTATCTTGTTTCAATTGTTTTTGCTTAAAGCTTCAGTTGATGACCAAATCTTGTGAACTTTTTTGTCTTTGAAGTTGAATTTCATATAGTGAAAATTGTAATTCATTTGTGAATTTTATTTTTAATGACTGTTGTATTAGTATTTTGTTGTACGATATTTTGAAATAGTTTGAGTTTCAAATTTTCAATATATCATTTGCATGCTTACTTTCTTGGCAGGAAAAAATTGACGAATGATAAAAGCTGAAATAAAAATAATTTTGAATGAATTTATGAGGTCAGTACACACACGCACACACATACAGTACACACACATTATGTATATATATAGGCCTAGGCTATATATATATATATATATATATATATATATATATATATATATATATATATAAAATTGATAAAGTTTTAGATGTTAATTTTTTTAGCACGAAGGTTTTGGACTTAGTAAACAAAACATTTCAAATCACTGAAATCGACGTTTCTCTCAATAACCTTTCTTGGTTACTGTCACATTTCTTACATCACTCAAATATATATTTGAAATCTTCCGAATTTGAGCTATTTATGTTGAGGTATTGAAATCCTAATCAAGCATGACATAATCTATACAATATTCAAGCATGTTTTTATGTTTTTGTTATTTATGTTGAAAATGATAATTGCATATTCTTATAGTGAAAACAAGAAGTATGGATAATTTTATTTTTGGTTCAAGAGCATGTGGAATGATATAGATTTTTTTTACAATTATTGAAATAATATAAGTTTTACATAATCTCATAATAATAATCTCCGTTGCGGTTCTCCAGATGATATTTTATGTATCAAAGTTTATTCGAATTACATTTGACCGAAGTAAATTCCCTTATCTGTTAAAGGGGTTGGAGTTGATTACTTTTAAAGGTAGACCTTTTTTCGAATCATTCTTTTTATTACTTGGAAATAAATCATATGAAGTTGTCCTATGTTCAACGAATGCTATTTTTCTCATGGCTATGTCTCAAGACGTCCTGAGTACAGTGGATCCAACAGCCTTTTCAAAAAGTAATAGTTCTAAATAATAAATAAATGGAGACCATGCCTCGTTCTGAATGAGTGCATTGAGTTTTTCACTAAAATAAGAATTTATTTTTCTGCATTTTCCCTTATTAATATGATCACTTTGAGTTGTAAATTGAATAATACTTGTTAGATAATTTCCACTATAGTCAATTCTTTTTAGCGAGGCAGATTTGCACCGACTGGCAGGGGTGCCCTTTTAGCTCGGAAAAGTTTCCTGATCGCTGATTGGTTGGACAAGATAATTCCAACCAATCAGATAGCTGGAAACTTTTTCCGAGCTAAAAGGGCACCCCTGCGAGTCGGTGAAATCTACCTCACTAAAAATGCGCCTCATTAAAAAAAGTATAGTTCCTGGAATTTTCAGAGTCAGGCAATCCATCTTAGTATGTAAATAGAATGTTTACATCCCTAGCTAGGAATGATCAGGATAATGTACATAGAAATGTATATTTGGGAGCTTTTATGTGATTTGAAGTCGGCTATCCATATAGGATAAGAAGCTGAAATATCCAATCGTAGAGATAAATGGAGGCCATGTCTCGTTCTGAATGAGTGCATTCTGTTTTCCACTGATATAAGATTTTATTTCACTGTATTTACTCAAATTAATTTGATCATATCGAGTTATAAATGAAATAATGTTTTTAAGGTAGTCTCCACTAGTTCATGGAATTATCAGTCAGGCAATCCATCTTAGTACGTAAGTAGATTGTTTAAATCACTAACAAGAATGATCAGGAATTTACCACAGAGAATGTACATAGATGTATAATGGAGACCCTTTTTTCTGCTTTGAAGCCAGCTATCCATACAGGATAAGACGCTAAAATGTTCCCTTTCGCAGAGATTTTTTTTTTATAAGACTAAAAATTTTCCCTTTCTTGAGATTTTTTTTTTCCCTGTATGACTCACCATAAAACTCTCCTCTCGCCCACATCAGATACGAGTACGATGACCACTATTTCCTGACGGACCCTAAGGAGTTCATCTACGAGTTCTTCCCCTTGCAGTCGGAGTGGCAGCTCCTGAAGGCGCCCATTAGTCTCCACGAATTCGAGGAACTGCCTTTCGTGCGTTCTCTGTTCTTCCGCTATGGCCTCTATTTCCCGGATGAACATACCAAGGCTGTCATGTACACTGATTCGACAGGTAAGACATATGTACACTGTTAAAAATCTGCATTGATAAAACGGTAAAAACCCTGGAATAAATGTTGCCAGGCATTTACCGTTTTAAAAACGGATATATTAACGTAAATGAGTGGTATGACGGTCGCCAACTCGTAAAAGATAATAACTAAGTAGGGTAAAATTATTATATTGTTTTTTACTGAGAGACGGCTAAGAACAATATATCTTTATGGAGAATTTCCAAATAAAATTACTGCTTTTTTTTAAGTGTATCGAAAGGTTCTTATAAGTTTTGCTGGATGTCACTAGTATTTTATAGCTAATATGAATTGCTTTTTATCTTCGCTAATGTACGTGGTGATTACACATGGACGTGTTGTGTTTTGTAGTTTCGCCATTTTATGGTAGTGAGTGAAATTCCTGGGCAACTTATATTTGGTAATGGGAAAGAGTTGTCTTTGGTCTCTACAATGTTTTTAACACTTCTAGAAGGCTAACATCATTGTGTACACCACCACTTGCCCTTATTGCACAGCGTCTAGAAAATTGTTAAGTAAAGCCCTCAGAAGGATATTGGGAGTTAAATGGCAAGGCAGGATTAATAATGAAACTATAAGAGAGATTACTCGAGTACCATATGTGGATGAGATCATGATTAGGGGTAGATGGAGATGGTTTGGCCATGCTCTTCGCACTCCCCAAGAGAGATTAGTTCACCAAACGTTTAACTGGGCTCTATAAGGCACTAGAAGAATTGGAAGACCCAGGCCTACATGACTTACGACTATAAAGCGCGGAGTAGATGATGATGAATGGAGAAGTATTGAATTAAAAGCTCAAGACAGAGACGACTGGCGAAATCTAACCGAGGCCCTTTGCGTCAATAGGCGTAGGCGGAGATGATGATGAAAGCTTCCTATGGGGGTTATTTATTTTTTTATTATTATTATAAAACGACCTCCTCGTAATGGGCTTGATATTCAAGATGAATAATATTGCGATGTTAAAAAATATAAATATGATTTTTTTTAGGGGTTACAGCTATTACTGAATTTCATCTTACATTAATTAACTGTAATTAAACAATTTCAAATATCATTATGATAAAGATGTAAATATGATTTTCTTTAGGGGTTACAGCTATAACTGAATTTTATCTTACACTATTAAACTGTAATTACATAATTTCAATATATATTACTCAACCCTCATATGAAATATTCTCATATTACTCAAAAATTAGCAAAAAACATCTTGAAAATTATTATTATTATTATTATTATTATTATTATTATTATTATTTTTATTATTATTATTATTGTTATTATTATTATTATTATTATTATTATTATTATTATTATCATTATTATTATTATTACTTGCCAAGCCAAAACCCCAGTTGGAAAAGCAGGACGCTATAAGCCCAGGAGCTCCAACAGGGAAAATATCCCAATGAGGAAAGAAAACAAGGAAAAATAAAGTATTTTAAAAAGAGTAACAACATTAAAATAGATATCTCTTATAAACTATAATAAAACAAGAGGAAGAGGAATAAGATAGAATAATGTGCCCGAGTGTACCCTCAAGCAATTACAGTGGAAGTATATGTAACCAGAAGCCACCAAGGTGACTTGTTTCCTCCATTTCAGTGCTGGCAATTTAAATGATATACATCTTAATATTTCTATTATCATTTTTTCTTCTTCAGGCACAGCTTCAATCAGAATCGGGATGCCAAGCCATATGCAGTCGTCCCTAATCTTCCATTACAATCTCAAACTCTACGATATTTCTATTATTATTTTTTCTTCTTCAGGCGCAGCTACAATCAGAATTGGGACGCCAAGTCATATGCAGTCGTCCCTAATCTTCCATTACAATCTCAAACTCTACGACATTTGTATTATTGTTTTTTCTTCTTCTTCAGGCGCAGCTACAATCAGAATCAGGATGCCAGGTCATATGCAGTCCCCATCTTCCGTTACAATCTCAAACTCTTCGATATTTCTATTATTATTTTTTCTTCTTCAGGCGCAGCTACAATCAAAATCGGGATGCCAAGTCATATGCAGTCGTCCCTAATCTTCTATTACAATCTCAAACTCTACGACATTTCTATCATTGTTTTTTCTTCTTCAGGCGCAGCTACAATCAGAATCGGGATGCCAAGCCATATGCAGTCGTCCCTAATCTTCCATTACAATCTCAAACTCTACGATTCCGACAAGGATCAATATGACAGTGTTTCTCTGAAGAGATTTGTTATGCAGGTGAGCTTGTTAGAATTAGCTTTTTTTTTTCTCAAGAATAAACTGGTCAAGAAAGGTTTCTAAGGGCCAATTCTATGACGAATGAAACATCGCGGGTTTATACCCCTCTAAAAAATTCACGACGTTAAGGATTTGGAAGGTGTATACATCAGCTTTTATGTTCTGCCTGACACCACTTGCGAAAGATGAAATAGATCAATTCACAGGTTTTATAAGAAACTTGACAAAAATAATTTAATTGATTATAGTTATTGAAAACTTAAAATGCATTGCAATCGCTTGGATACAATAATTTCATCAAAATCAAGAATGACGTACAAGGACTCATACTGTGGAAAAGTATCATAATAATACAAAACAGTAAGATTCATTTATGAAAAGAAAAACTGTACACCAAAATTCCTGATGGCATACAGGGTTTCAATGGGTTGACTTTAAAACATTAAAGAGATTTAACAAAATTGTAATTTTATAATTCTACTATACAGTACTGTGTTATTGGCTTTTTAAATTTGTGCCTTTGGAGTTTACTGCTGCATTGCATTAACTAACTGACTATTTTAAGATAGAGTGACCCAGAGTTCTTTGAAAATATGCTATATTGGCTTCAAGGTAATAGGTGAAATTTATACAATTTAAAATTGACCCTTTCCACAAAGAAAATAACATTATTACATACTGAATTATTATTGTTCTCAATATAGTTATCATTATAAATCAGTAATTTATCTTTAGTCTTTCCTGTTAGCATAAGTTTTTTAACTTAATGTGCTTATGAATATCCCACTTGAGACTATTAATTGGTTAATATATGAAATATATAGCTTATCATACAATGAATCATTGAAAACAATTCTCTTTTGCAGTCTGTCGTGGGTAACCTAGTTGCCTTCAGAGTCCACGCCCCATGTTCTGGGGCCCTGCTTTTGGACATCTTTGCAAATGCAGTCACACCTCGGGAATACCTCACTGGGGAGCCCATGAAGTTCAAGAGTGTTTGCAAATTCAAGATAGTGTGTGAGGACCTCCAGACTGTCATGGTTCCTTTGCCTGACTGTGCCTCTGGGGAATGGGGACCAGCCAAGGCGACTCGACTCTTTGGTCTAGAGCCCGTTTCGCACCAGGATGCTCTGATCTTTGCTGGTCGCGACCAGGAAGTTCAGTTCCACATGACCAGACCCCTCACTGATTTTATGGCCACATTGCACAAGAATGGCTCTGAGGAAAAACGACTGAGTAAGTACGTCAGTCACAGAGTGACTGATGACATTGTGACGTTCACCCTCAGTTTCCCTGAAGAAGGACAGTACGGTTTGGACATCTACACTAGAGAAGTCGGAGCCCCTGACTCGACAGGGCCAGCTGAGAAGCATCTTTTGACACATTGCTGCAAGTACTTGATTAATTCATCCAAGAGGAATTAATGCTGAACACCCTCTCTTCTTGTTCATTCTCCTCTGAGCAAAAATTGACGTGAAAATCATTGAGCAAGAGTTGGCAGAAGAATGGTGATCGTGCGAACACATGTGAGATTCGTTCAGAAGGTTGTGCAAAGTCCAGGTTTTACTTGTCATAGTATAGGGTACACTTAAAGGTCACATGACCAAGTCAGAGAAGTCTTACATGTTTTTGAATTCCTTTGAATTACTGTAAGCAACAGTCTGTGTGATAACTGCTAAGTGAGGAAATTACTCTTTGTTGCCGTCCCTAAGTGCCTCATGTGTATGCGATTTTATTAAGCTAAGAAATGTACGGTGGAACATTTATTTAATAATCCTCTACTTCTCTTCTTTTCTCTTTTACTTGTAAATCTTTCATTTTACCAGTTTTTTAGAAAATATTGTACATAAAAGACTAAAAAACAAAAACTACAGATTTTAATCAGCTATCTTTTATTACTGTTTATGTATTCCATTGCATATAAAGGAGCATGCTATTTTTATCGCTTGCCTTACATTTGTCATCGAGTGAAGTGATAATTATGTTATAAAGCTAAAGGAGTTCTGTTGCTCACCTGCTGATGTGTTTTGAGAAATTGATTCTTCAGTATTTGATGCTTAAGGCTTGAACAGGCACTGGAATGTTGGAGATTTGATTATTTAGGCACCCTATCATGTCACAGTTTGAAGTCGATGATGATGCAGATTGACGGGTGTTCCGAGGGTGCCATGGAAGGGTGTTCCAAGGGTGCCACGGAAGTCCTTGCGTGTGGTGGGAAGTGGTAAAAAGGTCGGACTGTGCGTGAGGTATTGGAATAAGGTTCTTACGCAAGATCACTTCTGTAAATACTTTCCCTCCACTCATTTCTGCGTAAGAGTTTTTGTTCCATAACTCATCATTTCAAACATGTATGAAAGTTCTTAAAGAACAATAGTAGCACTGCATAATTGACCATGCATGAGGTCTCGAGTTTGATTTAATACCTTTTGACATGAACCATTATTCAATTAGCAAAATCTCCAAAATTTAAATGCCTGTTGCAGTGAAATACTGTAATAATAATGATCTTGTTGCTTAATATGTATATGTATAGTGTAATATTATATACTGAAAGAGGTTTAACATTTTCTTTTGATTAACTTTAGCACGTCTTGCAAACAATCTTCCATTCCATTAAGTCTAACTTGATATAGTTTAAGTGAGAGCAAGACTGCTTATTATTTCCAGTGTTTTGTCCTAGAGCGAGCCATTGCATATTGGTTTTTCAGGCATTTATGAGGTCCATGTCTGTTTGCTCTTCGGGCAAAGAATTCGTCTTCCAAATACCAAGTGTTTTTTTGTAGTGATAAATGTCCTGCTTTTGTACATCTTTCCATTCGCATGTTTTTCAATTCATGTAGAATATAAACAAGACTGGTCATCACTACAAAAAGACACATATCTTATAATTATTAGCCTACGTCTTAACTGTACAGAGATGTTTCTTATCGAAAACTTTTGTACTGACATTTATAGTATTTCTTCTGTGAAAGAAAAGAGGAACTTTATAATTTCAATTAGATAGAGTTTGGCCCTTTGGCTGCATGCTATTTGAGGTGGTAGGCATGCGCAGAGGCTGCTTAACTTTGGTATAAGAAGTTTCTTCATAACACACTACTATTTTAGAGTAAATATCAGTTCATACGGAAACAATCTTCAGTAGTTTTTATATGAAGGAATTGGAAATCTTCCGCGAAATATAAAACGGAGAAGAAGCTGACACTTAGAGCCTGCTTATTAATTTTGCATTTTTTAAAGTAAATTTAGAATTACTGTACATTCATTCTACATACGATTTTAAACCAATAAATAGATCGGATAAGAGGTGACATAACTGAAGATGTAGATGTGTAAATTTCAAAATAGATTCACTAACATAATACTTACGATTTTTAGAATAAGAAACAAAATATGGCATCAGACCCAGACTTTTATTCAATTTATATGTTTATAAAATGTATTCTTTACATTTTAGCTTATATTGATACTCCTTTTATTATGAATAACATAATAATAGTTCAATATATTCTATCTAGAGTGATATTTTCTGTCTCTCAAAGCATTTTAGCTCATGTTTACAGCTGGCCATCAATACTAAATCAGTATTTAACACACCCACCCCCCTTATATGGATCCTCTAGCTCTGCCAGCTATGTGTTTTACAATGGTTGAGCTACTAAGATATTGCCTTGTTATTAAAAATATATTGATAGAAAACCAAAAAGTGGTGTGGGACAACTTCTCATGTTTCGTTAAATGTGACCAT
>NC_090742.1:17845704-17853204 GCF_036898095.1 Palaemon carinicauda
ATTTACTCATCGTCTGTAAAAACCACATTCGATTGAGAGATAACTTTGTTGTTATATAAAGGTTATATTTTAGTGCTAAAACCATTTGCTGTTGGTTTATTATTATTATTATTATTATTATTATTATTATTATTATTATTATTATTATTATTACTGTGTTGACTAACGAAGTAGCTCGTGCACGAAAACATTGCTATTTCTTAAGGGTTAAGGAAAAAAGTAAATCATTTGGAGCTGTTAAAATACACTTTTCGCTTTTTTTAGAGAGAGAGAGAGAGAGAGAGAGAGAGAGAGAGAGAGAGAGAGAGAGAGAGAGAGAGAGAGAGATGAAATATACTGCTGCTTGCTATAATTCACATATTTCCAAATAACTCAAAATCAATTAATCACTGAGTTTTTTTATCTGGCTTCTAAAGTCCCTTTAAATTAGAGTACAATATTTTATCGACATTTTTATCTTTTTTCGGTTTTGTAATTATGTATTACACTCGTTTTCATATAAACCCTCAAAATAGAAACCTTTCAAAATGATAACGTCGAAATGATTTGATGGTGCAGAATTTTTCACTGAAATTACGGACATTTTAGCCAAAATGATTAGTCATGATTGTACACATTTATTATTATTATTATTATTATTATTATTACTACTACTACTACTACTACTACTACTAGCTAAGCTACAACCCTAGTTGGAAAAGCAAGATGCTATAAGCCCAAGGGCTCCAACAGGGAAAATAGCCCAGTGACGAAAGGAAACAAGGAAAAATAAAATATTTTAAGAACTAACTACATTAAAATAAATATTTCATATATAAACTATAAAAACTTTTTAACAAAATAGGAGGCAGAGAAATTAAAGGGAATAGGGTGCCCGAGTGGGCCTGCAAGCAAGAAACTCTAATCCAGGACAATGAAAGACCATGGTACTGAGGCTATGGCACTACCCCAGACTAGAGAAACAATGGTTTGATTTTGGAGTGTCCTTCTCCTAGAAGAGCTGCCTACCATAGCTAAAGAGTCGCTCATCGGACTGACCAGTTGGATATAACGTAGAGAAACTGGCAATATTGCCAGAGGAACATTGCGATAAACCTAGGGCCCGTTTTTTTTTTCTTTCTTTTTTTTTTGTTGGGGGGGGGAGTATTTTCTTATTAAGATTTTATTAGGAAAATAACTATGTAACCTATCAATCATTAAGGTCTGATATGTATTTTTTCGGGTCGTACGTGGTGGGGTTACATGGAATACGGGCAAATAGCTGACCACCGTCGAAACCCATTCCATTAAACTAGGGGTGTCCAAGGTGTCCAACCTTGGGTACATGTACCTCCAGTGGTTCATTTTTACTCTTCAGATGGTGCATCCACTCGTTGAGTTACTATACCGCTAGAGAGTTATTCGCTCCAGACAGTACTACATGTACATTGGAACCCTCTCTCTCATTACAGCTCATTTCATCTTTGCTGACGCATACACTGAATAGTCTGGCATATTCTTTACACACTCTGCTCTTTCCTCATACACTTGACAACACTGAAATTATCAAAAAATTCTTCTCTTAAGAGGTTAACTACAGCACTGTAGTTGTTCAGTGGCTACTTTCCTCATGGTAGGGGTAGAAGAGACTCTTTAGCTATGGTAAGCATCTCTTCTAGGGGGACACTACAAAATCAAACCATTATTCTATAGTCTTGGTTATTGCCATAGCCTCTGTACCATATTCTTCCACTATCTTAGGGTAGAGTTTTCTTGCTTAAGGGTACACTCGGGCACGCTATTATATCTTGCTTCTCTTCTTGTTATTTTTAAGTTTTTATGGTTTAAATATGAAAGATTTATTCTAATGTTTTAACTGTTCTTAAACGTGTCTTGTAATTTTTCCTTGTTTCCTTTCCTCACTGGGCTATTTTCCCTGTTGGAGCCCTTGGGCTTGTAACATCTTGCTTTTCCAACTAGGGTTGTAGTGTAGCAAGTAATAATAATAATAATAATAATAATAATAATGATAAATGATGTCATTTGCATTGAGATGGAATAGTAAATTATATCACAATATAAATTTCGTTGTTACCCTTTTTAATCCTCTATTTTAGGGGTACACAGTAATCTATAAAAATGCCCAAGGGGTACAGAAGAACAAAAAGGTTGGAACCGCTGCTTTAAACGGTCTGTTTTCACCGATCAAACAGATGGGAGTCCATGGGTCCATATGGCACTTGGGAGACAATGAAAGTCTTCGTTCATGGACGAACAGTGCCTTGCTAATGTTGGGTTTGATAAAACACTATAGTCAGACAAGGAATATGGGTCATTCATAACTACCTGGCTATTTCTTTTTATCTGTTTTGTGTCAGCAGTCAGGGGAAAGTATTTGGTAACGAAAGTACACACGCTTTACTAGTACCCACTTCCAAAGGCGTCATTGGTAGATTATGTTGGCTGCAGCACGAATAAACCATTTATTTCGTTCATGAGTGGTGGAAGCAAAGGACAGTACTATGTCCTATAGTCAATTTATTTTAACAAGGCAGATGTGCACTGACTCGCAAGGGTGCTCTTTTAGCTCGGAAATGTTTCCTGATCGCTGATTGGTTGAACAAGATAATTCTAACCAATCAGATAGCAGGAAACTTTTTCCGAGCTAAAAGAGCACCGCTGCGAGTCAGTGCAAATGTGCCTCATTAAAAAAAAAAATTGAGGGTAGAAATAGACCATAAGGGCTGCTGATGACTCAACAGGTAGATCTATAAGCTACCCCAACCCTCTCCCATCCCTAGCTCACTGTGACTATGGGCGAACTTCAGTTTAACAGATTGCGATACAGGGCTATATACAATAGGCTATCAGACCCTTGGTATGAGGAGCAACAATCCGCCGTTATATCGTGTCAGTAAATTGGATTTTTTTTCTTGTAAGAATGAAAACTGAAATTTAATTGAATATTGTAAAAGTCAAAGTTGAAACCTAGAAAAACATTTTGCATAACCTTTTACTTACTCTAAGAAGTTCGTAATAATATCCAATTTTAAAATTAAAGAATTACTGGTCATGTCATACTTATGAATAGTATCAAAGACACAAAATGAAATGCTTGAATTAAAGGTGAGAATAAGTGCAGGTCTTATAGAATTTGAAGGTTGTCAGTATGTAATAGGTTTTGACCTTTTCCGCTGAAGAGCCCAGTTGGGTCAAGGCTGAAGAATTTTATGGTAAAAAGTTGTCATCGTTCAATTGTCATATTTCTCTCTCTCTCTCTCTCTCTCTCTCTCTCTCTCTCTCTCTCTCTCTCTCTCTCTCTCTCTCTCTCTCTCTCTCTCTCGAGCGTTTGTCATCTTGTGTTTGGATACACACACACACGTATATATATATATATATATATATATATATATATATATATATATATATATACATATACATATACATATATACATATACATATACATATACATATACACATACACACACGAGTATATACAGTGTATATAACAAAGAGGATGAAAGAGAGATATGTATTGAATAAACCCAGTGAACATATTATAAACTAGACACGTAGTTGGCTCTATATATAAAATTATGAGTAAGAATGAAAATGAACTTCAGTCCTTTTTCAAACAAGAACCATAAAACCGCAATCGTACCGGTTTCGAAGTTGTTAACATTTTTTAGTCTATACATTTCTTGTGTCACATTTTCTTACATTTTTTTCCAGTTGACGCATTGCTTTCTTGTAGATAGATATGCAGTATTTCTGGTAACACTTGGTTGCTTTATGACAATAGTGCATTTTTCATTCCTTTCCAATTATAAAAAAAAAACTACTTTGTATTGCCTGTGACCGAATTACATCAGACGAATTCCCCATGTATGACAAAATACTGTAGTATGATCTTAAAAGATTATAGCAATTGCATAGTTGCAAATCGTTAATCGGTAAGTATTTTCTATTGCTATATTTTCAGCTTGAAGTTTTTTTTTTCTTGCAAACCAGTTTGCAAATAAGGCGGATACAACCAGTATCGCTTTGCTGGTAATTTGAAGGACCTTAGATATTTGCAATATATTTAGGCTCAATTGATGGATGGAATTTTAATATTTCTCGTAATCCTTGTCATATATGAAGCTATTAGTGTATGTAAAATCACCCCTAAAAAGTTTATCAGTTAAATACATCAGTTGAATTTTTAATTGTTTCTGTATTTGTTAGTCTCTTCTCTTTTAAGTGAGAAATTTTGATTGATAGATGTGCAGGCCTACAAATCTATTACAATATCCGTATAAAACTATAAAGCAAATATAAACATATCTAATTATACAACTTAATTCATAACATGACTTATGATAATCTATCTACCTATCTATCTATCTATCTGTCATGGCACTTCCCCCAATTTTATTGGAGTAGCCGACATCAAAAGAGAACAAAAGGGGGATTTTTCCTCCTTGTTCCTCCTTGCCTGGCGAGGGACTGAGCCGAGATGGGTTGGTACTGCTACTGTGACACAGCCCCCCCCCCCCTATCTTCCACCACAATGAAGGTACATGTACTGGTTTACCCACTGCCGCTACTTCAAAGCGGTCACTGTAAGCGTAAGGTGACCCTAGGTAGCAGTAGGGCATTATCGGAACAGCGTCACAATCGCTCGCCATTCATTTCTATTCCTAGAATACTTTTTTGCCTTTCACATCTAACTTCCTATCACCTAGGGCTTTCTTCACCTCATCCATCCACCCAAACCTTGGCCTTCCTCTTGCACTTCTCCTTTTAACCATTGCATTCATTACCAGCAGACGGCCATTTTTCATCCTCTCTACAGCCAAACCACTTGAATACATCCATATCCACTCTAGCTGCTAATTCATTACTCTCACTCTTATTACTTTGTTCTTATGCCTATCCAACCGCGATACACCAACCATTCTCGTCAGACACTTTCGAACGCATTCAATATCTGTCTTTGTCATTTTCATTCCTCACAACCCCGATCCATACATTACATTTGGTACGATCACTCTCATGCAGAACTCTCTTTACATTCACTCATAACCCTCTATTCTTTACCACTTCATTCACATCTGCTTGCACTCCACCATTTGCAGCAACAACTGAACTCAAGTACATAAACTGATCGATTTCCTTAAGTAACTCTTTATTCAATATCGCATTCAATCTAGCACCATCCTCCCTTCTCGTGCTTCTCATAATCTTACTCTTACTCACATTTGCTCGCAACTTCCCAATCTCACCCACCCTTCCAAACTCTGTCACTAATCTACACAGCTTCTCCGAGTCTGCAAGCAATACAGATTCACCTCCCACTTATGATTACGCTCATCTATCAGTTTCAATCCTCGACCAAGCACTCGAGTATTCGCAGCTCTACAGCTCCATCAACAAACTAATAGAACAACCATGGCGTCATCACACATCCTTGTCTCTGCCGCACCCTCACTGATTCTCTATATTGTTACTCTACAGCCATTCTTCAAAAACTCTTTTTTTTTTTCTCTCTCTCTCTCTTCCACCTTCATATATTACGATCAATAGCAACATTAAATATGAAACTTATGTCAATCTGTTCACCTAAACAGAACAGATTAGGAAGATAACTCCTCAATCTGGTCACAACTTGAACATAGAATGGGCATTCGGTAGAGGGCATGCCTTCTGCAACTCCACATTTTCTACCATGGAAACTAGTTTCATGTGAATCGGATAAAAAATGATAACGATATAGCAAAAACACGTTTTTAAACTTTTCATTACCTTGGTCTTTGACCCAATCACTCCCCAAACCTAATCAAATTGTCTTTGGATCATTGCCAGTCATCCCAACAAATTTTCATGAGATTCGATCAAATAGTTTTTGAGTTATGCGAATCACAAACAAACAAACACATACATAATTAAACAAGGGTAATTTCATCATTATATCATTTTTGAAATTACAAGATAGGCAATTGGATTATGCACATTTTGGCACTAATTTCATGCAAATCAGATAAAAATTGGCCACGATATGGCAAAAAAGACGTTTTTACCTTTCCATGCCCTTGACCTTGACCTTTGACCCAATCACTCTTAAAATCTAATCAATTCATCCTTGAATCGTGGCCCGTCCTCCCACTGAATTTCATGAGATTCGATCGATAGTTTTTAATGCGAATCACATAGACACATACAAACAAATAAATACACGCCTATAAAAACATAACCTTCACAACAACGAATTTGGCGAAGGTCATAAAACTTCTAGAATACAGTGTAGTATTAAGCCTTATGATTTAGAAGGCAAGGCTTAGAATTAACTACATTTCTAGTACTAAGGAAAATTTGAATGCGAAAGATGGTCAGAATTATGAAATATCTCATGCTACTTACAGAAAGAAATAACTTAGTAATTGGGACATAAGTTGAAAGCATGGGCGTGTGCAAATGACCCAAGGAAAGGAATTGGTGCCTTATTACAGTGCCAATCAAGTGTATCATTTTAGATGCCATTTTCGATAATGGTAGGGGTAGAATAGGAACGATTGGAGAGTAGTCGGTGCATTATCGACTGACTAGAGGCCAGAGTAGGTTTTCGAAATGGCGTTCTAACACACGCCGAAGTATACTTTATAATATATACATATATATATATATATATATATATATATATATATATATATATATATATATATATATATATATATATATATATTACGTTCTAAGTGCAAAGATCAATTTAGTATATAGTTTATCTACTCCTAATCTCAATTACTTTCTCGTTTTTGAAGTGAAATATATATATTATATATATATATATATATATATATATATATATATATATATATATATATATATATATATATATATATATGAGATTAGTAGTAGATAAATGAGAGGTCTGGTATATAGCTTATATATAATGAATGGTTATATCTTTGTCTTGATATTTTTAAGTTAATACGTAATAATCTTATATTTCTTCAAATAAAATCAAACGATCGTTTTCATATTGTTAAAGCTTGGAATATTCATAATAGGACGCATATCAATTACCCTTATTACTTTCTCTTAAATATCCTTTGCCATGGACGTTCAAGGTATAAACGAATGCCTGAAAACAAGTAAATATTTCCTATGAGAAATTTGATTTGCAATCGCTGAAATAAATTACGTCTTCACTTTGCAAATGAAAAAGAATATTTGGATGATACAGACATCACCAACTGATGCAGCTATTTTTTTTTTTTTTTTTTTTTAAGTAGTCATTTTCTATTTCACCGTGGGGTGGTATACCCGAAGCAGCCTACCTCACCAAAAAAAAAAAAAATTACTGATTGTTTGATTGATTTGAAGTTTTGTGCCATCCTGACATATAAGATCATTGACTCCGATATCATTTGTTATAAATTAAGAAAAGGAAGATCAATTTAAAACAATAAAAACAAAGATATCTTTATAAATTTAATCGCTTTCGGAAGATCAGCTGAAATAAATCTAAAAATACCGCT
>NC_090742.1:17863204-17870704 GCF_036898095.1 Palaemon carinicauda
CACCAGGTCCCCCAAGCTGGGTTCCCTCGCCCGGTCACTTTCGCGTCTCGATCTTCAAAATGCTCCGCAAACTTTGCAGCTTTTTGTGCCATTTGTCCAATCTTTGTTTTTGCATAGAAATTGAGCCGTGACCTCATTCTTGTTTCTAGACATCTTGAAGGTTTGGGTCATAGTCGTGTTTTTCTTGCATTAGTTGTATTTTTTTTTTTTTTTTTTTTTTTTTTTTTAGTTACCTGAAAGATTATTTGTAGTTTTGGGTAAAGTGGTGATGTGGAAATTGTAGAAGAAATGCAATAGCTTTTTTTAGGGTGTTTTAAAACTATTGTGTGTTTACTAAGCTGTGCCAACGTTGTGAGAGTTGTCTTTTCTCTGTTCATTGTCTTAAGTGTTCAGTGTGTTAGAATGAAAAAGCTAACTTAAATCTGTTGGTATGAGCTAGAGATAAGTATATATTTATGTTCAAGTAGTAGCTTTTTTCCCGTTAAGTTTGACGTAGAGAAGTTATTATATACTGCTAGAGAGAGAGAGAGAGAGAGAGAGAGAGAGAGAGAGAGAGAGAGAGAGAGAGAGAGAGAGAGAGAGAGAGAGAGAGAGACCCCTGTTTCCCCCCTTTTCTCTACATACCTCACAATCGAAATGACACCCAGAAATAACTTTAGAGAAGCGAAGTTTGAAAGTTAGCAAAGGTCACTGGAAGTTTTATAGATGCTGGTTTGGCGAGTTTAAGCGAACAGTCACGTGGATGTGCTTGTCAACTTTGCTTGCTTGCTGCTGGGCGTTGGGTTAATGCAGGTTGACCTTGGCGCACTCTCCAGAATTAACAAGTTACAGAAGAGGTCAACTGTGCTAGTTTTTTTCGGTTCAGAATTAGGTACAAATCTGGAAAAAATTTCAACTATCATCTAGTTTAATCTTGATATTAAAGAGAACTCTCATAATGTACTTCGATTATACTTATTAATTTACAAAACTAAAGAAGCACGCCGAGAGTGCAGACCTCCACCACGGCAAATTACTTCTTGAAACTAACTTGGCCTTCCAATAATCAATTTAGACCATAGGCGTATTTGAAGTCTTTGTGACAACCGTATGCGAACTTTGGGTTAAGGCTAGGGTTTAATTAGGTCGACCTTTTGCTTGACCTTGACCTTTGACCTAGGACTTTCAAAATTGAATCACTTCCACATCTCAGCGTATAAATTATTCCCTGATAGTTTCACTGCTCTTTGAGTAAAATTGTGGCCAGGAAGGTATTCACATTCAAACAAACGAACAGATGTGAAACCATAACCTCCTCCCAACTTCGTTGGTGGAGGTAATTAGCATTTTTCTATCCATGATTAGATGTTGAAAAGCAATATATCTTTACTAGCTTTGTGTTAAACTAAGTCAAGAATTTTTATATTGGTTTTAAAATCTCGCTCATTTTTATTTCTTAATTTGAAATCTATTTCCCTTATCCAAAGTTTGTGTTATTGTATTTGACAGTTCGAACAAAAGCCATCGTGCTTTTCATCGTATCCACATTCTGAAGTTTTGGGCTTGAAATTTTATTGATATTTGCGAGAAACTTTTCATATGATAATTTCCCATACATTTCGTGTATAACGCATGATGCTCATGATCTTATACATAGTTTTACAGTTAGCTGCGTTGTACTTAGTTCTATAGATTCAAGTGTTTTATTTCTCATTTAGAAAAGCTAATATACCTGAAAGCCTAAATCGTACTCGACACGACCTCTGTTCTTGGTAGGCAGTCTGGACATTTTTCCAAATGTATTTTGACCTTTATTAAACATATTCTGACCTTCAAACTTATTCCTACCATTTTCAAAGTTATTCTGACCTTTTCCAAACTTGTTCCTTCGTAGGAGGTAATGCGTGTCATTAGACCTCAGGTGGTGCACTGTATGCATTACTTGAGGGACTTAGCAGTTTTCCTTCGGCCCTGGTTGCACTCACTTTATGTCCTTCTACCTTAACTCCGTTCCCCCTACCTTTCTTCATTTTTGCTGCTCAACCTCTTCTAACTTTTACTTCATAGAGGCACTTGGATGCTGAATGGCCTCACAGGCTCCAGCGCTAGGTTATGTAGCCCAAATTCATAAATCCAATCCAGTCCAATTTCCAAAATCAAACCATTGTTCTCTGTTCTTGGGTAGTGCCATAGCCTCTATACCATGGCCTCCCACTGTCTTGGGTTAGAGTTCTCTTGCTTGAGAGTACACTCATGCACACTATTCTATGTGTTTCTTTGTTTTCTTTCCACGCTGGGCTATTTTCCGTGTTGGCGTCCTTAGGTTTATAGCATCCTGCTTTTCCAACTAGGAGATGCTTTTTTGCTACCCATAACAATATTGATTATAAAGAATTTTTTAAATCTTTGGGGACCTTTTTAAGCTTTATTACGTATTTCTACGATGTCGCACATTGCATTGAAATGAAAATTAGTTTTTTTTTTTTTCCTAAACATTTATAGTATTCGGGACTTTGAATATGAACTTGAATCATATCTGCTGTAAGCTGAAAGCCATAAGGAGAAACATATCTAAAAACGAATTGTGTGTCACGAAATAAACTGTAAAAAAAAATCATTCTTATTAGAATAACTTATCTCCCAAGTTTTTTATCTTTATAGTTCGGTAGTAGTTTAGTTGCAGTGAGCTTTAATAAATCCCTGAGTTGTTGTTGTTATTATTATTATTATTATTATTATTATTATTATTATTATTATTATTATTATTATTATTATTACTAACTAAGCTACAACCCTAGTGGGAAAAGCAAGATGCTATAAGCCCATGGGCTCCAACAGAAAAAAATAGCGCAATGAAAAAATGAAATAAGGAAATAAACAATATGAGAAATAATGAACAATTAAAATAAAATATTTTAAAATTAGTAACATCAAAACAGATATTTCATATTTCATATATAAACTATAAAAAGACTTATGTCAGCCTGTTCAACATAACATTTTGAACTTTTGAAGTTCTACTGATTCAACTACCCGATTAGGAAGATCATTCCACAACTTGGTCACAGCTGGAATAAAACTTCTACAATACTGTGTAGTATTGAGCCTCATGTTGAAGAAGGGCTGGTTATTAGAATTAACTGTATGCCTAGTATTACGAACAGGATGGAACTGTCCTGGGAAGATCTGAATGTAAAGGATAATCAGAATTATGGAAAATCTTATGCAACATGCATAACGAACTAATTGAACGACGGTACCAGAGATTAATATCTAGATCCGGACTAAGAAATTTAATAGACCCTAAGTTTCTGTCCAACAAATTAAGAAGAGAATCAGCAGCTGAACACCAGACAGGAGAACAATACTCGAAAGAAGGTAGAGTGAAAATTAGAAAACTTTTTCAAAATAGATTGATCACCGAAAATCTTAAAAGACTTTCTCAATAAGCCATTTTTTTTTTTTGTGCAATTGAAGAAGACACAGACCTAATGTGTTTCTCAAAAGTAAATTTCCTGTCGAGAATCACACATACTATGAGCTTTGTTAGGACTCAACTTCATGCCCCATAATTTGCACCAAACACTAATTTTAACCAGATCTCTATTAGAACTGTCAAATTATTATTATTATTATTATTATTATTATTGTTAAAAATTGACGTGTCCAATATAGAAATCCCTTCTGTAGACCCACATTCAAGGATACCGTTTAGTATTCAACTTTCAATAACATTTTATAGAATACCGGAATTAAGATTTTTTTATCAAGCAATGTTCATTGCTATCTGAAGCATGAGTATATATCGTTTAAAACGAGTTAAAAAAAAAAAAAAAACTCGCTATCCAGTAAAATCTTACAAAAGCCTGATTACTAACCTTCTTTTTTGGGGGGGCGTCATCTTTCAAGTTTAAACACAAACACATCACCATGTCAATCATATGCTGTTTTTCATTTAATTTTGTTGCTGGAAGTTGTTGACCTTCTCTATTTGAGGTTCTTAAAACCATGCTTTTCATCGTCATGATTGTGAACCACCCCAGTCGCCGGATACCATGCATATATTTACTGTTCGATTGTCTGGAGCCTGATGGGATTTAACGGAGTAATTGACAGTATCATTTCATTAATGAGGTGCAAGTCATACCAATTAGACCAAGCATAACTATATATATATATATATATATATATATATATATATACATACATATATATATATATATATATATATATGTATGTATGTATATATATACTATATATATATATATATATATATATATATATATATATATATATATGCACACGCTCACATATATATGTGATATATGCGTAGGTATGTATACTATATACATATATACACATATACAATATATATATATATATATATATATATATATATATATATATATATATATATATATATATATCGTCGTCGGCGCCCGTTCGTGTCCGAGTATTGGGTTCTGTCGTTAGCCATCAGCTTCCTATCTTTGGGGTGGGTGCTTATGTCTGATGTGGCTGTTAAGTCCTAGTCTGTGGTGGAAGAGTCGCGGACAGTGTTCACAGGGGAGGGTAGGTGGTGGGCGGGGCTGTTTTAATCGCTCTCTCCTTCTTCTCCTCCTAGCCTCCTCATTTTGTCTCCTCTTCTCGAAGTCCACGGTGCCATGGTGTACTGTACTCCTCCAGGTTTTCCTGTCCCTGGCTGTTTCTTCCCATGAGGAAGGATCGATGTCAGTTAGAGCCAGGGTGCGCTTTAGTTGATCTTTATAGCGCATTTTCGGGGCTCCTGGTGGTCTGGTGCCCTGGGTCAGTTCTCCGTAGAATATCTTCTTTGGGAGCCTAGATGGATCCATCCTATGCACGTGTCCTGTCCAGCGGAGGCGGTGGTGGATGATGGTGGCCTCCACGCTGGTCAGTGAGGCACGTTCTAAGACTTCAATGTTGGTGGTGTGGCTCTCCCAGGGGATTTTCAAGATCTGCCTCAGTTTCATTTGTTGGAAGTGTTCTAGGTTTTTAATATCGCTTCTATATAGCGTCCATGTTTCACATGCATACAGGAGCGTGGAGAGGACTACTGCCCTGAACACCATTATTTTGGTGGTCATTGTCAGTGCGTGGTTGTTAAATAAGCGGCAGTTGAGTCAGCCAAAGGCGGAGTGGGCTGCCCTGATCCTGTTCTCCACGTCCTTTTTGCTTGTGGGAGCTGATGTTAGGATGCTCCCTAGGTAGGAGAACTGGTCTACCTGTTCTAACGGTCGGTCATTCACTGTGGTATTGAGGTTTGGGAGCATCAGTCCTGGTGGATGTTGGACGAGGGTCTTGGTTTTGTCTATGTTGACTTGCATCCCAAAACGTTCGTAGGCAGAGTTGTATGCATCAGCTAACGACTGCAGGTCCTCTGCCGTCTGACCTGGGGTGGCATTGTCGTCAGCATACTGCAGTTCTCGCACTGCACACAAGGTGGTCTTGGTTCTGGTGCGGAGTCTAGCGAGGTTGAAAACGCCTCCATCCATGCGGAAACGTAGGTCGACTGAGGGTGTGTCTGGGGGAATCTCGTTGAGCATTGCTGTGGTGTATAGCGAGAAACACGTTAGGGCCAGAACACAGCCCTGCTTCAGGCCGCCGTTGATGGAGAATGGGCCTGAAAGAGAGTTCTGGTGGCAGACTCTCCCAACCATTCCGTCATGGAGGGCACGCACCAGCTTGACAAAATCGGGTGGGCAGCCATATCTTTTGAGGACAGCCCACATGGCAGGTCGAGGTACTTTGTCGAAGGCCTTTTTCAAATCCCAGAAGAAGAACATTATGGGCTGTTGTTGTTCGAGGCTCTTCTTTTGTAGTTGTCGCAAGCAGAAGATCAAATCTGTGGTCCCGCGGGAAGGTCGAAAGCCGCACTGGGACTCTGGCAGGACGTCTTTTGCGAGAATAAGGAGGCGGTCAAGGAGAATCCGAGCGAAAATCTTACTCGCGATGCTTAGTAGTGATATTCCCCGGTAGTTGTTTCAGTTCTCCCTGTCTCCCTTCTTGAAGATGGTAATGATGTTTGCATCGCGGAAGTCACTGGGGAGGGTCTTGGTCTCCCATATTTTCAGTATAAGGAGCATCAAACGGTTCCTCAACCCAGGGCCACCGTGAGTGAGGAGCTCCAACGGGATGTTGTCTGGCCCTGGGGCTTTGCTGGGCTTCATGCGCTGCAGGGCCTTGTTGAAGTCATGGATGGAGGGTGGTAGTGCCATCCAGTGACGGACCGGATGCTGCGGGGTCATTCGCAGGAGATCGTCTGGGGTGTCTGCTTGGTCATTGAGGAGGTTCTCAAAGTGAGACCTCCACCTGGCCAGGATGCCCTCGCTGTCGGTGATGGTCGTGGCCTCATCCGCGTCCTTCAGGCCGCCCACTGATGACCGTGTGGGACCGAATATTTCCTTTGTTGCTGCATAGAAGCTGCGCAGGTCACGTTGGTCAGCGAAACTCTGTATTTCTCCAGCTTTTCTTTGCCACCAGGTGTTCTGGGCTTCACGGATCCCTCTTTGGCAATCAGCCACCCTGTGAGCACATTTTTTAGCTGCTGTTGGTTAGTTTTCTAAAGTCAGGCGTGCTTGTCGTTTGGTTTCAATGAGAAGAGAGATGGTAGCATCATTCTCATCGAACCAATCCTGCCGTTTCTTGGTGGTGTAACCTAGTGTTTCCTCCGCGGCACGGGCCATGGCGTTCTGAGGGTGGTTCAGTGGTGCTCAACAGTGGCCTGACCCACGGGGTCTGCGGGGTCTGCGAAGTGACGTTCGCAGGCCTCCTTGTAGTCCTGTGCCACCTGTGGGTTTCGGAGCTTGTTACAATCAAAGCGTTGGTGTGGTACGCTGTCAGGTGCCCTTCTGGGTGGTCGTAGGGTCGTCACGGAGAGTCGGGAGATGAGGAGTCTGTGGTCCGTCCAGCAGTCATCCGCTCCGGGCATGGATCGGGTGATGCGGACGTCTCCTCGGTCTCTGGCTCTGGTCAGGACGTAGTCCAGGGTGTGCCAGTGTTTAGACCGGGGGTGTCTCCATGTGGTCTTTTGTCGCTTCGCTAACTGGAAGATGGTGTTGGTTACCACAAGTTGGTGTTCTGCACACAGACCCAGTAGGAGTTGGCCATTGGCGTTGCAATTTCCAATGTCATGGCGGCCGATGATTCCCTCCCACAGGCGATGGTCTTTGCCTACTCGGGCATTAAAGTCGCCAAGCACAACGAGCTTGTCGTTGGCGGGTGCTGCCTGGATGGTGCGGTCGAGCTGGGTGTAGAAGGCAGCTTTGTCATCATCGGTTGAGGTCATAGTCGGGGCGTAGACAGAGATCAGGGTGAGGTGTCTGTCCCGCGTGATGGGGATGCGGACAGTCATCAGGCGCTCACTGATAGCCTTGGGAGCGAGGTTGTGCTGCTGCACCAGCTGGGAACGGATGGCGAAGCCGACACCGTGGATGCGAGGCTCCTCTAGGGCCTTGCCTTTCCAGAAGATGGTGTAGCCTGTTCCAGCTTCCCTGATGTTGC
>NC_090742.1:17878204-17880704 GCF_036898095.1 Palaemon carinicauda
TAGATGCATGGATGCTTAGTCTTTCCCCGTCCCCGGCGGAGGGGGAGGGAGAATAGTCATACCCTGGCGATAGGGGTTACCCTGAGAAGTACACTTGAAAACCACAACTGCTGTGTTGTAGTTAGGAAAGGGGGAGGGGTGGGAATGTTGAATCTCTGTTGATATGCAAGTGTGTGAATTTGTATCTAAATATATAGCCACCATTTTTTGACGGGTTGCGTTCACTAGTTATATATTATCAGTGATATGTTGACGATGAAACGTCTGATCTCTTTGCACCTTCGAGTGGTATTTCTTAGTCTTCGATTGTGTCTCTTTTCTAATCAAAATCTTCCTCACTCTCACCCAGGAAGGATTCTTTCTCCACCTGTTTACACTCTCCTTCAGAGTATGACAGGAAGAGAAAGCGTAAAACTATGTATCGTCTGGTTATTTAATTCTGCTGTTCCAATGACGTTTTTGACTTGCTAAAGCAAATTCTACTTTGTAAACAAACATACATGCACATGCACACACACAAGCGCGCGCACACACACTCACACATACACATATAAATATATATATATATATATATATGTGTGTGTGTGTGTGTGTGAGTGTGTGTGTGTGTGTGTGTGTGTTTGATAGGGCATACGCGATATTAATCTGTCCTTGTAATATTATTGCGGAGAAACTTTTTCGTTTTTGGAAAAAAAAATTATTTAAAAAAAAAAAAAATTCTGTCCGACCCCTCGCATAGATTTTTTTCCATTTTAACCTTTTATCGTTTACCTTATAATTCCTCTTTTTGTTACCTTTTGTTGTTTACCTATCCTTTATAAAAACATACATGGTGCAATATCTCTCTCTCTCTCTCTCTCTCTCTCTCTCTCTCTCCTTGTTTAGACAGTCTCTTTCGCTCTCTCTCGTGTTTGTTTTTCCTTGTTTAAACAGTCTCTCTCTCTCTCTCTCTCTCTCTCTCTCTCTCTCCTTGTTTAGACAGTCTTTCGCTCACTCTCGTGTCTGTTTTTCCTTGTTTAGACAGTCTCTCTCTCTCTCTCTCTCTCTCTCTCTCTCCTTGTTTAGACAGTCTCTCTCTCTCTCTCTCTCTCTCTCCTTGTTTAGACAGTCTCTCTCTCTCTCTCTCTCTCTCTCTCTCTCTCTCTCCTTGTTTAGACAGTCTCTTTCGCTCTCTCTCGTGTCTGTTTTTCCTTGTTTAGACAGTCTCTCTCTCTCTCTCTCTCTCTCTCTCTCTCTCTCTCTCCTTGTTTAGACAGTCTCTTTCGCTCACTCTCGTGTCTGTTTTTCCTTGTTTAGACAGTCCCCTCTCTCTCTCTCTCTCTCTCTCTCTCTCTCTCCTTGTTTAAAGTCTTCTCTCTCTCTCTCTCTCTCTCTCTCTCTCTCTCTCTCATTCCCCCAACACCAAGGATCACCCCCGCAATACCGAAGTGAGGAATACAATAGGAGACCACCCCTTAGGCAGTCGACAAATAGAGCCAATTATAGAGGTCACTCAGCTCAGCCTTATGACTACCATGACCTCTCCCATGACAACTACTGGTCACGAGCGGATACGTGGGAATATGACTTCCCCCCTCTTCCATCAAGAGGCAGTTATCACACAAGAAGTGCTCGTCCCGGACATTGGTACTGGGATAGCTAATCATGTGACTCCAAAAAACGATCTTTTGTGTATAGAATATTTGAATGTACAGTCTCTCCTTAGTAAGATATGTGAAATTGAATTAATGCTCTTAAACAGAAATATTGATGTATTATGTTTAACTGAGACTTGGTTAACCCCGAATGTTGTCGATTCACTCATTGATTTTCCTAATTATACAATATATAGATGTGACAAAGGAAGAGGTGGAGGGTGTTGTATTTATGTAAAAAATAATCTTTCTGTTAATATTTGTAATCTTAATGTTCAAAGAGTAGAGGGGGTAGAAGAGGTTTGGCTCTCTGTACAATCTCGTAAGCTACCTTCTGTTATCATTGGTTGCTTGTATAGACATCCACATGCTTCAAATGATACTTTTAACTATATTTTGGAATGTCTTAGAATGATTTCTCTAAAGAATAAATCAATTTATGTAATAGGTGATCTAAATGATGATTTGATGTTAGGTTCAGCAAAGATACATAATATTTTAAGAGTCACCAAATTAAATCAAATGATTAATAAACCTACTAGAGTTAGCCCCATCTCATCCACACTACTAGACGTGTTAATAACAAACAAGCAGGAAAGTGTCATTAAAATTGAGGTAAATCCAAGTATTGTAGCTGACCATGAACATATTTCATTTATCATAGATATTAAGAAGCCAAAGTGTAAACCAGTCACGGTAACCTCTAGGTGTTTAAAATATTATTCTGCAGATTTTTTGTGCAATACATTGCTAGACCAGAAAATAATTTTAGATACAATCATGCATACTGATGACACAGATATTCAAACAGGAATTTTCAATAAAGTATATGATAGTGCCTTAGATAAATGTGCCCCAATAACCAC
>NC_090742.1:17888204-17918204 GCF_036898095.1 Palaemon carinicauda
AGTCTTTTGATATTTTAGGTGATCTATATATTATGAAGAATTGTATTAATTCTTTCATTCTACCTTATTTCGAGTATTGTTCTCTTGTCTGGTCTTCAGCTTGTAAATCGCATTTATATATTTGTTGGACTGGTATTTATGGTCTATTAAATTTCTTATTCCTGATCTAGATATTAATCTCTGACACAGTCGTTCCTTTAGTTCGTTATGCATGTTGCATAAGATTTTTTTTCATAATTCTAGCAATCCGTTGCGAACCATGTTGGTCGATAGTCTTTTATTTATAATCAGAGGAAAACACATCCCCTCCAGGACAAACCTTGAAGAGATATACTGGGGGAAAATTGTAATACTCTGAACTCTGGGTTTTTTCAGAAGCTTTGATTAATTTTATAAATTTATTTAATTCAAGTTTTTTAATCACTTCTTATTTCAAATTTAGGAGTTATTGTATGAGAATGTTTTGATTGGTTTTATAGGTTGAAATGATACCATAGAGAGTACTGATACGGTTGATTAATTTGTATCATATAGCGCTGGAAGGGCTTTGATGCCGCAGTGATTGGCTTGATGGCTAGATTTTATAATACAATTTAATCCAATTGAAGGTTTTGATGACTAGTGATCGAATCATGTAAATATTAAGTGGCAATCATTTGAAATGATTATTGATGACGTCAACGTAGAATAGGTTGTTGGAGTTCAGGATGCTACTAATTTACGTCAAGATGCAGACAGGGATTGTTATCCAAGATTGCTTAGATGTTAAGGAAGTTCGATAATAGCCTTGTGATGTATTTGCGTGGAATCGTGCGTAGATGTAGGATGAGATTATGGAAAGTTGGATGATGGAAATTAAATGTGGGAATGAAAAGTTTGACCAAATAATTTGATATTTGGTACTACAGGGAGTTTAGGAGATATATATATATATATATATATATATATATATATATATATATACAGTGTATATATATATATATGTATATATATAAATATATATATATGTATATATATATGTATATATATATATATATATATATATATATATATATATATAGACATACGTGTGTGTTTGTGAAAGAAATTAGGGGTTTAATGAGTATTTTGCTAGAGTAATTTTAGGTGTTCTTTTTTTTCGATTTAAGACTTATGAGTAGCTTGTATTAATTACATGTATTTTCTCTATCAAGAATTAAATATTCATAATATAGCATTGTTACTGCAAAGAACAACATACTATAAATACATGTGATAAACCTACTTTTTTTCTAAACGTCATAACTTTATCTAGAACAAAGCGGATATAAACATGCAGGCGTACTTTTAATTTGGAAACAGCTTAACCGAAACGTGTTGACAATGACGTCGCTTCAGTAACCAACACGCATTGCCAATAATGTCACTTTAGTAACCGAAACGCGTTGACAATGACGTCACTTCAGTAACCAACACGCATTGCCAATAATGTCACTTTAGTAACCGAAACGCGTTGACAATGACGTCACTTCAGTAACCGAAACGCGTTGACAATGACGTCACCTAGTAACCGAGACGTTTTGACAGTGACGTCACTTCAGTAACAAAAATGCATTGACAATCACGTCACTTAAGTAACTGAAACGCATTGACAATGACGTCACTTGAGTAACCTAAACGAATTGACAATGACGTCACCTAAATAACCGAAATGCATTGACAATGACGTCACTTAATTAACCGAAACGCCTTGGCAATGACGTCACTTAAGTAACCGAAACCCATTTACAATGGCGTTACTTCAAACTTTGTATATTCAACAGGAAGTTTTGTTCTCCTGACGTTTTAAACTTAGTAGGAACATTACTGGAGACTTTGGAACACTGAAAAAGTTGGAACAATTTTATCATAAGTCACCACACAAGATTTATAGAAAATTCTGCTTGAGGTGGTGAAAAAGATTGACATTCCTCCTTTTATGGCAATGTGAAAATTTCTCTTGTTCTCTGGGGGGGGGGGGGGAAATAGAAAAAAACAAATTTCTTTTGTCTTAGCAGTTGGAAAATATCTCCTTTTATCTTGTCCTAACGATGGAAAAATACCCCTTTTCTCTGGTCTTATTAATGGAAAATCAACATCTCTTATCCTTGCAATGAGAAAATCCCACAACGATTGGAAAAGTCCATATTTTCCCTTACCCTAAATGGGAAAACCCCACTTTTCTCTTTTCCTAACTTCTGGAAGAATCCACATTTTATCTTATCCTAACTTCTGGAAGAATCCACATTTTATCTTATCCTAACTTCTGGAAGAATCCACATTTTATCTAATCCTAACTTTGGGAAGAATCCACATTTTATCCTACCCTAGCAATGGGAAGAATCCACATTTTATTTTATACTAACTTTGGGAAGAATCCACGTTTTATCTTATCCTAACTTTGGGGAGAATCCTCATTTTATCTTATGGTAACAATGGGAAGAATCCACATTTTATCTTATCCTAACTTTTGGAAGAATCCATATTTTATCTTATCCTAACATTGGGAAGAATCCACAAATGGAAAGAATGCACATTTTATCTTATCCTAACTTTGGGAAGAATCCACATTTTATCTTATCCTAACAATGGGAAGAATCCACATTTCATCTTATCCTAACAATGGAAAGCATCCACATTTTATCTAATCCTAACAATGGGAAGAATCCACATTTTATCTTATCCTAATTTTGGAAAGAATCCACATTTTATCTTATCCTGATTTTGGAAAGAATCCACATTTTATCTTATGGTAACAATGGGAAGAATCCACCTTTTATCTTATCCTAACAATGGGAAGAATCCACATTTTATCTTATCCTAACTTTGGGAAGAATCTACATTTTATCTTATCTTAGCAATAGGAAGAATCCACATTTTATCTCATCCTAACAAAGGAAAGAATCCAAAATTTATCTGATCCTAACAATGGAAAGAATCTACATTTTGTCTTATCCCAGCAATGGGAAGAGTCCATATTTTATCTTGTCCTAGCAATGGGAAGAATTCTAATTTTATTTTATCCTAACACTGGGAAGAATCCACATTTTATATTATCCTACCAAAGGGAAGAATCCACATTTTATCTCATTCTAACAACGGGAAGAATTTACATTTTATCTTATGGTAACAATGGGAAGAATCCACATTTTTTCTAACCCTAACAATAAGAATCCACATTTTATCTTATCCTAAAAATGGAAAGAATCTACATTTTATCTTATCCCAGCAATGGGAAGAGTCCACATTTTATCTTGTCCTAGCAATGGGAAGATTTCTAATTTTATTTTATCCTAACAATGGGAAGAATCCACATTTTGTCTTATCCTAACTTTGGGAAGAATCCACATTTTAGCTTATCCTAACTTTGGGAGGAATCCACATTTTATCTTATCCTATCTTTGAGAAGAATCCACATTTTATCTTATCCTAGCTTTGGGAAGAATCCACATTTTATCTTATCCTAACAATTAGAAGAATCTACATTTTATCTTATCCTAACAATGGGAAGAATCCACATTTTATCTTATCCTAACTTTGGGAAGAATCTACATTTTATCTTAGCAATAGGAAGAATCCACATTTTATCTTATCCTAACAATGAGAGGAATCCACATTTTATCTTATCCTAACTTTGGGAAGAATCTACATTTTATCTTATCTTAGCAATAGGAAGAATCCACATTTTATCTCATCCTAACAAAGGAAAGAATCCAAAATTTATCTGATCCTAACAATGGAAAGAATCTACATTTTATCTTATCCCAGCAATGGGAAGAGTCCACATTTTATCTTGTCCTAGCAATGGGAAGAATTCTAATTTTATTTTATCCTAACAATGGGAAGAATCCACATTTTATCTTATCCAAGCTTTGGGAAGAATCCACATTTTATCTTATCCAAGCTTTGGGAAGAATCCACATTTTATCATATCCTAACAATTGGAAGAATCTACATTTTATCTTATCCTAACAATGGGAAGAATCTACATTTTATCTTATGGTAACAATGGGAAGAATCCACATTTTGTCTTATCCTAACTTTGGGAAGAATCCACATTTTAGCTTATCCTAACTTTGGGAGGAATCCACATTTTATCTTATCCTATCTTTGAGAAGAATCCACATTTTATCTTATCCTAGCTTTGGGAAGAATCCACATTTTATCTTATCCTAACAATTAGAAGAATCTACATTTTATCTTATCCTAACAATGGGAAGAATCCACATTTTATCTTATCCTAACTTTGGGAAGAATCTACATTTTATCTTAGCAATAGGAAGAATCCACATTTTATCTTATCCTAACAATGAGAGGAATCCACATTTTATCTTATCCTAACTTTGGGAAGAATCTACATTTTATCTTATCTTAGCAATAGGAAGAATCCACATTTTATCTCATCCTAACAAAGGAAAGAATCCAAAATTTATCTGATCCTAACAATGGAAAGAATCTACATTTTATCTTATCCCAGCAATGGGAAGAGTCCACATTTTATCTTGTCCTAGCAATGGGAAGAATTCTAATTTTATTTTATCCTAACAATGGGAAGAATCCACATTTTATCTTATCCTAACTTTGGGAAGAATCCACATTTTAGCTTATCCTAACTTTGGGAGGAATCCACATTTTATCATATCCTAACAATTGGAAGAATCTACATTTTATCTTATCCTAACAATGGGAAGAATCTACATTTTATCTTATGGTAACAATGGGAAGAATCCACATTTTATTTTATCCTAACAATGAGAGGAATCCACATTTTATCTTGTCCTAACTTTGGGAAGAATCTACATTTTATCTTATCTTAGCAATAGGAAGAATCCACATTTTATCTCATCCTATCAAAGGAAAGAATCCAAAATTTATCTGATCCTAACAATGGGAAGAATATACATTATATCTTATAGAATCAATGGAAAGAATCCACATTTTATCATATCCTAAAAATGGGAAGAATCTACATTTTATCTTATGGTAACAATGGGAAGAATCCACCTTTTATCATATCCTAACAATGGGAAGAATCCACATTTTATCTTATCCTAATAATGGGAAGAATCCACATTTTATCTTATCATAACAGTGGGAAGAATCTACATTTTATCTTACGGTAACAATGGGAAGAATCCACATTTTATCATATCCTAGAAATGGGAGGAATTCACATTTAATCATATCTTAACAAAGGGAAGAATCTACATTTTATCTTATGGTAACAATGGGAAGACTCCACATTCTATCTTATCGTAACAATGGGAAGACTCCACATTTTATCTTATCGTAACAATGGGAAGACTCCACATTCTATCTTATCGTAACAATGGGAAGACTCCACATTTTATCTTATCGTAACAATGGGAAGACTCCACATTCTATCTTATCGTAACAATGGGAAGACTCCACACTCTATCTTATCGTAACAATGGGAAGACTCCACACTCTATCTTATCGTAACAATGGGAAGAATCTACACTCTATCTTATCGTAACAATGGGAAGACTCCACACTCTATCTTATCGTAACAATGGGAAGACTCCACATTTTATCTTATCGTAACAATGGGAAGACTCCACACTCTATCTTATCGTAACAATGGGAAGACTCCACACTCTATCTTATCGTAACAATGGGAAGACTCCACACTCTATCTTATCGTAACAATGGGAAGACTCCACACTCTATCTTATCGTAACAATGGGAAGACTCCACACTCTATCTTATCGTAACAATGGGAAGACTCCACACTCTATCTTATCGTAACAATGGGAAGACTCCACACTCTATCTTATCGTAACAATGGGAAGAATCTACATTTTATCTTATGGGGATAATGGGAAGAATCCTTATTTTGTCTTATCCTAACAATGGGAACAATGCACACTTTTGGAAGAATCCGCATTTTATCATATCCTAACTTTGGGAAGAATCCACATTTTATCGTTTCCTAACAATGGAAAGAATCCACATTTTATCGTTTCCTAACAATGGAAAGAATCCACATTTTACCTTATCCCAAGAATGGGAAGAATCCACATTTTATCTTATCCTAACTTTGGGAAGAATCCACATGTTATCATATCCTAACTTTGGGAAGAATCCACATTTTTTCTTATCCTAACAATGAGAAGAATCCACATTTTATCATATCCTAACATTGGGAAGAATCTTCATTTTAACTTATCTTGACAAAGGGAAGAATCCACATTTTATCTTATCTTAACAATGGGAAGAATCCACATTTTATCTTATCTTAACAATGGGAAGAATCCACATTTTATCTTATCTTAACAATGGGAAGAATCCACATTTTATCTTATCTTAACAATGGGAAGAATCCACATTTTTTCTTATCCTAACAGTGGGAAGAATCCACATTTTATCTTATCCAGACAATTTGTAAATCCACATTTTTCCTTCTTTGAAGAATGGGGGAAAGTCCTCATTCTCTCTTGTCCAGGTTTTCCCAATTAGAGGAAAACATTTTTGTGGTCCTAGCAAGGAAAATATACAAACTTTCTCCTCATTTTCTCTTGAGAAGAGGATACCCAATTTTTCTGTTATCATATCAATTAAATATATATATATATATATATATATATATATATATATATATATATATATATATATATATATATATATATATGTGTGTGTGTGTGTATATATATATATATATATATATATATATATATATATATATATATATATATATATATATATATATATATATATATATATATATTAACTATTCACATCAATGGGAAAATAAAATAGCATTTTTATCTTGTCACGTCGATGTGGAAAACCCAAACTTAATGTTGTTATTTATCATTTATGAAAAATTCACAATTTTCCTAGTAATATCAATAAGGAAAACTAAAATCTAATTTTTTTTTAATTTATTATTGTGAAAAAAAAAATCACAATTATTCTTGGCACATTAATGTGGAAAATCCTAATGTTCTCTGGTCACATCAATGGGAAATTGTTTATTCTTCGTTGTCACGTTAATGAGGGAAATCCATTTTTCTCTTGTCAATCAGTGTGGGTAAATGCACATGTTTTTTTTTTTTTTTTTTTTTTTTTTTTTTTTTATCAGATCAATGGGTTAGTCCACAATTTTAAATCCAACATTCATCTTGTCACATCATTTTAAAAAATTCCACATTCTTCCCTTGTCTCTTCTCACATTAACGTGGGCAAAAATTTTCACCCCAATGAGAAATAATATTATTATAATTATTATTATTATCATTATTATTATTATTTTGAAAAATCCACAATTTCTCTTGTTACATCAGCGAGGAAATCCACATTTTGTGTTGTCACATCAATGTGAAAAAATCCATATCGTCTCGTGTCACATCAACTAGAAAAGGACCCCATTATTCCCATTGAAATCGTAAATAGCACCGTTATAACATAGAAGACTAGAAAAAAAAAGATAGAAAATTTTTATTTGAAGCCATAAACATTCGTATTGCTATGTTCAAAGTTAACGCCATACAACTCAGAGACGCGTATTAAACAACCATGGTTTTTTTTTTTTTTTTTTTTTTTAACTCATAAGTCTTATAAACAAGACTTTTATACCTTTATTAGTATCGACGCAAAAGAGAAATCTATGTTTTATTTCTGCTATGAAAATTGACACCTTTTTCTTTTGTTCCCTTTGCCTTGACGATTTTCATACGGTGTTGAGAAACACAAGGAAAAAAATAATAGGAAAAAAAATTACCACCATAAGGTTTTTCACATAACTTTTTAAGCCCATTTTTTTTCTATAAAGCTCGTATCCCTTAAATTTTTTTCTTACGATGTCAAAACACTCCTATATAATTATGACTTATTTGAAATAATTTTTGCTAAACAAACGGTCTATTAAAAGCAAGAGCGAAAGAGAGGGAGAGAGAGAGGGGGTAGCTCCGCCCACTTTACCCCTGGCTCTTGGGGTCTCGTGTGGGTTGGGTTTGGAGATAAATCAGGCAGAGCTTCAGACAATAGTTGGACATTCGTATCTCCTGCCCAGCAGCGAACGGTCGAACACGTGCAACGTTCCTTAACTCGTGTAAGTTAAGTTGGGTTAAAGCGGTGTAGCAACTTTTCTTGTTTTCTTAATCGTTTCAAGTTAAAGGCTCTTTAACTTTGCGTTGTATATATTAGTTTTTATTCCCGAGTGACAAGTTCCCTTTTATTATAATGCTTGGAATTATTAACAATATGTGAAGTGATTAAATGCATGACGACGAATATTAAGTGCTTTCATAATTAATGACAAAAATTATTTAAGTTCTGACATTTATCGTAATAAATTTAGTCATTTAGAAATATATATTTTAAATATTTTAGAATTATTTTAAAACTCGGATTCGTTAAGATCTTATGAGCTATCTTAACACATAAGTGTAATGAGCTAATACGTAAGAAGATATTTACCCTGGACTTGTCGTTTTGGATTATGAAGGTTTTAATATCTTATTGTAAATTTTCCTGATTTATGTAAATAATGACCAGTGCAAAATATAATTCAACATATATATGTAGTCTACTTTGCTATTATGATATTTGATTATTAATTTACTGGTCATGATGGCAAGCAGAATCCGTTTTTATTGTTTATTATATATATATATATATATACAGTATATATATATATATATATATATATATATATATACTGTATATATATATGTATATACAGTATATATATATATATATATATATATATATATATATATATATATATATATACAGTATATATATATATATATACACATATATATTTATGTGTATTATATATATATGTATATATATATATATATAATATATATATATATATATATATATATATATATATAGTGTGTGTGTGTATGTGTATGTTTTGTGTGTATATGTATACATGAATGCGTGTATATATACATATATAAATATATATAAACATATATACTGTATATGTATATATATGTACATATATATATATACATATATATATATATATATATATATATATATATATATATATATATATCATAATTCATAAGTTGAAGTACGAACATGATAATAATTCAATACTTTTCTCTTGAACCACTCCTATTATAATTATGAAAAGACTAATTAGTGAGATACTCATCCACTATATATATATATATATATATATATATATATATATATGTATATATATATATATATATATATATATATATATATATATATATATATATAGATATTTACACACATACGTGCATTGCTATTATTAGCCTACTTGAAAATGTCTTGATTCGATTTCAGTCATAACTTTTGACTTGGTGGTAAGCCTAATATTAAATAATCTGTCGTTGCAATGAGTTGTTATGTTTTTATCAGAAGAGAGAAAGTGCTGTTTTCCAGAAAAATCCAGTCCAGGGAAAAAAAATATCCTTGACCTGCAATCTTTTCGTGGGCCAAAGAGTTTTTACTGATGGCAATACGCTCCTCCCAGAGTGACTTAGTTCACCCCCTCTCCCCCCCCCCCCCTTCCCTCACCCGGGTCTTCCTCATTCGGAACCCCACATTCTTCTGCCTGAACTTAACTTTCTTGCTTCCTCAAGAACTTGTCGAAAGAACAAGCATTGTTTCTTCTACTTTTTCTGATTCTTCTTCATTAATTCAGTCTGTCACTAGTTCTGCAGTGAAAGTGTTTTTTTTTTCCAGTCAGTCTACATCGATTGAAGCAATCGTGAATAAGAAACAACATCTTACTTTCTATTTATTCTTTCTGGTACAGTTGGCTTCATTAGTTCCGGTACACTTCATGGGAAGCTAAGGACACGTCTGGCAGTTCTACACTGTAGCAAATTTCGCTGTTTAGCAAAATAGAAACTGTTGGCAACGATGCCTGTAAAAACAAAGTAGCTGAGCTGGTAAACGCGTGATCAGAAGCCTTTTTATCAAAGTTACGAAAATCTGTATGTAAAAATATAATTTGTTTCATGAAGTGTATCGGAACTAATAAAGCCAACTGTACTAGCTTTTTTTTTTTTTTTTTTTTTTTTTTTTTTTTTTTTTTTTTTTTTTTTTAACCACCGGACACATAACTTTACGTACGACTAATGGTTTTGCCTCCTGAGTCTAGTAAAGATAGGCTTCGTGTATTTGTGAAATACATCTTGAGGTCAGCTTTAATCTGGGGTCTTATTTTCTTTCCTATTATTTTAGGTGAATTAAATCTATGCAGGAAAAAAAAGCTTCCTGGGCGATGTATAAGTTTTCTTGTTTTTCTCTCTAGTAAAGTTGAATTTACAGGTAGCTGCAGATCGGAAAATCTTTAAGAGTGAAATATAATCACACAATAATAATATCAGTTTTCACATCTGCTAATATATTTGAATAAAATACGATAGTGAATATATAGAATGCATCTTGAGGGTGGGATTTAAGAGAAAAATCTCCCAGAAGCGTTACACGCAATTATGTTTGTTCCTTTGTGTACAGAAATTAGAAGTTTTTCCCCTTGTTTATTTATTTATTTATTTAATATTTTTTCTTTCTTTTTACTGCGTTTATATTCATTACTTTTGCAATACTTTTACTTGTTCTTGAAATTGTTGCCCTGCTGCGTTGATTTGCAGTGACCATAGTTAATTGAATTATTGGTGATATATATATATATATATATATATATATATATATATATATATATATATATATATATATATATATATATGTGTGTGTGTGTGTGTTGTTATTGTGTTGCAGTGAGAGAGAGAGAGAGAGAGAGAGAGAGAGAGAGAGAGAGAGAGAGAGAGAGAGAGAGAAATCAAACAACAATAAGATAATTAGAAATCCCTCGGGACTTGTTTCCTACTTTCTTTACCCGCTCCTTCACTCCTTTTCCTCTCATGGTAGATTGTACAATGTAATCTAAAAGAAATAAGGGAAATATTAAAAAGGGGAAGCAACAAATAAAACTTTATTTCAGTTAGCTTGCCTGTTTGAACTCTGCCAGTTATGTGTTTGTGGATACGGTTATGATTCTAACTCTGAGTTATTTGCTTGTAGATACGGTTATGATTCTAACTCTGAATTATCTGCATGTGGATAGGGTAATGATTCTAACTCTGAGTTATCTGCTTGTGGATACGGTTATGATTCTTACTCAGACTTATCTGTCTGCAGATACGGTTATGATTCTTAATCTGAGTTATCTGCTTGTGGATATGGTTATGAATCTTACTCTTTGAGTTATTTCCTTGTAGATACAATTATGATTGTAACTTTTAATTATCTGCTTGTGGATACGGTTAGGATTCTTACTCTGAGTTATCTGCTTGTGAATACGGTTATGATTCTTACTCTGAGTTATCTGCTTGTGGATACGGTTAGGATTCTTACTCTGAGTTATCTGCTTGTGGATACGGTTAGGATTCTTACTCTGAGTTATCTGCTTGTGGATACGGTTAGGATTCTTACTCTGAGTTATCTGCTTGTGAATACGGTTATGATTCTTACTCTGAGTTATCTGCTTGTGGATACGGTTAGGATTCTTACTCTGAGTTATCTGCTTGTGGGTACGGTTATGATTCTTACTCTGAGTTATCTGCTTGTGGATACGGTTAGGATTCTTACTCTGAGTTATCTGCTTGTGAATACGGTTATGATTCTTACTCTGAGTTATCTGCTTGTGGATACGGTTAGGATTCTTACTCTGAGTTATCTGCTTGTGGGTACGGTTATGATTCTTACTCTGAGTTATCTGCTTGTGGATACGGTTAGTATTCTTACTCTGAGTTATCTGCTTGTGAATACGGTTATGATTCTTACTCTGAGTTATCTGCTTGTGGATACGGTTAGGATTCTTACTCTGAGTTATCTGCTTGTGGGTACGGTTATGATTCTTACTCTGAGTTATTTGCTTGTGGATACGGTTAGTATTCTTACTCTGAATTATCTGCTTGTGAATACGGTTATGATTCTTACTCTGAGTTATCTGCTTGTGGATACGGTTAGGATTCTTACTCTGAGTTATCTGCTTGTGGGTACGGTTATGATTCTTACTCTGAGTTATCTGCTTGTGGATACGGTTAGTATTCTTACTCTGAGTTATCTGCTTGTGGGTACGGTTATGATTCTAACTCTGAGTTATTTGCTTGTAGATACGGTTATGATTCTAACTCTGAATTATCTGCATGTGGATAGGGTAATGATTCTAACTCTGAGTTATCTGCTTGTGGATACGGTTAGGATTCTTACTCTGAGTTATCTGCTTGTGGGTACGGTTATGATTCTAACTCTGAGTTATTTGCTTGTAGATACGGTTATGATTCTAACTCTGAATTATCTGCATGTGGATAGGGTAATGATTCTAACTCTGAGTTATCTGCTTGTGGATACGGTTATGATTCTAACTCTGAATTATCTGCATGTGGATAGGGTAATGATTCTAACTCTGAGTTATCTGCTTGTGGATACGGTTAGGATTCTTACTCTGAGTTATCTGCTTGTGGGTACGGTTATGATTCTAACTCTGAGTTATTTGCTTGTAGATACGGTTATGATTCTAACTCTGAATTATCTGCATGTGGATAGGGTAATGATTCTAACTCTGAGTTATCTGCTTGTGGATACGGTTATGATTCTAACTCTGAATTATCTGCATGTGGATAGGGTAATGATTCTAACTCTGAGTTATCTGCTTGTGGATACGGTTAGGATTCTTACTCTGAGTTATCTGCTTGTGGATACGGTTATGATTCTAACTCTGAATTATCTGCATGTGGATAGGGTAATGATTCTAACTCTGAGTTATCTGCTTGTGGATACGGTTATGATTCTAACTCTGAATTATCTGCATGTGGATAGGGTAATGATTCTAACTCTGAGTTATCTGCTTGTGGATACGGTTAGGAATCTTACTCTGAGTTATCTGCTTGTGGGTACGGTTATGATTCTTACTCTGAGTTATCTGCTTGTGGATACGGTTATGATTCTAACTCTGAGTTACCTGCTTGTGGATACGATTATGATTCTAACTGAGTTATTTGCTTGTAGACACGGCTATGATTCTCACTCTGAGTTATCTGCTTGTAGATACGGTTATGATTCTTACTCTGAATTATCTGCTTGTGGATACGGTTATGATTCTAACTCTGAGTTATCTGCTTGTGAATACGGTTATGATTCTCCGGTATTCAGGGTATAGGAAAAGATGGTTGGTTTATTTAGTTTTTACTCAGCCCAGCGTTTTCGAACATTGCCCGGTTGTGTTAATGGAGGTTCTAACTTTGGTCAACAGTACTCGTTATTTACATAATTTTAAGAATCTCGTTTTAGTGTGGATATCCGTGAGAATTATATTTATTTCTAATGCAGGCTTGACACGAATTAAAGAAGCTCACGTATGTTTTGACATTTGTGAAAAATGAACGGCCTAAAGTTCAATAACAAGGAAATAGAATTAATGTTGTCTTCAATCCTTAAGTGATATATTTTTTTTTCTAGATAGGTAAATGAAGAGGTTAAGTATATGAAAAAATATCTTTATTTCTGAGTAATTGAGAAGAACTGAATAGACTCTGAGTTCACTTTCCGTCTTTTATAATAATAATTGTTATTATTATTATTATTATTATTATTATTATTATTATTATTATTATTGTTATTATTATTATTATCCAGGCTACATCCCTAGTTGGAAAAACAGGATGCTATAAGGCCAAGGGGTTCAACAGGAAAAAAAAAGCTCGGTGAGGAAAGGAAATAAGGAAATAAATAGAATATAAGAGAAGTAACAAATAATGAATATAGGATATCTTAAGATAAGTAACAACGTTGAAATAGATCTGTTATAGATAACCTATGAAAATAGACTTATGTCAACCTGTTCAACGAAAACATTTGAAGTTCCACTAATTTAAACTGCCTGAATAGGAAGACCATTCCACAATCTGGCCACAGAAGGAAGAAAACTTTTAGAATACTGTGTAGTATTGAACATTATAATGGAGCAGGCATGACTGTTAGAGTTAACTGTCTATTTATAGCCTGGGAAGAATCGAATACAAAGGATGGCCAGAATTATGAAGAATCTTATGCAACATTCATAGAGTTATTTTTTGGGATGTTCTATTACCTAAATGTTCATCTGCTTCAACATCAAAAATAGGAACTCATTACACATTAAGGTTTAAAGGCTGCTCATGAATTGCAAAGGCTCGGTAATAGCGTCATTGTCATAGCAAGCAGATCAATGCCTTAGAGGCTGACCATATATACATATGATCAGCTCTCAAGCCCCCTCTCCATCCAAGCTAGGACCAGGGAGGGCCAGGCAATGGCCGCTGATGACTCAGCAGATAGACCTATAGGCTCCCCCAAACCCAGCCCCATATCCATAGCTCACAAGGACGGTGAAGTCGCGAACAGAACAAGAAACTATCGAGCTTGAGCGGGACTCGAACCCCAGTTCGGAAGATCGCCTTTAACGATCTTTTGATATTTACTCATATAGTATCTGATTAGATGTTTCAAAGACAGAGAAGAGGACCACATTCCGAATAGAAATTTTCAAGTATACTTTCAGCCCTGAAACCAAATTATTAAAATTTTTAATAATAACTAGTTTTTACAATACAATAATGATAAAGAAAACATTAAGTTTTTTTTTCTTTTTTTTTTCTTTTTTTTTTGTGTGTGTTAACCAAATTTCTATTCTGGGGAAAATTAGTTTTTCAAGACTCGCATAAACAAAAATGCATGCCATATTTTTAGCGACAACAACGGAAACATTGTAATGTAGGTAGTACTCACGGGCTAGATAGTTCTTAAATCATATGCTGAGCATATTATGTTCATCATATTGCAATGAGAAACTATCATACGAACACACACTCGCACACACACACTCGCACACACACACACACACACACACATATATATATATATATATATATATATATATATATTATAAATATACGTAGTGGGTACTATATTTTTGGAAGACCTAAATGCAAAGGGTGTTGAGAAGTATAAAAAAAAGCCTTTGTCCCTTAGTCTTAATAATGAAAGTCGTCTGCTAAAGACTGAATAATGGAATAATATTCATAACTTGACTAAATAAAATCGCTAGAAAATATTGTCATGATACATAGGACCCTTGGAATCTTGAAGAACTCTCAATTTATTTATTTTAGTAAGATAAATATTGTCGGTAAAAAAAAAAATTGGGTGGGGACGATCTTATGTCCTAGACCTACTGACAAATATATTTAGAGTTTTAAGGGTTCAACTTCATCTCCCTTAATTTGCACCTAGCACTAATTATATCTAGATTACTCTTGTGAGATTCTGCAATCACGGGTTTATAATAATTAGGGAACTATACCGGTGTAATGAGAGTATTATCATCTGCATAAGCAACACATTTGTCTTCAAGGCCAAACCGCATATCGTGCGTACCCAGGAACACCAGCAATTTCATATCTTTAGTCCCATTCACCAACGACTCTATAATCTGTTGGAAAAAATTTCGATAATTCCAAGTAATAGTCCACCAACTTTGGAAACAAGATCCTCGTGCTACTACATAACCTAATTAGAAGAATTTCTGTACAGTAACTGTCGAGATTACAAGGAAAGCACCGAGGAAATGATATATACCAAACTGCAAATTAGAGAGCAGACGATTACTTTTGACTTACTTATTCGGTTTACCAAGAAATGTTCAAAAGCATTAGGTAAAAGGAGAGTTACAGAACTCGTGCTGTGATTGACAGGGCTGGAGCTAATTCGGTCACATTTACCGATTGATAAAAACATTACAAGCTCTCCAAGAAGAACATTTACTCAACCCCGAAAAAATTGTGACAATTCAGGAGGTATGTAATCAGCTACCTCCATCAAAAAAAAAAAAAAAAAAAAAAAAAAAAGCAAAATGCCACTTGAGTCTGCACTTCCATTACGATTCAAGGTTAGGGAATAGATTTTTTTTTATTGCAACGGATCGAAAAGCAAAAGAAAACAGGAATGAGGCATACTGAGTTACTCATTGCATCCTGCCAAACAAGTCAGCCACATATTGTGAAGTAATGCTTATTTGCGCTCGCTGTAAGAAAGGACATGATGGAAGGAAGTATGGAATGATAATTTTGTTCTGAAATAAAGGAAAAAATTGAATAAAAGCAGCACCTTTGAAAAAAAGCATAAGATGATAATTTTGTATTGAAAAAGGGGAAAATTGATTAATAAAAGCAGCATCTTTGAAAAAGAATATGAAATTATAATTTTGTTTTGAAAAGAGAAAATTGTTTAAAAAGAGAAAATCGATTAATAAAACTTGCATCTTTGAAAAAAGTATAAAATGATAATTTTGTCTTGAAAAAGAAAATGGAAGATTGATGAATAAAAGCAGCATCTTGGAAAAAAGTATCAAATGATGATTTTGTCTTGGAGAAAAAGGGGGGGGGAGAATAGATGAATAAAAGCAGTATCTTTAAAAAAAGTATGAAATGATAATTTTGTCTTGGAAAAAGGGGGGGGGGGATTGATGAATAAAAGCAGAATCTTGGGAAAAAGTATCAAATGATAATTTTGTCTGGAAAGAAATTGAAAATTGATGAATTAAAGCAGTATCTTTTAAAAAAGTATAAAATGATAATTTTGTCTTGAAAAAGAAAATGGAAGATTGATGAATAAAAGCAGCATCTTGGAAAAAAGTATCAAATGATGATTTTGTCTTGGAGAAAAAGGGGGGGGGGAGAATAGATGAATAAAAGCAGTATCTTTGAAAAAAGTATGAAATGATAATTTTGTCTTGGAAAAAGGGGGGGGGGGGGGATTGATGAATAAAAGCAGAATCTTGGGAAAAAGTATCAAATGATAATTTTGTCTGGAAAGAAATTGAAAATTGATGAATTAAAGCCGTATCCTTGAAAAAGGTATGTAATGATAATTTTGTCTGGAAAAAAAATGGAAAATTGATGAATTAAAGCAGTATCTTTTAAAAAAGTATGAAATGATAATTTTGTCTGGCAAAAAAATGGAAAATCGATGAATTAAAGCAGCATCTTTGAAAAAAAAATATGAAATGATAATTTTGTCTGGAAAAAAATGGAAAATTGATGAATTAAAGCAGCATCTTTGAAAAAAGTATGAAATGATAATTTTGTCTGGAAAAAATGGAAAATCGACGAATTAAAGCAGCATCTTTGAAAAAAATATGAAATGATAATTTTGTCTGGAAAAAAATGGAAAATCGACGAATTAAAGCAGCATCTTTGAAAAAAGTATGGAATGATAATTTTGTCTGGAAAAAATGGAAAATTGATGAATTAAAGCAGCATCTTTGAAAAAAATATGAAATGATAATTTTGTCTGGAAAAAAATGGAAAATTGATGAATAAAAGCAGTATCTTTGAAAAAAGTATGAAATAATAATTTTGTCTGGGAAAAAAAGTGGAAAAATGATGAATTAAAGCAGCATCTTTGAAAAAAGTATGAAATGATAATTTTGTCTGGGAAAAAAAGTGGAAAATTGATGAATTAAAGCAGCATCTTTGAAAAAAAAATATGAAATGATAATTTTGTCTGGAAAAAATGGAAAATCGACGAATTAAAGCAACATCTTTGAAAAAGATATGAAATGATAATTTTGTCTGGAAAAAATGGAAAATCGACGAATTAAAGCAGCATCTTTGAAAAAAAATATGAAATGATAATTTTGTCTGGAAAAAATGGAAAATCGACGAATTAAAGCAGCATCTTTTAAAAAAGTATGAAATGATAATTTTGTCTGGAAAAAAAAATGGAAAATTGATGAATTAAAGCAGCATTTTTGAAAAAAGTATGAAATGATAATTTTGTCTCGGAAAAAATGGAAAATTGATGAATAAAATCAGCATATTTGAAAAAAGTATGAAATAATTTTTATCTTGAAAAAATGGAAAATTGATAAATAATAGCAGCATATTAAAAAGAAAATTGGGTTATTAAAGTTGCAGATGACCTCATTGGGCAATAATTACGTTCTTGTAACCTCTCTTTTTGTGTGGTGGTGGTGGTTTCAAGCCACAGAAAATTTTCACTCATCATCCATGAGTTGCTTAACAGTGAATGTTGTACAAGCACCCTGAGCAAAACAGTTACTAGCCAACTCTCCTTTGACGTCTATCGTCTTATGGCAAAGATGTTTTCCCTTTCTTCTTTCTCTTTGACTCCTTTGAATACTTTTTTTTTCATCTTTTAAAGTGTGATTCAATTATGATGTGAAGTTAATAATTGGGAAGATTCTCAAGGATAGTGTTATTTGACGGAAATAAAAAGAGAATTATGATATTTTGTTAAATTCATGTGCATACTTTCGTGGTTCTTTCAGATCTGAGGCTCACTAAGTAATTCGACTTGATTTTCGTTCATTATTGTAATTGTATACGGTTTTATTAACATTCAAATTTGCTTCATTGTAGAGAGCAATAGTGATTTCGAGTGATACGAATGAAAAAGATGTACGAAATATCTCCCTTGATTTAAATTACGAAAGATCAAGATAATGTTTGCTCACGAAGTGAGACCTTAATGACAGAGTTGTTCGATTTTGAAAGCATTGACGAATAGTGAGAAAGTAAACAGGAATCAACCGTTGGTATATAAATTATTGGCCGACGAGAGATTGTATGTCTGAGAATTAAAAGGAATTGGGAAAATATTAGAAATTATGAAATAACCAAATGGCATGGAAAATTGATACGACTGTTAATGTGATTTTGGATTTTATTGTATGCTAGTGTTCATAACCCGTCAAAAATGACAACTAAATATTTAGATAGACATACACGTATTGGAATACACGCATATTCAACCCTTCCCACCCCCTCCCCATTTCTTAACTATAACCCCTCTCACCAGGGTATGACTACCCCCTCTCCCCCACATACCCGAGGGACGTAGTTATACGTCTGAAAATATATATATATATATATATATATATATATATATGTGTGTGTGTGTATATATATCATCTACGCCTATTGACGCAAAGGGCCTCGGTTGGATTTCGCCAGTCGTCTCTATGTTGAGCTTTTAAATCAATACTCCTCCATTCATCATCTCCTACTTCACGCTTTTTAGTCCTCAGCCATGTAGGCCTGGGTCTTCCAACTCTTCTAGTACTTTGTGGAGGCCAGTTGAAAGCGTGGTGAACTAATATCTCTTAGGGATTGGGAAGAGCATGCCCAAAACATCTCCACCTACCCCTCACCATGATCTCATCCACATATGGCACTCGAATAATCTCTCTTATAGTTTCATTTCAAATCCTGCCCTGCCATTTAACTACCAATATTCTTCTGATATTCTTCTAATGGCTTTATTCTCAAATCTACAAAATTCGTTGGATATTTCATTGTCATACTACGACTCGTGTCCATACAGTAACACCTATCTCACTAAACTTATATACAACCTGATTTATATGTGTATATATATATATATATATATATATATATATATATGTATATATATATATATATATATATATATATATATATATATATATATATACACATACATACACACACATACGTGTTCTTCATTATATAGGAAAGATAGCATTCAACCACAGGTCTCAATTTTGTACATGTGTGCTTAGATGAGGTTGGAGAAAGTGATGTGGGCGTTATATTAAAAGAGATCCCTCACTTCTGAAGTGGCCAGAAGACGAAAACAATGTTCGTTTTCCAAAAGCGGAAATGGGAAGTTAGAAACGGGAGAGTGACGAGGCTTCGGGGGGAAAAAAAATAAGATCCTGTTGAGCCTCTTTTTGTTAAGTCCTAATTACATGATATACTCGAGGGTCGCTGAGAAATCCATATATAGAATTTGACTCGTTGAAATTACGTTGATAGTATTTTTGGGGGGCGTGGCTTGGAAATGTAAACTTTTTCTTTAAGATAAGTATTAATTGAGCTGATATGAAAGGTTTGAAGCAAGTGCTTTTTATCTTAAGGTGTAAGGAAATAAGTAGCAAGCATAAATGAATAAAGGTAAATAAAAAAGTGGAAGAAATGTGCAGCGTTTGCATGCAGTGGTAAGTGGCATAACTAAAGATAACATAACATAACATAACATAGTTGAATAGATATAACTTACAGAAATGCAGACTTTTGTGTATCGTTTCATACTTTATCTGTTACATATATTGTATATTTGAAATTGCTATTTATCACAATATATATGTTTATATTCATCTTATATAGTTTATTCTTCGCTTCTTTTCTTATTAGGGCCAGTGGACTTAAAGCATTCTGCTTTTTCAACTAGGCTTAGCTTGTAATGACAATTCTATTGATATTACTGATAGTGATACTATTAGTAAAATGTACTGAAAGAAATTCAAGGCGGTTGGAAGAACTGAAGATGGGGTTCTCAAAATTACCATGTATGAAAATGTTTCCAAGCAAACAAAAGCAGTGAAGAGGGTACAATAAATATCAACAACCTTTAATACTAAATTAATTTCATTTAAGGTTAATAAGGATCTGAAGTTGGGGAATAATGAAAAAAGATTTGCGCAACAAGAATGGGTTATTGAAAATAACAGAAAGTAAAAATGTTGCCCAGGGTAAGATGTGTTCATCGCAACTTCGACATTTGATGAGTGAAGCTTCTATTCTTGATTGTTTGTGAAAGCAAAAGCTAGGGAATACTTAAGCTTATAACACGAAAGAATAATTTAGCAGTGCAGGTAATAACAGGTTAAGTATGGATATGCAGAAATCAATTATAAAAGTGCCTGTGTCAGGAAGCTCCTCGTAGTCTTAGCGGTGAAAGGCTGTCGCTCAGCCTTAAGCCAGGTGTTCAGACTGAAGGTCTTAGACGTTTATTCCTCGTGGAAATTGTCTATGCTCAGGAGGCGCTTCGAACCCAGGTCTATATTTATTCTGTAGACCTGGCTTCGAATAGTCTCGCCCGCCCCGTGACCTCAAACCCTTTGAGTGGGAAGTAACCCGCATTCTTAAATTTCGTATGCGAGCCCAATGAACCTTTGAGACAGGTATCGGATGGAGATCTGACACTAAAAGCTGTCTTTCTGCTAGCCTTAACCTTGACAAAGCGAGTTAGCCAGCTTTATGTCATTCTGAAGGATGGAAGGAGATATCATTTACTTTTATTTTTGAGTTCATGGCCGAGACCCAAAACCCAGCTGCCCATGTCAGGTTTGTGTCTCTCATCTCCTTTCTTGAGAAGGCATCCAGAGGGAATCAGGATGACTTTCTTCTCTGTCGAGAGGCTTCTTAAGACAGTGATATTAAGAGGACTCGGAGCTTCATGTCTGACCAACAGATTTTTATTAGCACCGGCACGACCAATAGAAATATATTGAAGAACAATGTGTCGTTGTAGCTTCGATGAACCATCAGACGAGCTTATTTTGTATCAGCAAGAGGCTTGATGGTTCATTTCTGACCGGGGCTTATGAATTCAGGGGTATCAGCTCTACCTAGGAGGATTAATACTATTTTTCCTCCAAGAGCTCTACCCTAGCATTAAGGAAGAACCTGTCAGTGGTTGAGTTATTTAAAGCAGGACATACACGCTTCGGATTGGCACGTTGATTTGATCGCGATTGGCCTTAACCCGGCGCGACTAGCCTGTCCTCTAATCCAGTCAGCATGTTTGACCGGACAGGCCAATCCTGTCACGATTGGCAGTATGGCCCCGCCAGTCTCGTACGTGTGTGGACACGGACTATAGTATGCTGATGGGGTTGACTCATCTATTTTGACAGGTACAGTATTCCATACTTCGTCCCTTGATCGGAGTACTTTTCATATTATAAAGATAAACTGATTACATTTCACAAGTTTGTAATATTGTGCATTTCATTGCTCTTTATTTAAGGTTTTCCCCTCACATTTTCATTCACCAAGTTATGATTTACTTAAATTTCCTCCTATTTTTCATGGTATATTTTATCTTTAAAACCATACACTATTCTACCTTATTCGTGCAATAGTATCTTGTATTCTGGTAATAAACAGATACTGAAACAAAAGGGAAAAAATATTCTGATTAAGTTTTATGAATTCTCTTCATAGGAAAAAACGTAGGTGTAAAATATGGATAGAGGATAAAGTAAGTAGCTACTGATAATTCTATAAGCTTATGTATATCTCTCACATTTTCTCTCTGCCTATATAAATGCAATCGTTTTCAAATTTCTATTAATTAACTAAATTAACGCGAAAACAAGTACGCCTAATTAAAAGCGCAGTAGTGCTTCAGCATGAGATAATCTTCAGAAAGGTCTCAAAATCCAATAAGTATATTCCTCCCAGGAGACACTAGGACTCTCGGATTGATGGGGATAAACGGAAAAGGTAATCCTATAATGACTTCAAGAGAAATAAGTACATTAACACCGTAGTGGACAAATCACCACCATTTAGAAGCCGACAGAAAATGCCTATCACGTTCCTTCATATGATTATTTCAAGTCAGATTTCATAGATTTATATTATATTAAAAAATAAAGAAAGTAAAAAGTACCTAAATTTGGCCTTTTCAAAATTAGATGTAGGCTACCAATTGTACTTGATACCCGGTAACGTACCAAATTTAGTTAACAAGTACCAAAAACGTAACCATGTGGGCCTATCCTGGGTGCCCAATCCTCTTGAACTAAGCAGGCTAGTCTGTAGCGTGTCTGGTCATTTCTCACAGGATTGGAGCGTCGCTCCAGTCCGTAAGGACAAACTGTACGGTCAGTCCTCTGCGTGTAAGAGAGGAGTCTGAAAATTCCACACAACCTATACTTCCCACTACCTATGGGAATATACCAACCCTTGGGTACTATTATCCTTGGTCCTATAATGCTCTCTTTACATTGATGATAGGACCTCCATTTATTTTCTCCTGCGTGAAATGTTTTACAATCTTGTAAACAATCTCCTTTGTTTCACTGTGACGATGACGGGATTTATTTCCTGACATGTGTATTGGGTAGAGGCTATCAGAGTCTGAAATCCTCATTTGATAGCGTCGTTTGAAGGGTCAGTAGTTTGATAATCAAACTACTGACCCTTCAAATGACCTAAAGTGTCTTTATGATAGTTCCTCAGAAGAATCTATGTCCTTGAAAGATATGAAAGCGATAGACCACAAACAACTAGTTTAGCTTTTCTGGCTTACTATCCTTTTACCGATAGGGGGTCCTCTCAAACACCAGGTGTTCACAAATGACAGAGGATTAACTTGAAATGTACTCCAATTATCTTGCGGTTGACAAGGTCGATTTTCCCTAACATTCAAGATTTCAGCTGCCTTATTTCACTGGGTTGACTATAAAAGGAAAGGTAGAAGACTGGCCTCCTCCTCCTTCTCTCTCTCTCTCTCTCTCTCTCTCTCTCTCTCTCTCTCTCTCTCTCTCTCTCTCTCTCTCTCAGGGTGCAGCATTCGTGCCCATTATGAACTTGACCGGCTATATTTCATAACTAAATTTCATAACTTGGCAACCTTTCTTTTAAGGACAGGATTTGTTAAGACGTATTTCCCCATCCTCCAAGAGGATGCGGGAGATGGATAGAATGTATTCAAACCCAATTCTCATGAAAGCTACTAATGCAAAGTAATTTATATCTTTCCTAACACCACAAACCTGAGCTCTTTGAATTATATTTCCTTCCTCGGCCGCCTCGCAAGTCCTAGGCCGAGGGACAAAGTGATAGTATTGCTTGACTCCGCTAGCCCATCGGTAGTTTTGAATAACCCAAGGCCTTGGAATAACTCGTTAGAATTTAATGGGCGTTCCAGATTCACTGAACTCATACTCATGTTAAAGGATTCAGGTTTATATATTTAGGAAAAATACAAATTACTTTTTTAAAATCGTGAATTTCCTAGGAAAAATACAAATTACTTTTTAAAATTGTTAATTCCCAAGGAAAAATACAAATTGATTATTAAAGATCGTGAATTTCTTAGAAAAAAAAATACAAATTACTTTTAAGAATATATGAGTTTACTAGCAAAAATACTAATTACTTTTTTAAAATCGTGAATTTCTCAGAGAAAAAATTCAAATTACTTTTTAAAAATCGTGAATTTCTTAGAAAAAATACAAATTACATTTAAAAATATATGAATTTCTTAGCAAAAATTCAAATTAGTTTTTTAAAATCATGAATTTCTAAGAAAAAATACAAATTACTTTTGAAAATATATGAATTTCCTAGCAAAAATACAAATTACTTTTTAAAAATCGTGAATTTCTTAGAAAAAATACTAATTACTTTTAAAATTATATGAATCTCTTAGCAAAGATTCAAATTAGTTTTAAAAAATCGTGAATTTCTTGGAAAAAACTACAATTTACTTTTGAAAATATATGAATTTCCTAGCAAAAATACAAATTATTTTTTAAATATCGTTAATTTCTTAGAAAAAAAACAAATTACCTCTAAAAATATATGAATTTCTTAGCAAAAATTCAAATTAGTTTTTAAAAATAGTTAATTTCTTAGAAAAAAATACAAATTACTTTTTAAAATATATGAATTTCTTAGCAAAAATACAAATTACTTTTAAAAATATATGAATTTCCTAGCAAAAGTACAAATTATTTATAAAAATATATGAATTTCCTAGCAAAAATACAAGTTACTTTTTAAAAAGAGTGAATTTCTGCAACGTTTCAAAAGGGCACCGTATTGAATTTATGTCTGTAGTCTTTGACCTGTAAAACCCAAGTAGCATAGAAAACCTCGTCTGACAATATTACTCAGTTTGAATAAAGATAATTGTCGGAACTTACTATAGTGCTTAAAGGACCTTGAGTGCTAGTGTACCTGAGCCGTCAAAATGACTTGTAAATACTAGGGTAGATATGCACACACGAATTCAACCCCCTTTTCTTTACTAACTAATTTACAACCCTTTGGTTCGGCAATTTGTGTCGAGTGTGGTTTCCGAGTTGTACCCCATCTCATCAGGGTATGACTACTCCTCTCCCCACTGAACGTGGCAGATATATATATATATATATATATATATATATATATATATATATATATATATATGTGTGTGTGTGTGTGTGTGTGTGTGTGTGTGTAGATATATAAAATGTGAGACCGTTACATTAACTGACGTTAACATATAATTATACCTAAAGCAATGTATTATGTTTCCCATTTATTGTATGTGTCTCATTTATTATAATGTCTCTTGTAAATAAATACACCCCTATGTACTCATATGTGTATATGCATCATATTCACCCCCAACAATATATATATATATATATATATCTATATATATATATATCTATATATATATATATATATATATATATAGATAGATAGATAGATAGATAGATAAGCCAGGCACTTGCTCTTTATTATATAGGAGAGACTCTTTTCAAATCTTACAATAAATATTGAATCAGCTTCTCCATCTCATTTAGAACAGTCCAACAGCACTCGAGAAAAATTTGACAGTGGTCGGGATTTTACTTTTCTTTTGCGACCAGTTCTTGTTTAGTAATCGAAAAAGTAGGTGTAACAAGAGGAGTCAAATACTGCTTATCATGCTTTGAGTTGAAAAAAGAGAAAGTATTAGTTAGGAGGACAACTCAAAACGAGTTATCAAACTATCTAGAACAAAACATTTATTTTGGGGGTCAAAGTGCATATCAGCATGATTTTCGTGTTTTCCTTATCACAGTTGATTAATCTTTAAACAAATGTTATCGAAGATTATGTGGTTGCATCATGAGTGTTGATTTCTCGCCTTGCATTGTAATTTTACAATAATCATTATCATCATCATCATAGTTGTCGTCTAAATATCAGTCTAATTAATCTTATTCGGCCGTGTCTTCAATTGCTCCTACTCACCTTCATCAAAATGATATTTTCCCCCACTCTCTTTACCTTCAAAACCTTCCCATCACTATTCTCGTCATCATTACCAGACCCTTATCACTTCACCAGTCTATATTACTATTTTCACTTTCTTTGCCTTTACCTCAAAAGACATTAGCATTTCGAGAACAACAGTTGTAAAAGAGTAGCTATCTTCAGACTCTGCTTTTATTCCTGCTAACATACAATCAGTCTGACTATAGCAAGCAGAGACATCAAGACTGATATTTTCGTTCCACGGGTTTGATTTTAATTTTTTTTATTTTTTTCTGTTCTATTTCATTGTCAATATAATTTATCTAAATTACACCACATGGTTTCGTTATTATTCTAATGATATTTTACACATCTTAAGTCTTATCCCTTTAGAACTGCGTAGCTCCATGTGTTTTTATTAAGTCTTTTGAAATTACTATGTACTGAAATTTGCCAATCAGGGATTACTCGGTTCTTTAACTGTCTTTCCATCTACTGGAAAGCTTTGGAATTCTCTTACTGCTTTTGGGTTTTTATTAACCATTACGAACCTCAATTCTTCAAATGACAGGGAGTCTTTTTCTTTATTTGGTGTTAAACCTTTTTCTCTTCCAAATCCTTTTTTCATTCATCTTGTGTCTGGGCTGAATAAGGACTTTGGTTTTCCCGTCTCAAAGTTGAGGCAGGTGCTCTTTGTGCTGGTCTAACTCGAGATGGAATTACTAAGGATTTATTGGAAAAGAAGCATTGTTTTCATTTCCTTGTTGTTAAACCAATTTATGAAATATGCATAGATTTAATTTCATGAAAGGAAGCTAGCCTCGTATTAATATTGTATACAGAAATGAGAACATTAATAAATAAGTTTACGACCTTTCAATTATTTTATTATTAATACTTTTACCAGCCATTTTAAAATCCCTAAGTGTTCCAATTATGGTAAATCAAACAGTGTCTGGAAGTCCACCCTTGGCCTACTTGAGCATTGGTTAACCTCGTCTCCTGCCTTCTTTGTTAAGTCTGAGATATTTCATGCATTCCAGACATAAATGCAAGCTGCAAGAAAATGTGGACGACTCGTGCAACAAATTCTGTCTCTATAGACTGGAATTATACCTCCATGGAAGACGTCACACTAGAACAAATTTGTATTTACTGTCCTGTTTGTCTGTAAAATTATGTCTGTGTATAGGATAAATTTAATGAAAGACGGCCTGATCACAAGGTATTTCTGAAGCAAACAATGGTTTAAGAAGCCTATCTAGTTCAAATCAAACCCATGCTGAGGCCACTTCAATTTATGCAATTGAAACGCTGAAAAATCCACTTTTTCATGTCTGCGTGTAAGCGAGATATCTCAAGAATGAGTGGGCAGATTATGATAAACCTACATCGTCTTGAGAAGGTCACCTATTGAATCCATCTGCTAAAGATTCAACTAAATCTGCACACTCATCCTAGAGATCCCACTGATATGCGAACATTTTAAAGTGGAAATTTTATAGGCCTTGGCGAGGAATGTTTTTTTTTTTTTTTTTTTTTTTTTTTTTTTTTTTTTTTTTTTTTTTTTTTTTTTCATTTTGAAACCCTTTTTCAATATGATTTATTTAATGCTAAGCATAAAGGATCAATCATTTTACGTAAGAAATTCTGCATTGGTTTGACATTAGGAGAGATATTTGTACAATGTATTTCACTTGAGAGAGAGAGAGAGAGAGAGAGAGAGAGAGAGAGAGTGTTTGCATATAAGTAGTATTCATGTGTCTGACATTTTGAAATGGTGTTGACGGTATTCAGATTACGATATAACAGAGATTTATAAAATGCTGTGGCTGGTCACTTGACCTTTCGGAGCCCACACGACTTCTTTAATTTCCTCTTTTTCACTGAACCTTTTTTTCTTGTAATGTTCATGATGACCAACACTCTTAATACCCCTTATCTTGATTTACAATTGTTCTGCAAGAAACTGCTATAACTGAACAATGCAAAATCTTCTTTCCCACCGTTATCCCTACATTAAGAGGTTGGTTGCCTGATGCGCCCTCTCCAATGCCTTCTATCAAAGGCATCCTCTTCTACCAAACCTCATCCTTATATCATCCTTCACCTTATCTCGCCATCTAATTCTCTGCCTCCCTCTTGATCTTTCCCCCTTAACAGGTTCCTTCCAAGCCCTCCACACTCCTTCACCATCCATTGTCAACACGTGCCCACACCATCTCAGTCGTGACACTTTTAGCACCTCAGCAATCTTTACTACGCCTGCCATTGTTCTTATTTCATCACTCCATAATATCAAAATGCGACTTGAAATTTTATAAAGGACTCAGGAACTTCTGTTAGATGATGCAAAGATTTCCGATGTCATTCAGCTAGTCTTCAAGGCTGGGTGCAATGCAAGTGGTTAAAACAGTTGGATTCTGATATCGCATCCTGCTATGCATATTAAGGAAAGGGAAACTTTAAAGGAAAACTAGGTACTGTCATTTATTGGTAATGAAAATTTGCTTTCATATCGTATAAGAAAATTGACATGGTGAAATTAGTCTCTATACAAATTAAGACTGTGGTGTATATGTATATATGTGTATATATATGTATATACATACATACATATATGTATATATATATATACATTATATGTATATATATATGTATATATATATATATATATATATATATATATATATATATATATATATATATATTGTTATATATATGTATATCTATATATGTCTATATATATGTATATATATGTATATGTATATATTTATGTATATATATAAATCTATACATTATTATATATGTATATATATTTGTATATATATATATATATATATATATATATATATATATATATATATATATATATATATATATATTACACTTTATCATGCTCCAGGAATGCAGGAGGCAATGCCATCCAGTTTTTTTTTTCGAATGCAGTAAACTTATCGTTTATGTTACTTTATACTAGTTCAGGTATAACTTAATGACACGACATTATTATATAGTAAGCAATTAAGTCTCTTGCACGAAAGTGTGTATAATTTACTTGTCATCTGTTTTTTTTTTTATTATTATTACTTTAGTAGAGAAATCTTTGAAGTAGAGTAATTAGTATAAATTGCCAAGATCATTTCAGTGACTGTGGTGATTTTGATAGCTAACGAGAACGATTTTATAAGTTTATGTGTATGTAAACATTGTCTTTTTATATGTATTTTCAAAAACACACATTTTTGTATAGACCTGTATAAATTGCAGGTTTAATTCCAGTTGCATACGTGTATGAAAAAGTCTTGTATTTAGAATAGTAAAGCACACCATTGTATAGCTTTCATGTTTCCTAACAGGACAGACTGAAACCTATTCTATTCAAGTCAGTATAATTCTTGTGGTTACCGTATTCGAAGTAATGTAAACGATTTTACATTCAGCAGAAGATCTCAGTAAAATAGATTGGTAAATAATGCCCTTAAAGATTTCAACAATGCCAAGAAAGCAATCTTACCCTTTAACTCTCGATACCATTAGAGATTTCAACGAGGCCAAAAGAAGCTATCACAGCCTGTGCCCGTGTCTTCTATTAGGCAAGGTCAATTTACACCCAAACAGTCAACCAACATCCGTGACTCAAAATTCATCAAACTTCTCAAAAAGTAGTTAATTATTATTCTTTTCAACCCGAACTGACGTTTGCAATCTTTGTTTAGAAGTGATCTCACGAGCAATAATCCCGAATAAGACGAAAATATTGTTGCTTTAATCGTATTTCTAAGATATTTATTCACAAACATTATGCTTGTAATTATTATTTTCCACTGCTAAAAGAGTGTTTAAATACCGCTTTGTCAATGACATTGTTAAATGATAAAACTGGGAAACAAAGTAGAAAATATAAAGGGTCAGTTCATTTCGTCTTTCAGATCCACTTTATTTTCAAGTTTTATCATTTTAATTATTTTAATTAAAGGTACTGATAGCTTGTTGTTTTGATAATTTCTCGAAGTATAATTAAAAGTCCTTTTTGTAGTAATCTAAAAAAAAAAAAATAATAATAATGTCAAATTAGGTCAGGAAGGAAATCTTTAGGTGTACTCATGAG
>NC_090742.1:17925704-17928204 GCF_036898095.1 Palaemon carinicauda
GTACTTTATTACGCATGCGTAAGTATGGGTTTCATATTATTAGAGCCTTCTCTGCATTCGTATTTAGGTCCTTTTTATACCTTGATTTTCCTTCAGATGATGTTTTGGTAACCTTTGTAATATTGCCTCAGTATAGTATCTTCCTTAGACGCGTGTCTGCTCACCAATCTCTATATTATGTATTATCATCTTATTTACCAGTTCTTCCATTATAGTCAATTCTTTTTAGTGAGGCAGGTTTTCACCTACTCGCTAAAAAGCTCGGAAAAGTTTCCTGATTGCTGATTGGTTGGACAAGATAATTCTAACCAGTCAGCGATCAGGAAACTTTTCCGAGCGAAAAGGGCATCCCTGGGAGTCGGTGCAAATCTGCCTCGTTAAAAAGAATTGACTATAGTATCATTAATAAATAATAAATTGGGGATCATTTCCAAAATTATATGTCTCTAGAGGTTTTGCTTTATTGTTGTGCTTTAGGTTAGGGATTAGATTTTTTATATTTATTGACCTTAAATTAATTGCCTTGTTTATTCAACTATTCAGCTTCATGTAGAGTTTTATTTCACCAGTGTGATCGTAATTTTCAAGTTTTGAAGTTTACGTTAATAGATTTGGTATTTTTGAATAATTTTTCGGTCGTTTGCGGTTCCTCTGAACTCGAAAATCTTTTTTCAATTTAATATTCTAGCAGCTAACTGAATTTAAACTGTATGCTTCCAAGTAAGAAAATAAAACCAATAAGCTACACCAGCGTTTTTTCTAAAGTAAAAATAGAATTATATTTGTTATTCATTATCCAAGAATACAACATTAATCTTATTTTTAATTTCAAGATATTTAATAGGCGTTTCTAAACGATTGGTCAATATTTTTCTTAGTTTCATATTGGTTTTCTAATTACGATATTTCTTAATATGGTTTGGGTAATTTCGATCTTAATAATAAGTAATATATTATTTATTATTAATTCATTAATAATAAGTAATAGATTATTTATTATTCATTCTGCTTGCTTCTTTTTTAGAGCAATTTTAAATTTAATTAGCTTTTGTTAGGAACTTTTACCTGATAATAGATATTTATCATTTTCCCTTAGTATTTTTGTACACGCCTTCTTCTCTCTTTTTTTTTCTAAAGCTACATTAGGATAAGGAATTGACAAACATTCACATGGATTTTATTTTTTGAATGAGTATCTATAGTTTTATGAGAAATTAGTTATGTTTACTTTTATAAAGATCGACAAATATATATATTTTTTCCTAGGATGGGACCTGTTTAAAAAGTTTCTAAATTTTATATCTATTCCAGATTTTCCCCTATTTCTTCGAGTTAGAATATATTTAAGACCACCAGCATGAATATAGGAAAATAATATATTTTTTCTAATTTTTTGAATGACAAAAATGTTATCAGTTAATTTGTATTAATTCCTTAAAATGAGAAATATGACAAAATATGTATTTTCCTGTCTAGCTATTTTATATGCAATCTTACGTGAAAAAATATATATATTGCAAAAATAGGTAAATACGTAAAGTGATCTACTAGAAAAAAAAATGTACATCTGGAGACCTTTTAACTCGACTATCAATATTCCAACTGAAATTTATTGGCATAACATTTAAGTGATTCCCTTACATAATTCTTATTTTAAAATGTTCACGTTTCCCCCAGATGATGCACTGTGGTTTCTGGTACTACTTTTCCAAGCTCGTGGATTTCATCGATACGGTAAGTTGATTTTTCACTTTTTTAAGCTACAAAAAAATAAAAGGTTTACGTACAGTTGGATGCAGTAATGCCTGGTAAACTTCTTTTTGAAGAAATGCACCCAGTCACACCCTTACTGTGTATAGTCAATTTTTTTTAGCGAGGCAGATTTGCACCGACTCGTAGCGGTGCCCTTTTAGCTCGGAAAAGTTTCCTGATCGCTGATTGGTTGGACAAGATCATTCTAACCAATCAGCGATCAGGAAACTTTTCCGACCTAAAAGGGCACCACTGTAAGTCTGTGTAAATGCGCCTCATTAAAAGAAATTGACCATAGGGAGTTCCTGTGTTTAACTCCACCACCAAAACCACCACTATTACCTCTTTGTACACCATCTATTTGGTTACTTTCTGCAAAGTATGAGTATGACACGGTGCACTTCCTCTGAGAAAAGTGTGCCAGAGACTCCTGTGTCCGACTGTACTTCAGTTTGAATATCCGGTGGATGACCTAGAGAGGAAACGCTCATGTTATATTAACGAGGTCAGCGGTTCTGTCACTCGTTGCCTCTACCAGTCGACACAATTGTGACCTGGTGAAAAATGCTCTTACACCCCAACATTTGTAGATTAGGCAAGTTTTTGACTTAAATCTTTTGACAAATGACAGAAATAGCGATGTCAGTGCAATTAATTAATTCCGAATTTAAACGATAAAATCACTATTTGATAATGTTTTCCTTTGGAAACTTGTATAATTACAGTTTTCTAATGGAGAAAGTTTCCC
>NC_090742.1:17935704-18035704 GCF_036898095.1 Palaemon carinicauda
GTCATATTCTTTATTCTAAAGATTCAGAAAATATTAAAAAGTTTCTTCTTTTTATATCAAGTAGCTATGACCAATTTTATTCTCAAACAAAATATCCACTTGTCAATCGGTACCCTCAATAATTGCCTTTTTAATCATCTTAAAAGTACTTTAGTTATGTTAGAATCTCTCTCTCTCTCTCTCTCTCTCTCTCTCTCTCTCTCTCTCTCTCTCTCTCTCTCTCTCTCTCACACACACACACACAAGTCCATAGCACAGTATATTAATTAAAAGAATATCCTAAAGACATAAATTAGAAATGGGTGACTGAATTAACGACTGTGCGTTTGGCTCGACCATTTAATGCAACCGATAAAATCATTAAAGGATGTAAGAATGAAAATTAATGAAACTATTGATGAATACCTCTTTAATTATTTTTTGGTTTCTTATTTTCACCGGTACTAGACATGAAATGGCCATTAGATGGCTTACAATTACTAATACCAGATTACAGTAGGAACTTGAATGCAGCATATTATCCTCTTATTGTATTATTCAAGTTCTTTCTTTCGCTAATAGGATCTATTCCATCCCCTTTTTCCCTTCTGCAGGAGGACACAGCACCCTGATGGGCTTCTTGAACGCCTTCGTACACACAGTCATGTACCTGTACTACCTCTTGGCTGCCATGGGACCTCGTGTCCGACCCTTCCTCTGGTGGAAGAAGTACCTGACTACGCTCCAGATGGTGCAGTTCACTATTGTCTTCTTCCATGCGGCCATTGTGAGTACCCTTCCTTCCATTTCTCCTATATGATAAAGAGCAAGTGCCTGGATGTATATATATATATATATATATATATATATATATATATATATATATATATATATATACAGTATATATTTTCCTGGTCACGCTTGGCTGCATTGCTAGACTACTTGGTATCTCTGACCCTTGGGTAGGGGTAGTCATATCCTTGTGGGAGAGGGTGCCCCGACAAAAAAAAAGAGTAGGGTTTGAATATGTGTGTGCTTATATATCTATATGAATATTGAGCCTATATGTGTAGGCTAAGGAGGAGCTAGAAAAATTGGGAATAGCCTTGAATTTCCTGTGGTAGGCTAGGTGAGAACGTATGAAGGAAAGTGTGAATGTTGAGTGCAAATGAAAGAATAAAAGTTGAAGCTGCTAAGACGAACTGTTTGTTTAGATATGTTGAGAAATGTGGTGCGCAGAGATGGTGAAAAAGTTAAAGGATTGATCTAAATATTTGGAGATGGTTTGATCATGAAGAGAGAAAGGACGACAGTCGGTCAGTGAAAATAGTTTATTATTCAGAAGTGCTCAAGATAATAGAAGAACAAAACTCAAATGGGTTAGATGTAATGACTTGAATAACGTTTGGGAAAACCATATGTTCGTGTGCAAGATAGAGAGGAAGGGCACATCACGAGAAGATGGTATCAATGCGCTGCCTATGAGCTTCAAGTTATTTATAGTTACAATACATATATATATATATATATATATATATATATATATATATATATATATATATATATATATATATATATATATATATATATATATATATTTATATATATATATATGTGTGTATATATATATATATATATATCTATATATATATATATATATATACATATATATATATATATATATATATATATATATATACATACACGTATGTTTGTCTTTCTATACATATATTCTTTCCAATACTATTTAATAATGGTTTCGAGGAAAATGTGAACACGCCTCTCTCTTAATTATTGCTTCAACAAAAATAAATCTCCCCACGAAGTGCACACCAGACCCAACGTCTTTTTTTGTTTTGTGCATTCCTTTATTCTTGAAGCAGTTGCCTCATCTCTCGCTATTTTTATTGATCATTGTAAGTTCAACTGACCAAATAGAATTGAGGCCGTGCAACGCTTATCATTCAATTATGCTAAACTTCTAGGTGCTCGAGTCTCTCTCTCTCTCTCTCTCTCTCTCTCTCTCTTTTACACGCGCCTACCTAAAATGCTAAGTTGAATATTTGTTAAGAGACAATTTTGACCTTTAGAACCATTGTACAGTATTATATTGCCTAACTGCAGCACTGCCATCTGTTGGACTTATGTGAAATCAGAGGGGGGGGGGGGGGGCGGTCAATGACTATGAAAAGAGTTGGCTTTATTTAGGTTTTTTAAACTTGATATTTATTTCTTAACAATAAACATATTTTTAATTACAATTCTTTATGGGGTCCTTTGACTGGTCAAACAGTACTACAGTGGCTCCTTCTCTGGTTATGGTTCACTTTCCTTTTGCCTACACATACACTGAATAGTCTGGCATATTCTATCAGATTCTCCTCTGTCCTCATACACCTGACAAAACTGAGATTGCCAAACAATTCTTCTTCACCCAAGGAGTTAACTACTGCACTGTAATTTTTCAGTGGTACAGTGGCTACTTTCTTCTTGGTAAGGGTAGAAGAGACTCTTTAGCTATACTATGCAGCTCTTCTAGGAGAAGGACACTCCAAAATCAAACCATTGTTCTCTAGTTTTCGGTAATGCCATAGCCTCTGTACCATGGTCTTCCACGGTCTTGAGTTAGAGTTCTCTTGCTTGGGGGTACACTCGGGCACACTATTTTATCTAATTTCTCTTCCTCTTGTGTTGTTAGTTTTTATAGTTTATATAGGAAATATTTGTTTTAATGTTGCTGATGTTCTTGGAATATTTCCTTTCCTCAGTGGGCTATTTTCCCTCTTGGGGCCCCTGGACTTATAGCATCTTGCTTTTCCAACTAGGGTTGTGGCTTAGCAAGTTATAATAATAATAATAATAATAATAATAATAATAATAATAATAATAATTGTTTGAAAGCCTTTTCCTCATGTCAATTTGAGGTTAAAAAAACTATTTGCTTGTATGCTGTATATTAAATTGTCCACGTTAATATGACTAGATATATACAGTTCAGACTTTTACGTAAAAGTAAACATGCACAAATATGTAATAATATACTGATGCCCGTTTAGAGGTGAAACTCGCATCGCTTATCTCAACATACTTTCATATTCTTGCCGCCTTCAGGAAAAGAAAGTCTTCCCCGCTTGTCAGTTCTTTTGTATATTGCATCATATTTTGTTTTCGTGAAGGATATGTTCTTTCCATTGAAAAGTTTATCTTTATTCATAGTATTTCGCATCTGAAGACTTCTATTCTAAATTCAATAATGTGATAGAAATATATATAATCTATAGAAACTTATTATAGACGAGAGATATGTGTAGGTATGAAAATATTTGGACCTTTGAAAGTAACGGATGAGATTAGGAAATATATTTAAGTGTTTATCACAATGGAAGTCTGAATATCCAATTTTTTTTTTTTTTTTTTTTTTTTTTTTTTTTTTTTTTTTTACTGATGGCACCTTATCTAATATGCTTCTTGGGTGTCAAGAATTACATTTATTTCCTGCAAGTTTACCTTGCACGTTGATACTCGATCAATCGCGATGAGGGGCAATTACTAAAACAAAATATAATGATATATTTTCAGTTATGACATTCTGTGTTTTGCAACTGAGCAAGATGTTCATTCCCAAATTTACCTCTCAAAGCTAATCATAATCTTTCTCTCCACCTAAAATAGCTCGTCTACATCGACTGCGCTGTTCCTAAAATACTTGTGTCCTGGATTGGAGGAGTTGCTGTTATGTTCTTCGTCCTCTTCGCCGATTTCTACATTAAGGCCTATAGGAAGGGACTACAGAAGGTAAGAGTCGAGAGAGAGAGAGAGAGAGAGAGAGAGAGAGAGAGAGAGAGAGAGAGAGAGAGAGAGAGAGAGAGAAAGAGAGTAAGCTGATTCCTTTTATTTGATAATTCACTTGTGGTTTAGATTGGTTTGTTCCATCCTTCTTTAAAAATGTTCCAAGTATGTAGTTAAGACTTTTTTAATGATTCTTATAGATTTATTTATATAAATTACATTAGGCCTACTTCTATTTTCCCGGATGATAACCCTTATTTGGCTCTATTAGCCGTTAAAAACTAAATGAAATATTACCAATTGCCTTATATAAATGCGATATTTCACACGCTACCCTCCTATTTTTATCGAAGTTGTTCAACAAGCTGAAATTTTTATGCATAAATAAAAAGTTCTGACGTTTTAACCTCAGGCAATTAATGAAAAAAAATCCTTCTTATTCCAGGGCTCCAGGAAATCCAAGGGTCTGGAGATTGGGTCATCTGCTACTGGAATGACCAACGGCATTGGGTCCTCCAAGCTGTCCAATGGAAGTTGCACCGAAGCCGGGTCGAAATTGACCAACGGTTTGAGTGACGGGACTTCTGTTAAGTACAGAAGTCAGCCTCTTGATGCAAAAGCGATGTAGAGATGTAATTAGTGATTCTCTTGAGAGCATTAGCGAAGAGAATAACTATGTAAATATTAGTCTTGTTTAAGTCCTATCTTAATTCTAAGGTTATTACTTCCATGTTTTTAGATTAAGTCAGATTATCGTTATAGAAAACGCAGTAAAAACGTTGGCCTTTTCAAAATATTACAATGACATTAGTCGTTTTTATAAGTTTATAAGTTCAAGACACATATTTTCATCGTAGTTGAATTTTGTTAACTTGCTTTAGATGATGCAACGTTACCACGTACATTCAATTAACTAATAGATATATTGCAATTATTTTTTGCATTCATTTTATTCATGCAAGGTTATAGAAGTATCTGTATGTATGTATGTGGACTGACTTTGAAAGACCACAACCAGACGCAATTTGAAGGTCATGTTTGAGGCCATTGTTCTGCAGTGGACTGGTAACGAATGATGTATGTATGTATGTATGTTTGTTTGTTTGAATGTATATCACTTGGAAAGACCACGAGAGTCTGTAAATATAATGGTCTGGTTACTTATCTCACCGAAATCTTGTGGTTTCTATCTGTTATAGAATTGCAGTTTTTTTTTTTCATTTTCTTTACTAATGGCTACCGTCCAATTAAAACTGTTTCTGATATTCTTTGTGTCAAGTTAGAACTTTTGAAATTACAAATTGACATTGACATTAGCGAGGACTCGACTTCTCAATGAGTTTGATGAATGGTGTCTAAAAAGATTACTTTCTTCTGCAATTTTTATACCGTTTCATTACCAGAAGTTCTGACAGTATATATATATATATATATATATATATATATATATATATATATATATATATATATATATATATATATATATATATCAGTATACATACACTGTACATACACGTACTTGTTACTAAAGAATCTACCAAATTTTATCGTTATACCATAAACATTTAGGCAAAGTGTTTTTAGGGAACTATAAACAACTATAACATGCATCGAACCACAAAGTCTAATCCTTCTGTAGTTGGCAACAGGTTGGGCATCCGGCTTTTAAGTTAAGCCGGCCAGTAGGCCTACCATGCTTGCGAAGGGCGCACACCACGTTTCGATTCACCCACTGTTTTTGGGGTGATCTTAGATGCCCTACATCACTAGGTTAAGCTTGTGCCTTTTTCATTGCCTTTACTTGGAGTAGTTCAAGTTAGTGTACTTAGATACAAACAGTGAAACACAATATTGTCTAAACTGAGGTTACATTATTGCGATTTGGTGACTTGGGTGACAGCCAAGTGGTCGGAAAGATAATAGGGTGACAACCAACTTATCGACATATTAACAGGGCGACAGCCACCTGGTCGACAAGATAACGGTGACGGCCAACTGGTTGACAAATAACAAGGTGACAGCCACCTGGTCAACAAGGTAACAGGGTGACAGCCAACTTGTCGACAAGATGACAGGACGACAGCCTACTGGTCGACAAAATAACAGTGACAGCCAAATGTTTGACAAATAACAGGATGACAGCCAACTTGTCGACATTACAACAGGGCGACAGCCACTTGGTCGACAAGATAACAGAGCAACAGCCAACTTGTTGACAAGACAAAAGGCCAGCAGACAACTGATCGATAAGATAACCACAGGACAGCTAACGTTGACAAATAACAGGGTGACAGCTAATTGATCGACAAGATAACAAGGTGACAGCTAACCGATCGACAAGATAACAAGGCGACAGCTGACTGGTCGACAAGATAACAGGGTGACAGCCAACTGGTTGACTGGATAACAGGGCGTAAGCCAATTAGTCGACAAGACAAAATGCCGACAACCAGCTGGTCGACAAGACAACAGGGCGACTGCCAACTGGTTGACAGGAAAACTAGGCTGTCTTTTGTTATGTAAATAGCTTATAATGGTGATAATAATAGTAATAGATGTATAGACATTGGCATTGATTAAAAATTAGGTCTTTATTATGAAACAACGGGTCGAGACTTAACTACGTAAACAGTAAATTCTACAAATGGTGATATTACACATGATAGACATGGACACGGTCTAGAAATCAAGGTTTTCTTTATGTAACCAATTTAAAAAGACATTATTATTCATATCATATATTAAGAAACAACACTACACGCTTCAGGTAGAGTAGAGTAAATGGCCAGTGTACTTGAATTCTTGATAACGTGCAACCACACTCCGTCTTTTTACTTAGGGTCTGTTGAATGTTTTGTTGGCTAATGTTAACCTAAAATAATTATATACCCCCATATGAATTTATTACTCATAAATGACACTTTGATAAATCCATTTATGTAACTGGGGCAATAACTACCAAATGTATAGAAGCCTCAGTGTCGTGCTGTTCTTTCCACAGTTCGTCCACTAGTGAAAACATTGATACTCTCCTCTTGTTTACCATTTTGTTAGATTTGTTCTGCCAGCCTTCTACTGCGTTATTAGTTCTAGCTTCATCTGCCATTGTTCTTTCGTACACATTCCACATCTCAACTGGGTGGATTATTATTATTATTATTATTATTATTGTGAAAAGTCTCGCCCAGTCATGTCGATCAGTTGCCTGTCTCCCAGTTGCCCCTGAACCATTATCAGCGTTCCTGTTTGACTTGTGCTCGTTTTGTGGAGAGCCTACTGTATACGTATGCATGCTTAATTAAAAGACGTTTTAGTATATATACATATAATTATGTATGAACTGTACGTTAGTACTTGAATGTCTTTTATTTAAGCATGCACATGTCAATCATCTATGTAAATATGAACAAACAGGCGTGGTATTTTTATTCTTTTATATTTTGTAAAATAGGACTCCTATTTAGGTTGATGTTTATTTTATTGAGAAATTCCACGATTTTCTTCAGGGAAAAGTTTAAATACTTCTCAAATGCCACTTCAATGCAAACATGTTTTCGGTGATTTATTTACCATTGTAAACTGAAAAGGCTGAATCCAAATGTTCTCATTGTGTTTATTATTTCACCCAGGAAAAGTTACGAAAATTACTATATCTATATTATTTTCTTTAGTATTATTTTTTGTATTGATTTTAGTTATTAAACATATGCCTATGAGGTGTGTTTTATTTCCAAATTGTTCGGGATAATTCCTTTTTTTCTGTATAAAGTAATAGTATGGGGTGTTCAAGTGTCTATGATTTTTAATAAAACAAGAAAGATAGCTTTGCAAGTTGTTTACATTCTCTCTCTCTCTCTCTCTCTCTCTCTCTCTCTCTCTCTCTCTCTCTCTCTCTCTCTCTCTCTCTCTCTCTCTCTCTCTCTCTAAAATAATGGACAATTGTTAATGTATAAAGGTTTATTGGTCGCTCATGAATTCCAGAGCCAAAGGACGGTGACAATGCCCTAGAGACTGACTCTATTATTATTATTATTATTATTATTATTATTATTATTATTATTCTTGTTATTATTATTATCATTACTTGCTAAGCCCCAGCCCTAGCTAGAAAAGTAGGATGATTTAAGGCCAAAGACTCCAACAGTGAATATTATATGTGATCAGAGCCCAAGCCCCCTCTCCACCCAAGGGAGGGCAAGGCAATGGCTGCTGATGACTTAGCCGGTAGTCCTACGGGCTCCCCCAGACCCCATATCCTTAGTTCACAAGGATGGCGAGGTTGCAGACACTACAGTAAAATATCGGGTCTCGAACCCAAGTCCTTCTGATCGCAACGAATTGACATTGCCAATACACTAGCACAGCGAGTCCCTCATTAAATATTTATTAGTGCTTTGAGTCCAAGGATATTATTCCAAAATACCTAAAAATTATGAATAAGAAATTATTGGTAATACAAAATATATTTAAAATTATGACATTGAAATTAAATGATACGAATAAAGAAAGAAAGTAATAACTCTGACTCCACTTGGTTTCAAAATCCTTGTTTCTAGTAAACTTGGTTTTATGATCCTTGATTCTAGTAAACTTGGCTTTAGGATCCTTGATTCTAGTAAACTTGGCTTTAGGATCCTTGATTCCACCTTCCATTCGAGGAAGTAAGCTAGAATATGTTACTACGGACAGAAGAATTGCAAAAGCACGTCCTTGACCCCTAGCCTGACAGTCAACAACAGGACAACTTACACTATGGTTACACCAAATACTGTGCGCTTATTTCTCATTGAGAGAGAGAGAGAGAGATTCTATTTTTAGTGTATCGTTTCTGAGCTTTGGTGATTGTGAAACTCCATGATGAAAGCGTTGTTGATGTAAGTACATTATCTGGTTATTGTATGATACTATTTCCTGCAAATTACATGAACTAATTATTTTCCAACTGGTTAAATTGCATTATTTTGTGAACATGATTATTGGTGCAATCCACCACTTTCAATCTCATATGACTAAACTTTTTATATTGCTTTTCACATGCTCTTTCCATGTTGGTGATTATTATTTTAAGAGTACGGCATACTTACACAGTTTTACCATAATACGTTGCTATAACTATATGTATTACGTTGATGTCACCATATGGAATAATTCTCTATCATCGAGCTGAGAATAATTTAGTCTACCAATGACATGTGAACATGTTTTATATCTAACAAATCTGGGTGATTCAAAGATTAGCAAATGAAACTCGCCGTGAGCTTTATTACTTTGCAATAAAATATTGATTAAATCTTCATTTGCCAACTTTATATACTTTACAATAAGGAAAAGGGAACTTTTCCTTGGGGGAAACTTTGTAAAACTTGCACAATTTAAGTATCAATTCGTTGAAATTGTTTCATTCAGGGTCATAATGGGAAATAAAAAAAAAAATTAGCTTATATGTATTGATACACACTTATATTCCTAACTCGGCTACGCCTCGTGTTATTGTGGTACATTGCTGTTGATCATTATAAGAAAAATGATTGCTTAATCATGGTGTTATTACATTGTAGACCATTATAACTTTTAGGTTCCGTAAGTGGCGAGTATCCCATGAGAATTTATACTGTAGTACGCAGTCATTTGATTTTTATAGGGTGGTGGATTGATCATCGCGATGGTGAGAATTCCCGAAATATATTTAAAATCTGGGTGTCAGGGGAGTTAGTATATTCAACGTAGATATAATCTACCCATGTTGACTTTAATTGCCTAAATGCGACAAATTGTGAAGGAGCATGGTAATGGATCAAATTCACCCCAATTAGTTTGTCTTAATTTTCACCTGCTGCCAGTTTGAGAAAATGTGAAAATTAACTGAAATCAGATAGTCAACCACTTACGTTCATAAAATAGTTTAAAAAAAAAATAGTATTAAAGGTCACATGTTTGCATTGTTAGTAATCAAATAATATATTATATTTATAAGTTTATTTCTCGTTTGACTTGAAAACGGTGGGTATGAATGTATCGTAATGAATCTGATTGGACTGGGGTCTGTCAAACAATTTACGAACTTACAGTAATGTATTACGAAATTGTGTGTGCGTAGGCATACACTTACTGTGACGTTTCAGCTTATTTTACTAATAATATAAAGTCCTATTATGTCCATCGCTTACTTAGATACTATTGGTCGTTTTCTTTGATGCCTGATTTCCCATTTTCACTCGATATCAAACTGGTCTGTTTAGCCTTGCCACTTTTATGCTTTTGTATTATCTCTCTCCTTCAAATACTTCACTAGCAATGTCTTTTTTTTTCAAGCACTAGTCTAACTGTTTCACTTTTAAAAAAGGAAGCATGACTTTTGTAGCCTATCACAAATTGATCAGAAATGAATGAAGACTGGTTAAGTTTTTCAGAGGACCAAACATGGTCATTTTTTTAAGGATCGAATCATGAAATTCGGATTTTAAATGAAGTCCTACATTTGAAGTGAGGGAAAGGATGTCGGTAGTTATTGTTTAATACTGGCTTTAATGAAAAAAAATAATATAGAGCTCCATTTTCATAGCCTACTAATTAGATTACCAAGTACTTGCTCCACTTTGTGTTTTAAATAGCCACGGACATGAGTAGGAATGTCTCGCGTAATGTTTAATACATTTCTAATGAATAAAAATCCCTTAAAGTTTATAGCTTATATTCATTCAACATTCGTGTGAAAATTTAGAATTTATCAGAGCAGGTTGAGAGCTAAAATGAAAAGCAGATGGCGCTAATGTTACACAAGGACCAGTGTTGCCAGATATGGGAATTTATTCCTAGAATTGGGGATTTTGGGTGTCTGGTGGGGATATTCTGTACAAATTTCTATGAAGAGGATACAAAGATGAGTAAACCTTTATATTGTTGTAATTAGTTTGCTTCAACTTGCATAAGTATTGTAAGTAATTTCTATAGGAGTAAAGCCTACAGAATTATAAGAAAATATATATCTGGAAATAGTTTTTTTTTTGTTGTTTTAGGAATTTTTTTATCTTAAGTTTTGGGGATTTTTAGACTTGCCCATCTGGCAACACGGACAAGGACCCCAGAAGAAAATGTTCAGGCTCTGGAGATGAGTAACTTACACTTCCTCGTTGGCTGGTTTCCGTGTCCTTGTTCTGTTTGTTTGTAGATTTTCACGATTGATATGTGCACCCTCTTAGCCTACCAACTGTCTACGGCGAATTTTGATATTGGCGCTAGTGAGCATTTCAATTAGTTAAATTGCATTTCTAATTTAGAGGCGAGAATCGTATACTTCATGGATAAGTAAGTATAGTTGAGGTTTGATGGTATTTGCTGTTAGGTGTGCATTTGGGGCAAATTGGTGAAAGATTCCTTTGCTCATTAGTCTCGTGTTTTATTTGGTTTTGGTATAGGATTCATTTTCAGTAGCTTTTGTGGGTAAATGTCCGGGAGAAGGTCGCACCCGTTTTTCAAGTATTAACGACGAAAAACGGCATAAAACGACCAGAATGGTGTTGCACATCGCATAGAAACACGAGGAAATTAATAAAAAATAAACAAGACTTACTCTTACACAAAATGTAAGCATAAACCTACTACTACAATTATCCGGGACCCCAGTTGGAAGCGTGGTTTTTTTGGTGGGGGGAGGAGGAGAAAAGTGATTTTCGGGGCACTACCAAACCTAGGGCCCCGTACACCTACCTAGGCCTACCGGGTGGGGGGGGGGGGGCGCTCCTCCCCCCACCCCCCTAAAGGCCACAGTGATTTTCTGGGAAGATTTCATAGTGGACTAGTTTGTCTGCGGATTATAGTAGTTACAGGGCTCATTTGAGCTAAACACAAGACACAGTGACAGTGACAGTCAACAATAACAACAGACTTGGAAAAGTTCTCGGAGTTGGGGGAAGACAAGAGTAGCGTGAGTTTGATAGTCGATATTTCGACTGTTATTGAATTTCACAATATTATCTCACTCGTATACCACTATTTACATACATTCCTACACATTCTAGTAAAAAAACATTGAATATCACTGATATCTTCATGCGGCCCTCTCCTAGACATTAAAACTTTTGTGTCATCGCCTAAGCTTTGTGAGAATTGTTGGATTAGATTAAGTTTAATTATTCCAGCACGATATCTTGATTATCTGGCGAGGTTCTAAACTCTGGTGAACTCGGAGGCAATCATTTGGGTTTTAGGATTATAGCAGGTAAGCTTAGGCTTGGCAACTAACTCTGTATGACCAGGAGAATTTATAAGCTCTTCAATATACTACCGTAGTATGGTGGATAAATGAAAATTTGTATAAAGGTTCGGCAAGTTATGTCGAATGCATTAGTTTGATGGACCCTTTGAAAATATGAAAACCGTAAATGTATACTTTAATTTCTGGCCAAATACGCGAAACTTATTTTTTTTTTTCTAACTGCCATCTTATGTTTTATCCATCCTGCCATGAAAAGAGAGTTAAACAATCCAGGCATGAGGTATCTGGTAAAATTATAGAATAGTGCAATAACTGGTATGTAGTGCATTTTGGCTTTGTGAATTTTTTTTTTTTTTTTATTACTTATGACGGAAATCCATAGATTTTGAGTTATGGTGGGTCGACTACGCTAACTGCAAAACTAACTTTGTGCTAGGTATTGTCATCATCTGTACTCCTTAAAATATAGTGTCGTCATAAAATGCCAGACATCGTAATGAAAGGTTATCATAATCAAAACATAGTAATAGTAATGAAACACAGAAAATGGGACTTTACAATCCAGTTTTCTATGGAGTCGTTCGTAGCTGTGTTCATTGTATGATACGACAAAAATCTCTTCTTAATTGAGCGTATTAATGTTCGTTGGTACACCAAATTAACTAATAATTTACTGGTTTTTGTTCAGCTGTAGCTCGATTCACTCAATTTAACATTCTCATTGTTCTTAAGATCTGGCTAGCAGAATGTGCTGTAGCCTCGTAATATGATTTTAATTACTGATTAATCACTTGGTTCGAAGTGGTATTTGCTCATCCTTGGCTTTGTGTGCTTGCAATTTAATATTTTATTCCCCTTCTGTTGTGGCAGACAGTAGACCACATCACATGGATGTGCGCATAGGTTAGTAATTTGCCGTTTTACTTGTCTAATTAATCACTTGGTTCAAATTGATTTTTGCTCGGTCTTGGCTCTTTGCTGTCAATTTAACATTAAACTGCTCCTCTGTGCTGTTGAAGCGGTACAAAGTAAATCACATATCTATCATAGTACTTTAAAATATTGTACAATTAACTGGATAAAACCATTGATATGCCTATACAAATTTTAGCAAAGGGGTGAACCCAGTGAAACACTTAAAGGAGAAGTCCAAAGGGTCAAGTTTTAGCTTCTTGCTCCATCCTTTGTTAGATTATGGATTTGGCTTCCATTTCCTATTATCAGACTAATTTAATATATCATACATTTCTACCCTAACAATCATTATAACATGATGAAGAAAGTAAGAGCTGTAATTAAATTGTGTTCCAAATTTCAATACTGTAAACAAATATGCCTACCAAAAGGTTTAGAATGTAAAATGTTGGGTCCTTTGTTCTATTCGTACAAGTAACTTCATATAGAAGCACCACCTATCTGTTTTAATGAACTACCTGGTAGACTCGGACTCCTGCAGTATGCACAAACATTACTAAAGGAGAAAGATTTTGTTTTTGTTAAAATCTGTACACTTCATCAATAACAGCTTCTGCCAGTAGCATATGGATTCAAGATACTGTTTTTGCAAAGATCTATTCAATTATGCAGTATTCTACAATGGAAACTAGTTATCTTCCCCGGGGGGTTATTAGTAAAGTTACCCGTTAAGAGCAAAGAAATTCATAATATTGGTGCCCAAGTAGAAGTCTACTTATAATGCCCCAGAACAAGTTATCACTGCCTGCAAGTGGGTGGTTAACTCTCCAAATAGATAATCCATTGTTTTCACATGGTATCTATCATGGTAGGACTATTGTAGTTTATATTCCTTTAAATAGGGAATCAAATTTTACTAGCATAGCTAAAATAAAAGGCAAAAAGAGTCGACGTATAAATCCTCACAAAGTTATCCTGAGTAACAACAAAATGCTGTTTTTCATAACTAAAAAGTCACTGATACTGGTGTAAAGTACTGTAATTTCTGAAAAGTTCTATCTCTATAGTAGGCCTACAGCTTGATCGGCCAGTAACTACGTGCAATACAGTTTCATATGCTGTACTATACTTTAAATGCGATGTTTAAGTTTTCAATTAACGTATGAATATCCTAAGACGATTAGCAGTTAAAATAAAATTAAACAAGACTGCAGGGCATGGTGCAATCCTTAAGGCTCAGTACTGTATTAATGTTCAGTATCAAACACGAAATGTATGGTTACAGTATATAACAAATCCTTGCATAACATATTCATAACTTGAACTTGTCAAGAACGTATATCTTCTTTAAAAATCATGACCTTCCTCTGCCACTTGCTAAGATGAAGCCGCTCTCCTAAGGGCCAAGGCGTGGGTAAAGAAAGAGAAATTTTTGCTTGGCAAACGGTTGTGGGAGATGCTTTTGCAATGGAGGACTGGTAGAGTAAGATGGAAATGGCCAGAGATGTGACGTTGTTCAGGGAGGGAAACGAGAAAAGGCAAAGTGCAAACAAGTGCGAGTGGTTTGAAAAAGTCTTGCTGTGTGCAGCAGTCTTAACTGTGAGATCCATGAAGATTCAAAACTGTATTTAAGAGATTATGCAGTCTCAATATGTGGAATATTAAAACCCTAAAGTTTGCGATGATTTAGGGTTGACTGTAGCCTAAGTCTATTTAAATGCTCTTCTTGCATAATCCTATATGCAACTTTAGTTATAAATAATTTCCCACTTTTTTTTTTTTTTCATATTTTCCCTTAGTGCTGTTGACATAGTTCTCCTTTGCCTGCATCTTCTCCCACTTTTATGTGGGGTCGATGTTTCTGGCCAGCATTCGCCATCTACCTCTGCCCCACACTTCATCACCGGTTAATCCCTTTGATCGAAGGTCATCCTTGATACAGTCCATCCACCTTCGCTTTGGTCTCCCTCTCCTTTTCGTTCCCTGTACCTCCATTTCCATCACACTCCTCCCAATATACTGTTCATCTCTTCTCATGAGATGACGATACCACCTCAGTCTACTTTCTTGGAGCTTATCTGATAGTTTTCTAACTACTGTGCTACCCTTAATTACCTCATTCCGTATCTTATGTCTTCTTGTCACTCCTCACATCCATCTCTCTCATCTCTGCCACATCCAACTTCTTCTCTTCTGTCTTCTTTATTGCCCACGTCTCCGCTCCATACTGCTCTTAACATTTGCTTCTGCCCTTTCATACATATCTTGGGTGATTCTTACGTATTTCTCAGGGACTCCCTTTTCTCTCGTACATCTCCACGGCTCCTGACGTGGTACTCGATCGTATGCCTTCTCCATGTCAATAAAGACCATCCTTTGTTTCTCCTGATGTTTTTGTATCATCTGCCTTAAAGAAAATATTGCATCTACAGTCCCTCTTCCAGGCATGAATCCAAATTGTTCTTCACCAATTGTTGTTTCATCTGAGTTTCTTCTATAATCTTCTCCCATATCTTCATAGTATGGCTTATCAACTTTATGCCTCTGTAGTTACCACATTCCTGGATGTCTCCTTTTCCCTTATAGATTAGGATGATTAGGCTTCTCCATTCCTCTGGCATCTTTTCCTGATTGAAGATCTTTTGCATCAGGTCTCACAAGATATCTATGCCTTCCTCTCCAAGACTTCCATACCTCTACTGGTATATTATCCAGTCCTGCAGCTTTACTATTTTTCATCTTCTTTACTGCTTGTTCTACTTCTCTTCTAGTCACTCCTTTGGTAACTGCCTCGTTTGGGAGTCCATCTTCAAATACTGTTCTTAGGTTCTCCTCATTCAATAGTCCTTCAAAATAAGTTTCCCACCTTCTTTTAATTTCATTCTCTTCTGCTAGAACTATACCTTTGCTATCTTTTATTTGCCTTATCTGTGTCAGGTCTTTAGATGCAGCATCTCGGGCCATAGCAATTCGTAATATTTTCTTCTCTCCTTCTGGTGTTTCCATCTCTTTATAGACTTCATATAATGTCTCTGCCTTCACCTTTGCTACTGCTCTTCTTTCTTCTTTCTTTGCCTTTTTATAGTTTTCTTTATCCTGCTCTTGTCCTGATAGATCTGCCTTCTTCTTGGCTTCTTCCTTGGTTTTTACCCATTCTTGCACCTCGTCATTCCACCACCACGATTCTTTATCATTTGGGGGTCGTCTTCCTGATGACTTTCAAAGTACTTCCTCACTGATCCTTAGAATCGCTTTACTATTCTCAGTCCACCATTCTTGTACATCCTCATTTAACCTTACTGCTTCCAGCATTCTTTCCTTAAAGAAGACTCTTAGTTCTTCCTCTTTCAATTTCCACCACTTAATCTTTGGGTCCATTCTCGTCTTTTTACCAATACAATTCCTTAGTCTGTAATCAGTTACCACTAACCTGTGTTGCATTGCTAAGCTCTCCCCATTTATCACTTTGCAATTTCTAACCTTCGTCAGATGGTCTCTCTTACACAGCAGCAAATCTATTTGGCTCTCCCTGCCACCGTTACTGTAAGTAATCAGTCTGTTAATCTTTTTCTCAAAGGTGTTGATCATTGCTAGGTCAAAAGCCACTGCGAAATCAATCTCTCTCTCCCCCATCATTTCTCTCGCCCACACCCCAACCTCCATGCACTCTTCTCATCCCTTCCCTACTAATTCCCAAGTGGCCATTCAGATCTCCTATAATTACCCTTTCCCTTGCAGGAATTATTCCAAGCTCCTGGTCCATCTCCTCCTAGAATGTATCCTCCTCCTCCTCCTGTACATCCAGTTTGCGGGGCATAGGCACACTCCACATTGACTATTGTTGCTCCCAATCCCAGCTTTAAACTCATAGTTGTCATTTTCGTATTCACCCCAATTAAACTTTCCTTCAAATCTTTCGAAAATATTATTCCTACACCATTTCTTTCTTCCCTTATTTGCTCCACTGTAATAAAATTTACAACCTTCGCCTAGTTCTCGTGCCTTATTTTCCTTCCACCTGGTCCCCTGCACCCACAGCACTCCAATCTTCCTTCTCTCCACGAGGTCAACCAGCTCTCGCCCTTTTCCAGTCATTGTCCCCACATTCAGAGTTGCTACTCTCCTCGGATATTTTCCTCTGAGCTTGCCTCTTTAACCCAGCCCGCTCATGACTGGGTAGCCGTTGCCGATTTTTTGGGGGGGATCAGGCGAGGTCCCAACGCGTCGCCTACGGGGAACGCCCTAGCATTAATTCTATTCATACAATCTTCACTGGCTATATTGGTTTTGGTTAATTTTTCATGGCCGGATGCCTTTCCTGCCGCCAACCCTCCACGTTTACCCGGGCTTGGGACTGGCACCCAGTTGAGGCTGGCTTGACCCACCTCAGTGGCTGGGTTGTTGACATAGTTGCCATACAATGCTTAATCCTATATGGAACTTTAGTTATAAATAATTTCCCACATTTTTTTCATATTTCTGTGTTGGCATAGTTGCCATACAAAATTTCAGACTTGCTTTTAATGACTGAACAATTGTATTTCACTAGGAGAACTTGAAACCAACACAGGAATACTACCTAGCCCTTTACCTCGACTCTTGTCTTGGTTTGTTTGGAAGTGTATTATGTTCTTCTCTACACTCAAATAGTCTCGTTATGGTACAGGAAATTGAAAGTGAATGTTTTCATGGCTATAAAACTCTGTAAAAGTTGTCTTGGTCAGATACACTAGGAACACACCATTTCTTGGTCTTTGGAATACAAAATTACCAAAATTTTGGAGCTTTGAAACTGTTCCCCTTGAACATAAAATAACCGTTCAGGCACTCTTAACTTTTTTACCGAACAATTTATTGGTAGCTTTTTTGCTTCCTGTAAAACAAATGAAAATGGAGAATAAAAGATCTTTAAAAATAAGATATTTTGTGCTGCAATGAAGGGAAGTTGGGTTGCCAAATAGTCACGTGATAATAGGGTGCTGAGTGGTCATTGACTATGATTGCAATGATCACCCAGTTCTAATAAGAGAAAATGGTAAATAGAGAGGTTTTTGTTAATGGTAACTGAGCATTTGTAGTAAGTTACATACAGTATAAGGGACTGCGAAAAAAAGTTATAAATGGAAAAATTTTCTATCTAGGCATTGTAATTGTTAATGTATAATAACACTAGATATTCTGTTGGAAAAATATGCAGTTTATGATATTTTGCTTGAAAGTAATAGTATATAATTACCAAAAGTTTTGTCTAAAGACCAACTAAAAAGTGCTATACAGACAGTGGTAATATCAGTACTGTAGATATTTAGTATTTGAATTTGTAATTTGTTTTTTAATTGTTTTTGCAAGGAAGCAAGCCACTGCCTTTAATATGAATATGACTTCAGTGTAGCTGGAATGGTAATTTTAGACTTAAAAATAGGTAAACATAATAGATGGTGCGTAATTGGTACTGTATGTGTATGCCCTGCCCACTATAACCAGGTAGAGCAACAATCGGTTTGGCTTTCGTGGATCAGTATGGACGTACTTCTTTGCTGCCTCTCGGCTTTCCTGTTGAACCTTATTTTTTTCTTTAAGTGTTTGTGCAGACATGTGGGTGTGCCATAGTAAACCCGGTTGGAACTACGGCCGGTGCTATTTTAACCCCTTAGTGAATCCCCTTCAACTTCGTCTTTAGCAGGGGCCATGGCTGTTCTGTCGTTCTGTAACAAATTTAGGCTGTGGCCTCCTTTTCAGTGGGTGGCTTTCACAAAGAAAAGGTTGTAGTAGTAGTCAAAGATTGGTTCTTTGGCGTCTGAGTTCGTCGTGCATAAGCAGATAACTCGAGGAGTTCTATAGATGCTGCTCTTTATCAAATTCAAAGCCTACTCTGTCACCTTCGGGTTCCACTAGGGTTAGTACCTCCGATGAGATTCGCAGGGTGAAGGGAAATCCCACTTTGCCCCCGGGGCACATGTTGAAGAAAGCTGAAATCTTCTCCCAGTGAAGGAAATACTCTCCTGCATATCTCAGTGCTTGTTTTTCCCTGGGTTTCTTGATGACTAGGCTACCCCTGCAAGGACCTATAACTTTGACAGTTGTTGCCTTCCCTAGGTATTGACGGCACCCTGTTAACAGAGAACCTTCTAGAAGTGTTAGCCCATTACTCTCCCCTCTTCTTTGGCTGCTCCATCTACAGAGAAGAGACATGACGCCATGCCCCTCGAGTCCTCATCTGCTGTGGAGGAGAAACCAGTTTCTGCATCGGTTTGTCAGAAGGAATCTAAGCATAGATACCAGTCTTCCCCCTCCCAGTCAAGTGTTTCTCTTCTTTCTCGACTGTTGCCGAGTCTTTGTTCACTGAACCCTAGGATGGCCGATCAGTCTTTTCAGACACAGAACTGTTCCTACCTACACCTGGAAGAAGCGGCGCTGTACTGAAAACCGACCCAGCCTATGAAAGGGTTTCAGCAACGGGTACAGGAAATCAATCCTGCTCCCAGAGTTCGGAGCTCGTACGGGATCGTGCACAAGCACTGCTGGTCGTAGGGCTTGTCACTGCCCTCCTTCCCCCTTTCCCCTGATAGGCCTATTATGCATGAATACACGATTCATAATTTATACCTACGAAGAAAACTGTCCCCAAGTGATTTGCCAAAGGTGAAGGAGAGACTTTACATAGTTCTCACTCAGCCGAGCAACAAGAACCTCCCTCAGGCATGTGCAAGAAGGAGGTAGATTTATTCTCCTAGTCGCTGGAAAGAAACAGAGCAGGATTTCTTCCTCTCCTCACACTCCCCAATGATATTCTTTTCCTACCCTCCTCAATTGCCTAAACTCGGCACTTGCAGCAGAAGTGAAAAGAATAATGCAGAATGGTTTAGTATGGCCTAGAAGTAATAGAAGAGATGGTCCTCCTGGTGAGCAAGTCTAATGGAGGATGGAGATAGTCATCAATCTTACTGTTCTAATCAAGTTAGTTCTTCAGACTTCGTTAATGATGGAGACTGCAAGTACGGTACGTGTAACCATCAGGGATTGTCTTCATGCTCTGTGCACAAGTCAACGATATGAATCTTGAAGCACTGATCCATCGGTCAAACAAAGTCCCTCTACTTGGGCCTTAAAAGCATTGTTTACCAATTCAAAGCCCTGAGCTTGACTGTCTACAGCTCTGAGTGTTCGCTCAAGTATTTACACTCTTCTAGTCTCGGGCCCAGTCGAACAACTTCCAGGGTATCACAATGATTGGCAGATTGTATAGTCCTTTTGCCACAATATGGGGATTGGCATCAGTCGAAAAATTTGGTCTCGCGGCCAAATCAAGGATGGAGTACCAAATCAAGGATGGAGTACCTGGGTATGCTGATGGACTAGGCAGCAGTGGAGCCTTTCCATCAAACAATTGTATTGACAGACCCTTGGAGGTAGTGCAACTGTTTTCTGATGTTCAACAGTTTTTGGCTCGTTGGTGACTTCCGCCTTTGATTTTTTAATCCCCACCTCCTGATTATGCTGTTAAAATGTATCTGAGTAGGAGTGGGACGTACACTCTCGGAACAAAACAGCCTTGGGATTGTGATCTGCAGCAAAGGAGCTGCACATCACTGTTGGAATTGCAAGTGAAGTTTATGAAGTTGCATGCTTTCCAACAGCTTGATGGGGCACTCTGTAGTGTTGGGGGACAATACTACTATAATAGCCTGCTTTGTCAATGTAGGAGGCACTATTTCAGTCCCTTTGCTTGGTGAAGTAAGAGTGCACGCGATTTAGGCGGATTTCCATAGCGCGACCGCCAACGCGTGAGGCTGTAGGACGACGAACGGCTAGGTCACAGTCATTGATCCCTCCCCCCCTCCCCTGCCCCCCCCCTCCCCTCCCTCCCCCCTCCCCTCCCTCCCCCCTCTCCCCCCTCCCCCTCCCTCCCCGCAAGCGCAGGAAAGCGCGCTCCCCGGAGGGAGGGATTTCTCCAGATAGGTTCCAGGAACTTGCCTGCTTCTTCTTTTCAGGCCGACCCTGCTTTGGTAACTCCTCCTAGGGATCGAACAATCCCCTTCCCTCCAGAGGGAGTTCTGTCAGTCGACAGCCCTGGTTTGGGTTCCTCGTCAGAGTGGTCATACAGGCTTTCAAGCCTGTTCTCTCTGACCTGGGACACAAAGCAGTGGCAGTCTCGACTCCCCTGAGGAGGAAGAGAGGAGGAGTGGACGTGGTAACTTCTCTAAGGGCGAAGTTGACTCCTCGGAAGTCTTTGAGGAAGACTCCCTACCCCCCCCCCCCCCCCAGACTTTCTCTCCCTCCCCTTCGGACGAGGATTTCCCGTCCTCGGGGGAGTCCCGTGAGGTGAGACGTTCCCCCATCGCACCAACGAGGGAAACCCCACCTCGCGCAGAGAAATCCTCTCGGGTAGGGGTGGAGAACAGCCTCCCACCATCACTTCTGGAGTCCTGTATCCCTCCCAGGAGGGAGTTGAAGAACTCCAAGGCAATTCCGAAGTCATCCTCGAGGATCAGACCAGAGCCAACCAAGCCCTTGGAGAACGTCCACGAGTCCCCCCGAGAAGAGCCTTCGGGGACAGGAGACTTTGCTGCCAGCCCTTCAGGAGGGGAGCTTCAGGAGTCAGAACACGCTTTCTGGCAAGTTCTGACCCTTATGAGGAATCTCAACGGGTTCTCAGATCCAGAGATTCTTCCTCGTGAGGGTAAGGACACGGTCCTGGACCGAGTCTTTGGTTTTCAGAAACCCGCTAAAGCCAGTGCGGCTCTACCTTGGTTCCAAGGGGTTAAGAATGCCAGAGATAAGGTTGAGGGCCAGCTCTCCGAGCTTGCCTCTTCCAGCCGGTCCAGCGCCGGGAACAAACTACTCCCCGCCGCCTCGTGTCCATCAGAGGAGGTACTTTAAGATCATGGAGGAGACTTGTCTAGCTCTTCCTTTGCACCATTGTTTGGAAGAGCTTTCCAAGAGAGTCCTTCTCGAGAGACACTCCACCCGGCAGGTGGTTTTCTCGGCTACGGAGATCCTCAGCCAGGAGAAGGTAGCGAAGTGTGCCATGCAGGCAACTTCGTGGCTGGACATCTGGCTAGGGTCTCTAGGCATCCTGCTATGATCCGAGGATCTATCCAAGGAAAGTAGCAGAAGGCCATGGAGACATTTCTACTCTCGGGCACTCGTACCATCGAGTTTCTAGCCCACCAAATCTCGAACTTGTGGGCTTACACCATCTTGAAGCATCGAGATGCGGTGTCCGAGAGGTTTCACCAGAAAGTCCCTAACACCGAGATAAGGAGGCTCAGACATTCTTCCATCTAAGAAACTTCTTTGAGCCTAAGGACGTGGAGTAGGCAGTTGAGAGGTGGAGGAAGTCCAACCAGGGCTCCCTCCTGCAGAGGGCTTTAACATCTAAGCCCTATAATCCTCCAGCAACCACGTCCTACCAAGATGACAAAACCGGTAACGGCAGCAAAGACAATGGTGTCGAAGCCCTTTCATGTCAAAGACAAGAAAGGCAAAAAGTCCTCCAGGGGAGGGAAAAATCCTAGAGGGAGTGGCCAAGGCATGTCCACCAGTAGGGGGATGCCTGCAAAGTTGCGCAACCAGGTGGCAGCAACTCTGGGCCGATTCCTGGAGGATTTCCGTAATCAGTCAAGGATATCGCGTCCCGTTCATAACATCTCTACCTCCCCTGACAGCGGATCCAGTGTCGTTTAGCTCCCTTGCTATGGGATCGGCAAGGGGGCAAGCTCTTCGGGCAGAAGTCGAGACCATGTTGAAGAAGGGCGCTCGTCGAGAGGTTGTCGACGGGTCCCCAGGCTTCTTCTTCAGTCGACTCTTTCTTGTAAAGAAGGCGTCTGGAGGCTGGAGACCAGTTATCGACCTCTCAGCTCTGAACAGGTTTGTCAAGCAGACCCCGTTCAGCATGGAGACGGCAGACACGGTCAGACTTGCAGTGAGACCTCAAGACTTCAGGTGTACACTGGACCTGAAGGACGCGTACTTCCAGATCCCAGTCCATCAGTCTTCAAGGAAGTACTTAAGATTCTGCCTAGATAACAAGATATACCAGTTCAAGGTACTGTGCTTCGGTCTCTCCACAGCACCTCGGGTTTTCACCAGTGTTTTCACCCTGATATCATCGTGGGCACACAGGATCAGCATCCGTCTCCTCTGTTATCTGGATAACTGGCTGATCCTAGTAGACTCTGAGTCAACCCTTCTTCGACACCGAGACGAACTTCTGAGACTTTGCCAGGATCTGGGGATCCTAGTAAATCTCAAGAAGTCTTCCCTGCTACCAACTCAAAGACTGGTATATCTAGGCATATAATAGACACCAATCTCCACAAAGCCTTCCCATCAGCCGACAGGATAGCAAGGCTGAGGAGGGTCGCGAGTCCTTTCCTCAGACGAGAGGAACTCCCAGCCCAATCGTGGTTACGTCTCCTCGGTCACCTCTCATCCCTGGCCCGTCTAGTTCCCAAAGGTCACCTCAGAATGAGATCTCTTCAATGGCGACTCAAGTCCCGGTGGAATCAAGGACATGATTCCCCGGACGTCATGATCCCTATGGGTCCTGCGGAACGGACGGACCTTCAGTGGTGGGTGACAGACGAGAACCTACGAAAGGGAGTGGATCTTCTCGTCCTCCCCCCGGATTTGATGCTGTTTTCGGACGCTTCAAAGAAAGTGGGGGCCCCACGTTCTGCACCACAGGACCTCAGGCCTATGGTCAGAATCAGAAAAGTGCCTCCATATAAATCTGCTAGAAATGAAGGCCGTATTCCTGGCTCTTCAACAGTTCCAACAATTCTTGGCTGGTCACTCTGTGGTGGTGATGAGCGACAACACCACAGTAGTGGCTTACATCAACAAGCAGGGAGGTACCTTTTCAGAGCAGCTATCCCATCTCACAGTATAGATACTGAGATGGACCGAAGTCCACTCGATCCCACTATCGGCTCGCTTCATTCCAGGCAAGAGGAATGTGCTCGCCGACAGTCTGAGCAGAGCGTCTAAGATAGTGAGTACTGAGTAGTCTTTGGATCATCTAGTACTGTAGTCAACAAAGTCCTGACTTTGTGGGGTTCCCCGACTGTGGATCTGTTCGCGACAGCGTTGAACTTCAAGCTTCTGATGTACTGCTCCCCAGTCCCGGATCCCAAGGCACTCTGGCAAGATGCCTTTCAACAACGGTGGGACAACATCGACGTTTACGCTTTTCACCCGTTCTGTCTGATGAGAAGGGTACTGAACAAGACCAGAATATCGGTCAATCTCTCGATGACCCTAATAGCTCCGCTATGGCATCATGCGGAATGGTTCCCGGACCTTCTGCAGCTCCTAACGGAACTTCCGAGAGAACTCCCTCCACGACACGAGCTACTCAAACAACCACACGCCAACATCTTTCACAAAGCCGTAGCTTCGCTTCGACTTCACGCCTGGAGACTATCCAGCATCTCCTCGCAGAGAGAGGTTTTTTGCAACAAGTTGCGAACAGGATGTCTGGACACCTGCGAAGGTCATCCGCAGGGGTCTACCAGGCAAAATGGAGAGTTTTCTGTGGTTGGTGTCGTGGAAGGGGTATCTCTCCACTCGATGTCACTATTCCAGCAATAGCGGAGTTCTTCGTGTATTTGTGAGAAGAAATGCGCCTTTCAGTCTCGGCGGTGAAAGGCTATCGCTCAGCCTTAAGTCTAGCCTTCAGGCTCAAAGGAGTGGACATTTGTTCTTTGCTGAAACTTTCCCTACTCATACGAAGTTATGAAGTTAGCTGCCCTCAGTCGAGAGTGAGACCTCCTCCATGGAACGTGGTTCGAATTCTCCGGTCTCTTAAGAGACCTCCCAACGAACCATATACCCAGGCTTCAGATCGCCACCTGACTTGGAAGACGGTGTTCCTGCTAGCTTTGGCCTCGGCCAAGCGAGTCGGTGAACTCCATGGTCTCTCGTATGACATCGCCCATTCAAGGGGATGGGGGGGAGGTAACGTTCAGATTCGTCCCTGAGTTTGTTGCCAAAACTCAGAATCCGCGAGTGCCGGACCCACGGTTCGACTCTTTCCAGGTTTCGAGTCTTTGTTCTGTAACAGATGACCCAGACCATCTCCTACTGTACCCAGTAAGGAGTCTGAGGCTGTATCTTAAAAGAACGGCAGCAGTTCGTCCCCAAGTGCAGGCATTATTTGTGAGCACTGGGAAGATGAAGAGGAGGGTTACCAAGAATACCATCTTGGCATGGATTTGGAAGGTAATGCATCTAACCCTGAATCCTGACCCTCCTCAGTCATGTCTCCCTAGAGCACCCGATGTCAGGGGCGTTGCTACGTCCCTGGCCTTCAAATAGAACTTCTCAGTGACGCAGGTTCTACAAGCAGGGGTGTGGAAGCGTCAAACGACCTTCACAGCCCACTACCTGCAAGACGTGACCCACAGGAGACTCGATACGTTCTCTATCGGTCCTGTGGTGGCTGCACAACAACTGGTTTAAACCTTAGGCTCCTTAATGGACAAGTAGCAGAGGGTTGAGGGCATTGTAACTCGGTCTTAGTCTGCATGGATGAAAAGGTATGTCTGGCCCTTATTCTTTTCTTCATCCTCCCCTCTCTTGGGGAAAGCAGCATCCTGGGTTCTCTGCACAGCTGACCTCAAACCACTGCAGGTAAACCATGTTTCCTTGTGTTCCTAGTATTAAGTTAATACTGTCACGTCCCAATACCCTGACGAGGTGGTATTGGGATAGTCCTAGCCTAAAGTTTCGATCTAAAGGACTTCAGGTCAACTTCCTAGGATGAGTCACTCTTCAACCTTCACACACAGCTTACATAGGCCGCAGCCTCAGCCTTTGCATAGCAAGGTGCTAGCGAGGTGCAGGGACTCCTTATTGTTGAGTGCTGACGCACTCAGATATTGAGTCCCCGGGCAAAAGCCAAAAGCCAGTACTGGCCGGGACTTACCACCCTTCCTAAGGGTTGAGTCACCCATATTATATAGCGTGGTTTGTATTTCAGTTACGGAACAAATGACAAATTCGTAGGTAATTTGTATTTTTCCTAACTATACAAACCTTAGCTATTTAATCAAACTTGCCCGCCAGCCCTATCCCCCTTGAAGTCCTATCTCTAAGCAAAATGAGCTCAGCACAGGTGTGTGTGAGGGGGGGGGGGTTTAGCAAGCTACCCTCCCTACCCCCCCCCCCCCCCCCGCTAACTAGCGGTGGGGTAGTAAACCCTCGTTAAAATTCTAATGGCTCGTCATTTCAGCTACGCCGAAAGTAATTACCCATATTAAATAGCTAAGGTTTATATAGTTAGGAAATATACAGATTACATACGAATTTGTCATGTTTCCTGTCTTTTCTATGTGGCTTGATTTTAAAATTTAAAGCTTGAATTATTCTATAAATTTGTACTTTTATAAAAGTAGTTGTGTATAATTGTTAGTTGATTGATTTATTGATTAATTTAAGGTTTTCTGGCATCCTGACATCTAAGGTCATTAACACCAAGATTGTTAGTTGATGCTCTTAAGCCTCTGTGTAGTAAGAAGGTAATAGTAATCAGTATTTGTTACTTCCTCACCTTATTAATGTTAGCAGTTATGATGTACTGTACAAGTGTATACTGCTTATCGTAGTCATGAAAAATAATTTTCTAAATTTATTCTTACTACCTATATATTTAGTATGTCAACACACATTAACTGTTGATGGCATTTTCAGGGTCTGGATGAAGAAAACTTGTGTGATTACAGGACAAGTCTTGGATGGAAATACCTGAACACTTTATGAAGAGTGAAGCATCTCATCTTTAAGTTTTCTTTACTCAATTTGGATTATAAGTGGGAAAACCTGAAAAACTATCTCAACTGGGAAATGGATACCTCTGTAAATTCAGCCCCGTACTGAGCTTTGTGAAAATCATTTTTGATCTGTAAGTAAGATGGTGTAAATACCAATTTGTTTGGTTGAAATTATTCAATGATTTAAATGAGAATAATTTAGTTACCACTTTCTTTCATCCTGGTGTTCAACCTTTTAAATAACTTGGGAATATCTAGCCAGTTACACCAGAGTATAGAAGTGCCTCCCATGTCCCAGCACCAGGCAAAGGGGCCAAAACATGAATCTATCCAAACTATATTTATATCTGGTTACCTGTTGAAAAATTATTTGGCTTTATAATTACGGTCATAGGTTTGTTATAAAGATTAGGATACAGATTATAGGTCTGTAAATTTTGTGTTTCATTCCTCTTTGTATGGTTTTAGTTGAATTTTCTGTCTATGGTTGGTTGGTTACAGCCTTTGGTGTGTGGGAATATTTGTTGCTTAATTCATGAATACACGTATGTTAGGGTATCAATATTGGCTTATATTGAAGATGTACAATATGCTTAACTAATGATATAATCCTTGCTTGAGATTTGTCCTGGTCTCCTTTTTGAAGTTGCACATTGAATAATACTGGAAATCATAGTAGTCTCCTTTGCAAACAAAATTGCACAATGTTTTTGAACATTTACTTGGCAAATATGGTTCTATAAGGTAGTATTTCATTGCTCTAATACCTTTCTGTATTGATGCATTGGCATTCCTTACTGGGATGTTTAATTTAAATAATTCCCTGTAAGGTACAGTTGATATTCATCTTGATCTTTACAAGTTTGAAATACTTAGTTATTTCTTTCACAAGTTGGATATACGATAATCAGTGGCCAATGACCCCTCCATCTAAATTAGGACAAAAAATTACCTGTCCCTTAGTTCAGGTAGACCTATAAGGCCATTTCTTCATAAGACAAAATTTGCTGTGGATGATGAATAAATTTACACATAGATTTACCGATACATGTAACTGCTGAAGAAAGAGGAAAGATGTGAGCAAGGAGAGGGAGTAATATTGTTCATGCTCTTTATTTTAGGGATAAATACAGTAATTGGCTGTTTCCTGTATTTTCTACGTGGCTTGATTTTAAAATTAAAATAGCTTAAATTGTTCTGTAATTTTCTACATTTATAAAAGTAGTGGTGTATAATTGTTAGTTAATGCTCTTAAGCTTCTGTGTAGTATGATGGTAGTGGTAAGAAGTATTTGTTACTTCCTCACCGTATTAATGTTAGCAGTTATGATCTACTGTCCACCATATTAATGTTAGCAGTTATGATCTCTGTACAAGTGCGTACTGCTTATCGTAAAGTCACGAAAAATAATTTTCTAAACTTATTCTTACTACCTATATATTTAGTAAGTCAACGCACATTAAGTGATGTAATTTTCAGGGTCAGGATGAAGAAAACTTGTGTGATTACAGGACAAGTCTTGATGGAAGTAGCTTAACACTGTATGAAGAGTGAAGCATCTTATCCTACAAGTTTTCTTTTACTCAATTTGGAATAAAAGTGGGAAAACATGAAAACCTATCTCAACTGGAAAATGGAAACCTTTGTAAATTCAGCCCTGTACTGAGCTTTGTGAAAATCATTTTTCATCTGTAAGTAAGATGGTGTAAATACAGATTTGTTTGGTTGAAATTATTCGATGATTTAAATAGGAATAATTTAGTTACCACTTTCTTTCATCCTGGTGTTCAACCTTTAAAATAACTTAAGAATATCTAGCCATTTACACCAGAGTATAGAAGTGCCTCCCAGCACCAGGCAAAGGAGCCAAAACATGAATCTATCCAAACTATATTTATATCTGGTTACCTGTTGAAAAAAATTATTTGGCTTTATAATTACGGTCATAGGTTTGTTATAAAGATTAGAATACAGATTATAGATCTGTAAATTTTGTGTTTTTGGATTCTCATTCCTCTTCGTATGGTTTTGGTTAAATTTCTGTCTATGGTTGGTTGGTTGCAGCCTTTGGTGTGTGGGAATGTTTGTTGCTTAATTCATGAATACCTGTATGTTAGGGTATCAATATTGGCTTATATTGAAGGTGTGCTATATGTAACTTTTAAAATGATTGGTGTTATAGCAGTGTTGGGACAATAAATTGTTCATGCTCATATCAGCAAAGGAATTGTTCACCTTTGTTGATTGCTGTTTAGTAGTTAGATTTGGATTATACAACAGTTGCGGGTATGTTGAAGATGCTGTTGAACTAAAATGAAAAGTTCAGGTGTATTTATGATATTTTAAGATCGGAAAGAAATGGGTTATTAGAATAAAGGATTTTATCAAATATCATTTACTTGAATTTAAATTTTTTCCTTTGAAATTAGAAAGGTTTTATTTTGAAACACTGAAGCATTGCACCATACAATGAGAGGTCCCTTGTTGCAAGTTAGTCTTTGGTTGATTATTTTCCATTTCAAAACTCATACTGTACAGATCTTGATGTTGATCTTAATCTTAGCTTTCAATAATTTAAACTTTGTGATCAATGGATACGGAAAAAACACTGAATTAGGTTTTAAAATAGACATTTATTTTCTGATATTTATTTTATTAACATTTAAGTATAAAGACCTTTTTCATTAAACATTGACCTCTTTCAGTTATGGAGAAGAGCTGGATAATTATTTAAAATAAGCATAGATCCAGGATGGCAAACCTTTCAAGAATATATCAAAGGTCAGTTAAGTTCTTTACATATCATATGATGGTTGGTGAGACAAGTGCTTGAACATACTTTACTTTTAATTACATTATATCTTATTTATAGAAATTGTACTTTGAATGGTAACAGAGTTATTCTTTTGCTAACAAAATTGCACAGTATGAATTTGAACATGGCTTGCTTAGTATACTGTACATGGTTATGGTAGAATCATCATTGTTAAACTCTTGATACATTTTTGTATTGGTAGACATATCCAAATGCACGGGTTCATTATGTAATTTGTACCACATTTAGGGGAAAATTAACTTGTTTGAATTTCATTAAAATTTACAGGTTTAAATGTCACTAATGATAAAAGGAAGGGAGGGATGAAATTTCTGCCTCGCTAGGTGGCTGAAAGACCCAGCGTCTGGATATGAGCAGCAGCTAAGCATCCTCTCCAGCAAGACTAGTATGTAGGATGAATTGGTCCTTTAGTTTAGTTAGAAAATTTTTTAGAAGTAACTTTTGTCTTTAAGAACAAGTTTGTTAAAGTCATTAAACATCCATTTAAATTTACTCATTTCAAGTGATTGCTGGAAAAATAAAGCACTATTGTGAGCAAGAAGGGAGAGTAGCCTACTTGAAGGCACATGGTAGTGGCAAAAACAAAATTATACTTTTATTTTTCGAATTTGATTTGTATAAAAAGTGGTTATTGTAGGAGCTCAAAACTACTCAAACAACTTTTTAAAAAAGGACCTAGTTAAAGCCGTAAAGCTATATTATAGCAAGAAAGTAATGGTTGCTATAGTCTTGACACTTTTCAAGTATTTATTTCTTTCTTATTTATGTAATTAGAGTATACGGAACCTTTCATAAATGCATATTGCCTATAGTACAGCTAATGAAAACTAATTCTCCTAATGATGATTTATTTTTCATCTTATATTAGCTTCTGATAAAATGCTAGCAGACAGTAACTGACAAAAACTTTCAGGTGTAGTATGAAGACAACTTGAGCTAATTGCAGACCTAGTCTTGGATCACAGTACCTGATCATTGTATGAGTGAAGTCTTGTAAATTTTAGTCTACTCCATATTGGTACGGGCATTATTCTACTCCAATTCGGTACGGGCAAGTATTGGAATTTTTTTCTTCTTTTTTTTTGTCCTAATGAAAGGTGTTGCTTGGAATTATGATTGAGAAAGGGATATTTTTTGGAATGAAATGAACCCTTTGCTATACAATTAAACTCTGGAAATTATCCATTTAAGTGTTCAAGAACAAGTAGTAAATTTAGATAGTTATGGTTGAAGTGATTCAGTGATGGCCTCTTATGTTTTGAACTTTTAACATTACAGGTTCCTTTCTACCATTAGGGTGTTAATCAATCCATTCAATTATTACCTCAGAGCAATTTCATGGTACTACCCATCTGTTGCACCTAGGTACTTAATTCCTCGTCCAAGGATCCAGTGCAGGACAAATAAATTCACACTTCATAATTGTCACAGGTAATGATCTGTTTAGAAAATTAATATGCACATCAATTTTAATTACTTGATATAAGTTTAATGTAGACAAAGTTTAGCATGGCTTACTATCGACAGACTACAGCTGTGAAATTATATACGGGAGATTTCTGTAGTTGAATATTTAATTTTGCTACTGGTAAGGCATGCTTTTTGTTTGGTACCAACTCAAATTTTGGGAACCATGACATCTGTAGAAATATTTATTGCTTCGAGAACTTTTATAATGATGATTTCAATATAATGACACTTGATCAAGGTGTAGTTAAAAAAGAAAAGATTCATGATTATAGTATAACGGTTTAAACCTGAAAAAAACTTTGGATTTTGTTGTGTAAGGAGTTATATTGTGTAAGGAGTTATTTAATGTCTAATGACTAATGTTTTAACCCTTGTACAGAAAAGTATGGCTCATATTAGTATTTAAGAGACTAACAATTTTAAGCCAGTGATCCTAACTTAATCTATAAGTTTTGTGAAAGACTAAGGTGTTTTCAGTAGTTCAGGTCACAATTAAAGGAATGATTGGCGAAGTTATTAGCTTTTTCTTATACAGGGAAAGTAGTGACAATGGAGGGCAAAACATCACTACTAGAGTATCGCCACTTAGAGCTTTTAAAATAATTCTGCCAATATAATTTTCCTTCCATTTGATTGACAGACTATTGAAGAAATAAAGTTGCTGAGCCTCATTATATATATAGTAATTAATATTGTAATTTTTATACATTTTGGAATTGCTCATAAATAAACCACTCTCCAATTCCAGATAAAAGTAATGTGGTAAAACAAATGGAAGCATTGGCCACGGGATGAATTGGAATATGCAGGAGAAAAAATATCAAAAGGAAAAGAACAATGCAGTTGAAATGCGAGTGAGAATAATCAAAGCAGCAGTAACAAAAAACAATGCAGTCAAGATGTGAGAGAGAATAAATCAAAGCAGCAGTTACAAAGAGCAATGCAGTCGAGAAGTGAGTGAGAATAATCAAAGCAGCAGTAACAAAGAACAATGCAGGCGAGATGTGATCGAGAATAATCAAAGCAGCAGTAATAAGGAACTATAGTTTGAGAAGAAGAAAGGCATAATGCATTAGCCGGAGTAAATTAATATTAAACAACCAGCCTGAGAGACATGGAAATGATGCAGCAGTTGAAACATTGCTTGCCTGAGAGAAATGCAGAAGTTGAACCTGACTTAGGATATGAGATTCATGCAGCAGGAATAATGTGAAACAAGAAATGGGGATATAAGATTCATGCAGCAGGAATGATGTGAAACAACAAATGGGGATGGATATAAGATTCATGCAGCAGGAATAATGTGAAATAAGAAACTATAGAGGAAAAATAAAATGCAGAAGTAAGGGGTTATTAGAGCAAAGGTGAATGCAGAGTAAGAAAACTTAAAACCAGTAGTAAATGGGTAACATTATTTGGAATTAAAAAACTTATATATGTTATATACTCTATTTATTTTCCTATTACTTTAAACTTACGTCAACTTGTGTTTTTTTTCCTCGTTTTTAATGCTTTCCAAATCTATCCTTCCTCTGAACTTCTTTTATCCTCTGCCCCTTCTCCTGCTACATTTTTCCATCACCTTCAATAATTATATCCTGCCTTTTTCCATCCGATAATTATATCCTGCCTTTTTCCATCCGAGGTGCTTCCAGCAATTTCAAATTTTTCCATATGTTAAGTCTCTTTACCTACAGCACTTTTAATCATCTTTCATCTGCTAGTGTACCTCCAGCATTTCAAAAATCATCTTCCATCTGCTAGTGTCCCTCGAGCATTTCAAAGTCTAATTCCATCTGCTAGGGGCAATTTTAAGTAGTCTTCCATTTGCTAGCTAGGGGAAATTTAGGTCTTCTTCCATCTCCTAGGTGCCTACAGCAATTTAAAGTAGTCTTCCATCTGCAAGGAAAAATTATCAAATTAGTGTAAATTTTTTTCATAGTATTTTTCATTTCTTGGTATAAATATATCTAAAGTAAGCTTTACCCACTACATAGATTTCTATGTTTGACTAAAAATTTAAAATGTTTAGCATATGACGAAAAATTTAAGACTAATTTTTGCATAGATTGTTGCCATTTTATTTTAAAATTTAAGAGCATATTTAGTTAACCTTACTTTCATTGCAATAACCAAATAAGATGACAGACACTGCACTTACCTATTTATCCAATACTCAACAGATGCACTTATGTCCTTGTACAAAGGAATCCTCCATAGAAGGACTTGTTAGATATCTAAAGTTCTAGATTTCAATAAACCACATTGCTGATGACAAATATAAATGAGACAATTAAGGTGATGATTAGTAACTAGGTCATGTCTATACTGCTGAGCAAAACAGTTTTTTTATTGATTAGAAATTAAGTTATGCAAAAACTTGAGCAAATTAAACTACTTTCATCTACTACCCTTGGGTTCAAGCATTTCAGATTTGAGAAAATTTAACAATTACATTAGTTTACAGATTTTGCCAAGTATTTAAATTTTCAATTTGCACTACTTTGCACTGTTTGAATAACTTCCAAGCCTTGGAGAACACCATAACATGGATTGGTTGCCTATTTAAAATCTTCCAAACACAGCAAGCCATTTCAACAAATAATCCAGGTCACTGACTGGAGTACATTACCATGACAATAAGTTCCCAACGTCCATGACCATACACCAGAGTTAAAAGTTGAAAACTTGCAAGATTAGGAGCAAAAAAATTGAGGAAATTGAGATTTGAAGCAATGTCTGATATCTGGAGTTTTTTAGGTCCACATGGATAATAGGTGGGGTCACAACAGTGATTAAAGTCCTTACCAGTTGTATCAGTCAATTTAGCTCATTACAACTAAGCTTTTCATTCATTACTAAAAATCAAATTACCATGGTGTTGAATCGTAAAGCGAGTAAAAGTTTGATGACATGCACCTAGCGTCTGCTATTTTTTAGCAGACAAAACGATAAGCTGCCCAAGCTCCTCATCAAAGATTCTTTGTCACCAAACGGAACTTACGTAGCGATGTTTACATACCTGATCACGACACCTCGTTACACGTACGATAGAATAAGCAAGGCCCCAAACAGACAAGTAGGAAAACATTGGTTCCTTACTTTTTCATTGGCACTATAAAATCCCTGAGTAAGAAAGAATTAAAATTAGAAAGTCTGCTTTGCAAAAGAAAATAAAACTGTAACCAGCATCTGTATTCAAGGTTAAAAAAGCACAACAATTGTTCTTTGTTTATATGAAACTTCCTTATGGTAGTGATTTTTAGATATAAAATTTCTGTAATTAAATTATGACATTCAATTGAATATTCCATAAAAATGATTCAAATGGTTAAAAGTTAGGCAATTTTTCCAACAGTGTCAAAATAGGACAGCATAAAAAGAAAGAAATAACCTTACTTTTATTTGTATGATATAATTATGTGTATATTGACATGTATTTTGTCAATGCTGTAAATTTAAATAATTGAAAACTGAGAAAAGCAATGGATTGTCTTGATCAAAAATATAATTGTTAACAACCTATTTCTCTAATTATTTACCATATTGAATTTCCAATGTTTTACTTTATGCCAGGCTTATGTTATTATTAAAAATAGTTTCACCAACTCACTTAGATCAACTGTCGAGATTTGGTATTGGTGAAATATCAAATTATCTAATATACTGCAACTTCTCAAATTGACAAATTACAGTACAACGTAATTTGGATTTTTGCTAATTATACAAACCCGAGTCCGTTACTTAGCGATGAAATCAAAGCTGGAATACATCAGTTGAAAATTATAATGTGCCAACAACCGGCCCATAGTTAAACTACTTCGATAGAAGCCAAGACTTTCAAATTACTTTAACCTTTGTCATTTGTTCCTACACAATACAAACCCTCGTTCTTTACATAAAGAAACGTATTTCCACCTAGCTGGAAACATATTCCAGGATCCTCGCAACTTGTGCATTCAAAATGCTTTAAGAGTACGATCCTGTGAACATTTGTACCAATGGTTTAGTAATACTGGCAGGATCATGGCCCTAGCTTCAAGGGTTGCTCTGAGCCAAATTTTTGTCTTGTATACCTGGCATGTATATATGTGATAGGATTGTATGAATCATGTCTTAGGACATACATAATATGGGTTAGCCTGGTTACATCACTTCTCACCTAAGTCGTGCAGGGAAATAACCGAGTGGAGCTTACCTGCATCAAGATAAAAACCAGAAGGCAAGGTCTTTGAAGTTGTACCCAAGAAATGGGAAGATTGAAAGGAAAAGAAAAATATCTCCAATATAAACTAGTAAAAACTTTAACAAAACTAGAAGAAAAGAAATAAGATAGAATAGTGTGCACCAGTGTACCCTCAAGCATGAGAATTGACTAAAGACAGTGGAAGACCATGGTACAGAGACTATGACACTACCCAAGACTAGAGAACAATGGTTTGATCTTGGAGTGTCATTCTCCTAGAAGAGCTGCCTCCCATAGCTAAATACCTCTTATATCCTTCCCAAGAGTTAGGTGGCCACTGAACAATTACAGAACAGTAGTTAAAACCTTGGGTGAAGAAGAATTATTTGGTAAACTCAGTGTTGTCAGGTGTGAGGACAGAAAAATCTGCAAAGAATAGGCCAGACTATTCGGTGTATGTGCAGGTAAAGGGAAAATGAACCGTAATCAGAGAGAAGGATCCAATGAGGTAACGTCTGGCCAGTCAAAAGACCTAACACACTAGTGGTAGTATTTCAACAGGTGGCTGGTGCCCTGGCCAATCTATTAGCTACTTATAAAGCAGAGATAAAAACAGAAGTTAAGAGATTTGTCAATACTTTACCTAAAAACTCCACTAGTTGTGTTTGCCAAGTTAATTATCCAATTTGCAGCTTTTCCTAACCTCAGATAATGTGGGAAATTTAGTTGCCTGAAGGGCTTGCCGATATCTTTCCTATGTTAATGTAGCTCTTAGAATATATTTTAGCATGAGGGTCTAATTGTTCAGGAGACTTGTCATTAGCAAATCGGCACTAATAAAATATCTTAAGACCTAAATGGTGGATTAATGGTTAAGTGATATGTTTGTTTACCGAGGTAAGTGTAGGAAGGAATTTTTGTGGGCACTTGAAAAAAAATTACAGTATTTGGAGCTAATTTAAGAAAATTATGCACCATAATAATCCATACCTTTCATTGATCATAAATCCTAATAGTAATTTGCCAAAAAACAAACTGAATACTGCGGCATTAAGTTATTCTAAGTCTATAACATTGTAAGAATTGACAGAAAAACTATTCAAAATCTTATATTACCCATTTCCTCGTTCAAAAATTAACTACAATTTATAAATTAAATTTCTCTATGGGGAGGGGGGCCTCCTCAAACTAAGTGCACCATGTCTCCCAATTTCTAAATCCAGCCCATCGGAGCTGGTGTGCTCTGAGGGGATCCTCCTATGGTGGCTAAGGTCAGGAACTTTATTGGATAGCTTCAGGGCAGAAAACGAAAGGCACTTTCCACAGGAAGATTTGCCTGGGAGAAAAGTCTCCCTCAGAAGACTAAAGGTGGCTGGAAGACAACGGCGGGCTTCACTGATGACACCGTAGGACTACCATCCTCCGAAGCAAGAGGTGCAAAATGCTCCTCCTGGTGTTGTGAAGGAAGCATCTGCTTTTCGATCATTCCTCCAAAGGTCATCCCTGAAGTCCCAAGGAGGGCCACACCAAACAATGTGCTGTCATACTGAAGAGATGAAGGCTTCTCTTGAGGCAGCCCATCCGTTTCACTAGGAGAAACGGAAGGACTTGCCCCGAGGAAGCCAAAAGAGAAGAGTCAAAAGGCAAACTACCGTGGGTGGATGAAGAAAGCCTGGCCTTCGACCTTAAGGATGTCCCCGAGGGCAAGAAGCCTTCTTAAACTTCCTCCTCCTGCAATATGCCTCGAACTGGGAGGGCAACGAATCCCAACACTTGACAGGGAGGCCTACTTGCAGGAGTGTCCTCTGTCAGCCAGGCAAAACTGGTGAGGATCTGTTTCCACATCGCTCATGCATATAACAGGTCTTAAGCGGCATCTGCAGAAAAAACTGTGTTAAAGAAAATGTTTCAAGTTAGTAAATCCATCAGTTGTCCTCACTGACAGCCGACATCTTGTTGGTTTGTCAGCGAACCAGTGATAGACTGGGAAGGGGAGAGAGCACAGTTGCCTCCTGTCACTGGTAACTACCAGACAGTTGTTGACTTGTAAATTTTAACTATCGTATTCCACCTTTGCTGTTGTTCTCCTATGTAAAGGGTTTGTATTTGTGCAAGAACAAAATTGGATTGGGTAAACAATGTTAAAGATTGCACAAAAAATATAACTTGCACAATTTAAAAACTATTAGGAATCAACAACTTCACAGTACTCAAGTAGGTACAATCAATTGAGACTTAGTAAATCACTAGCAAGAAACTGGTAAACTACACAGTAATAATTCTATGGTCCCATCTGTCATGCCCAAGTAAAGAATCATTATTTTCAGTCTTCTGAATCTTACCACAATAATTTGAATTCTTACTACAGGTATACTAATTTGAATTCTATGTGCTTCAGATGTTACCATAACATTATATACTTATTTTCAATCTTCCTCTGTGTCCTTGTCAACTCTCCAATGACCGGTTGTCTACTACCAATTCATTCATAAATGCCATATAGTCCCAGAGAATTGCCACTTTTCTTGGGTTTTTAAAATGCACGAGTAAAATCCCGCTAATTTACAAATCCGAAATAAAAGAAAATTTCAGCATGATTTTACTCATGGGTAAATAGACTATTTTCATTGCTATACTGTACTGTATACTAGCAACTATTTTTTATTGCTATAATGTACTGTATTTCATTATTAGCTTAGACCCTTACTCTATTTGCTATACTGTACTATGAAAGATGGCTAGAAAACATTTAGCATTGATTCATATCCACTGCCAAGCAAGCCTTCTTTTATGCCTTTACATTTTAAGCCCTTGATAAATGTGGATAAACTTCTTTTATTTCTGAACAAATTATAAACATGAGGGAAAACTAAAACGTTATTTCTCAGTATATATTTTGTAATGCAACTACTTTTCATTGAAAAAAAAAAAAATAATGAAGTTTTGCATCTTAAAAAATTTGCTAATTCTGTCATTTGCTTGATAAAAAAATTAAATTAAATTTTTATCTATCAATTTTACATTTATGACAAGGAAATCTCATGTAGCCAATTAGAGTAAACTAAATAGTTGATAAAAATTTTTGAATGGTCTTTCTAAATACAAATCACACAAGGTTAAACAAAATCCATGAATCTTTTGTCGAGAGAACAGTTTGGCTTTATTCTCAGAAGTTCCTTAAAATCAACAAGAAAACTGGTCTTACACATAAGCAGTTTTTTCAACAAATTCCAATTATTATTTCTATTCCCAGCTAAGTTACTACCCTGATTGAAAATGCAGGATGCTACAAGCCCTGGGGATCCAACAGGAATGCAGCCAAGAGAAAAAGAAAATAATGGAAATAAAACTAAATATTAGAAGTTATAAGAAAAAAATATTTTATGATCAGTAACAATGTTGAAACATTTATCATATATAATACGTGATAAGAGACTTGTGTTAACCTTTTCAACATGAAATCATTTGCAGCAAGTTGGAACTCCCTGAAGTTCCACAGATTCAAATGCCTGATTAGGAAGATCATTCCACAATCTGGTCACAAATGGAACAGAACTTCCAGAATACTGTGTAGTATTGAATTGTATGATAGAGAAAGCATGACTTAGAATTAACTATACCTAGTCGGCCCAGTATGTACAGAATGGTACAGTCTGGGAAGATCTGGATGGTAGACAAGTTATGCCAAAATGTACAAATAATTTAAAAATAGTGCCAGAGATTAATAATCAGACCAGGAATAAAAAATTTAATAGACAGCTAATTTTTGTCCAGCATAAACGAGTCAGCAGCTGAAGATCAGACAGGAGAACAATCTAAAAGATGAAATTTTTTTTTTTTCAAAATGACAACACTGAAAATTAGACTTTAAGCCATTTTTTTTTTCTTCGTGAAATTCAAGAAACTAGACCAATGTGTTTCTAAAAAGTAAATTTGCAATCACGAACCACACCTAAAATTATTTTGAATAACTTATGTAGCTAAAGAGATTGTAAATGCAAAGATCAAAGTATCCGCAACCTACTTTTTCATACTTTGAGTTTTGTTAAGGTTGAACTTATGTCCCATAATTTGCACCAAGCTCTAATTGTAGCTAGATCTCTAAGGGATTCAGCAACCATAAGTTCACATTCAGGTTATGTAAATGATACAAAGAGTAGAATCTACAAATGCAACTAGCATGTTTTCCAGGCCAAACTGTATTAGCATACATATAATGCTAAAAGTTACGGGCTCAGAGCACTACCCTGAGAAACGACATTACATCCCTATGGTTACTACGGTGCCTCAACATTTACCCTTTGCAATCTATTAAAAAATTAAGTTCAATAAAGGGATTTTGACGAAGGAAAAATCTATTTCTGGGCGAGAGACCTGTGCCGCCCAGTGAAATGCTCCTTTAGCATCATTTCTAAGGTATATAACTGCTAAATATTACCAGAGAAAAAATTGCATAGGAATGCCAGGTATGAACCCAGCTCGCTCACCTGATAAGTGTCGGTATATTATAACAAGGGCGTGAAAATCACTAGCAGAGGTCTCGTACCAATTAGATATCTCCTCGACAAATATCCCCGAAACCCAGCCCGTTCCAAGTCCACTACTGACCGTCGCTACCAACACGTCCACCCACGCCAATGACGTCACTCCTCATAGCACCCAAGTTTGGGTCCATCAGGGAGGGAGAGCAGAGGGTGGGTTCACTGGGCGGCACAGGTCTCTCGCCCAGAAATAGATTTTTCCTTCGTCAAAATCCCTTTTCTGGGCTCGATCTGTGCCGCCCAGTGAAATAGTACCAGAGAAATGGTCCCAAACTTGGAACCAAAATCAAAGTGGGAAAGAAAAATTAAAGTCAAACATACCAAAAACATGATTTAATACAAGGTAAATGTAAATTACAAGGTATTCGAGATGAATGAAAATTCTCCTTACGTAACAATATAAAGGCAAGGAGAGTATAAAAACATGGAATGCAAAACTGAATGTATAATCCTAGGTTATAAAGGAGGAAAAACACAGGCATCAAAATAAGGTCCCAGCTAAGGGGACACCAGGACAAGTTCAAAACAAAGAGATTGCTGTTAGGATAAGAATTATTAACAATCTCGAATGAATATAAAGTGATCATGGAAAAAAATTATAAAATGTTGAGGACTGTACATAAGGATGCAACTGAAGGGTGCAATCCAAAAAGATAAACCAAACCACTGTAGGGACAATAAGCGAGGCAGGTAAGGGGAAGAAAAAAGGGCAAAGCAAGACCCTGTGATTAAGATTCATGATGATCAGGAGGAACCACATTCCCTGCTGCCACTGTGGCAAATTTTAGGGCTTCCAAAGGTTTTAAATAGTGGCGTTTGAAAACTGTTGGGGACTTCCAGTCTGTATATTTTGTGAGGTCATCAAAATTCATATGATGGAAATAATTAATAGAAGTAGCTACAGCTCAAATATCATGGACATGTGGGAATGATTCTGGGTTAGCCTGTTTAATGAAGTACAGAATCTGTTGTCTGATCCCTTTAAGGGTGATGGTTCCTCCGTTCTCTCTAATAAATAAGGGCCCCGAGGACTTAGTGGAAGTTCTATTTAGGTAGGCTTTCAAAGTCATAACTGGGCATAGGGATGGATCCCGCGGAAGGGGAACAATCTTCCAGGGGGACCATCTAAATTTGGGGGTCCTCATTCTTTGCTAGGAATGTTTGTCAGGGGAGAGAAGAACCTCTCCTGACGAGAGAAATTCAATATGGCCTGGATTTCTAGACAAGGCTGAAAGTTCCGAAATTCTGGCACCAGAGGCTAGGCTCATTAGGAATAGGGTTTTCCGTAATAATGGGATATAAGCACATGATTCATTAAGAGTGTCAGAAGCTTATCTGAGAACATCATTCAGAAACCAGGAAACTGCGCTAGGACGAGTTGATGGTTTCAATCTGGCACAAGCTTTAGGAATGGAAGAGAGGTATGAATCCGTAAGGTCAATATTGAATCCAATTTGAAAAATCTTTTTCAAGGCCGATTTAATGGCAGTAATAGTGCTAGCTGCTAGGCCAGATTCAAATAAGAGTCCTAAAAAAGGTTACTGTCAAGTTCATAGTCATCCTCTCAACCTTTGAGTCCTTTAAGAACTTGGCGAGTTTCTTAACAGCCGAGTCATATTGTCGAAGGGTGGATTCCCTTTTATCCGATTCCAAAAATAAAGTATTTTGAGGGTCAATATCTGCGCCTCTTTGGGCCGCGAATTTCATAAAGACCATAAAGTTAGGTCACTCTGAGCGTTTGAGGAAGCGAGCACAGTGCAAGTTTGTACTGTCTGTGTTAGTATTGGATTGGGGATCCGTCGGGGACGGAGACCCAGTTCCACCAGAAGGGGGAACCAGTTGCTCTTGGGCCAGTTGGGGGCTACTAGAGCCACTTGCCCTTTGAAAGTTCTGAGCTTGTCCAACACTTTCATCAACAGGTTGATTGGTGGAAATAGATAAATCCTCTCCCAAGTGTTCCAATCCAGTGACATTGCGTCTGTGGCGTAGGCTAGGGGGTCCAGGTTGGGGGCTACGTAGCACTCTAGTTTGTGGTTGGACTGTCGCAAACAGGTCCACCTGGAGGCTCGGAACCTGGGATAGAATCCACTTGAATGACTTGAGGTCCAAGGACCATTCCGACTCTAGCGGGGTTGTCCTGGACAGTGCGTCCGCCACCACATTGCGTACTCCCGCCAGATGGAGTGCTGACAGATGCCACTTGTTGGATGTTGCCATGTTGAAAATGGCTATCATCACATGGTTTATGTGTCCCGATTTGGAGCCTCCTCTGTTTATGCAGCGAACTATGACTTCGCTGTCTAGAACCAATCTGATGTGTTGGTTTCGGGCTGGGGCCAAGCGATTCAGAGCGAGGAACACTGCCATGGCTTCTAAGACGTTTATGTGAAGTTGGCGGAACATTGGTGACCAAAGGCCTTGGGTTTTCTTGAACTGGGAGTATCCCCCCCCCAGCCTGTTAAGGAGGCGTCTGTGTGAATGACCAGCTTTGGAGGTGGATATTGCAGAGGGACGGATTTTGCCAGATTTTTTACCAATGTCCATGGTCGGAGCCTTTTCTTTAGGATTGGAGGGAGACGAGCTTCTTTGTCTCGATACCTCTTGTTCGCCCTGGAACGCCAAATCCGGTTTATATCTTTCAACCTGGCCTTCAGTAATATGTCTGTCACCGAGGCAAACTGGAGGGCACCCAGAATCCTCTTTTGGTTTCTCCTGGACGTCAATTTGTCCTTGAGGAAGCGCTTCGTGTTTTTTGCTATTTCTCTTCTTTTGGCCGATGGGAGGCATAGGGTGTGGGAATTTAGGTCCCATTGTAACCCTAGCCATTGGAATGTCGACTTCAGGACTAGGCGAGATTTCGCGAAATTGATCTGGAACCCCAAGTGTTGAAGGAATATGACCTTGCTTGTTGCCGTCAGGCAGTTCTCGACGTTCTACCAAACGAGCCAGTCGTCTAGGTACGCTACTACCTGAATTCCTTGGGTTCTCAATTCTTGGATTACCGTCTCTGCCAGTTTGGTGAATATTCTGGGTGCTATATTTAGTCCGAACGGCATTACTTTGAAGGTGTATGCTTGTTTGCCTAGTTTGAAGCCGAGGTACGGACGAAAGTGCCTTGCTATCGGAACATGATAGTAGGCATCAGTAAGATCGATAGAGGTGGTGACGGCCCCACGGGGAAGTAAGGTCCGCACCTGAGAGACTGTTAGCATGTGAAACTTGTCGCATTGAATGTAAGAGTTCAGATGGGACAGGTCTAGGATTACTCTTCTTTTGTCCGAGTCTTTCTTTGGCACGCTGAACAAGTGACCTTGAAATTTCAAGTGACGTGTCTTTCTGATTGCATTCTTTTGAAACAGATCGTCTGCGTACAAGGCTAACTCTTCCGTTGGGTGTTAGTAAAAACTGGTTGGTGGAGGGGGCCCTTCTATCCAACTCCACCCCAGACCTTTGGAAATTATACTGAGTGCCCAACTGCTTAAAGTCCAATTCTTCTGGAAGATGTAGAGTCTTCCCTACCCGAGATGTTTCAATAATTCGTGGAGGATTTACCTCCTCGGCCTCCGCGGAGACCTCTGCCTCGGGGGGCGATTCTTCCACTACCTCCGTTACGAAAGGTACCTCTCGCGCCAGAGCCTCTGGTGCGCTGGTACCCTTGAGAGGCACCCTGAGTCTCAAAGGTGGGGTTGAAGACCGGGGAAGCATAGGTAGTGGGGGCTATCTGGGCTTGAGGGACCAACACTTACTGTTGTTGGGGATGGCCCTTTGAAGTGGAAGGGAGATTTCCTTGAGCTAGCGGGACCGTTTGAACCACCTGCTGGGGCTGCCGGTTTTGATAAGAGGGGAATGGCCTTAGTCTCTTTCTGCCGCGAGATTGGGGAGCGGCAGGTTCGAACTTACGTTTAGAAACTAAACCCCATCGAACCTTAAGGCTCTGGTTGACCCTACCCGCTTCACTGAGGACGCTATTAACCAGATCTTCGGGAAATAGGTCCGTACCCCAAACTGAGGCCTTAATGAGCTTGTTAGGCTCATGCCTGATGGTGGCTTCAGCTAACACGTGCTTGCGGCAGCGGCACCTAGCTGTCAGGAAGTCGTAAGCATCCGACAACAAGGTGTGGAGCAACGACTTCGTTAAAACTTTGAAGAGGGGTTCCTCTTCATACAGGAAGGAGGTCAATTCTGCCATAGTCACCGAGTTGATAGAGCGACTCAGGCGCATACGAGCCTCATACTCTAGGCGAATCAGGGAATCCGGGAGCTTTGGAAGTCTCTCACTAAATTGAGTGAGAGGCACAATCAGGGCTCAGTTTACCCACAGTAAATGTCACCGGGGCATTAGACCAGCACTCATGGTCCCCCGGGAAAACAAGGGAAGTCAAGTCTGTCTCCCGCAACTGCGGTAATAGCTTGTCTTCGTTTACGGCCTGCTGAGCAAGGTCCATAATCTTAGTGACACGGCGTAGGGGTGCGCTCGTCTGCCACAAACATGGTATATGAGCTCTTAAAGGGAGTGAGCATCGTATTGACACACTCCAGCTCATTCAGGGTCCGAACCCAAGTGGATTGAGCCTGCTCTTTAGGGTAGATCACTGTCTCCCTAGGAACTTTGTCTAGTCGGACCAGAGCCTCCTCAGTGAGGCGGGCGAAACCAGGGAAAGGAAACTGCAGACCCGGCGGGTAGAACAAAAGTCTTCCACCGGCCGGGTGCCAAAACCCTCAATGGACAACATCCCATCCTTAAAGGGAGCATGAATGGCCAACTTCCACGGATTGTTCTTGACAAATTCCAGGAGTTTCGAGGCATCCGGGATAGCGTACTGCTGTTGCTGGGGCAGACCGGACCGCACGAGACCCTCGACGAGAGACTTTATTCTGTACCTTCGAGACGAGGGTGTTAACTAGGGAACCAAGACGTTCCAAGGTATCGGAAAAGGCCGAAACGTCGAAGGAAGGCGCCGGGCCGCTTACCGACGGCTGCATAGGTTGCGAGCCGGGTATCACTCTAGACTCCGGGGCGGGAGGAGCATGTGCGACTGGGTCCGCGGGGACCTTAGAAGACGAAACTCGAGAGGACGAAGTCCTAGGGGTTTTGGGCGGTTTCGTCGGATTGGAAGACCTGCGGGTCTTAGTTGGAGGTTTGCAGGAAGGTTTAACCTTGGGCAACACAGAAGGGTTGCTGACATCAGTGGGATGTCGTCCTGAAAACCCCGGAAAGGAAGAAGCGGAAGATTTAGAGAAAGTCGGGCTAAGGACAGGAATCTTAGACCAAGACCCACTTGCCTCACTTACTGTCCTACCTGGGTCTGGCTCGTCCAAAGCCATGGGCTCGATGTCCAGATTCATAGCTGCGACGTCGCTGGTAATAGATTCTCCCGGAGCACCGGGGTCCTCGGAGAGAAGTTGTTCAGTGATCCCGGCGATGATAGGGTCCGCCACCTCCTTAGGAACCGCAGCTGAATGTTTAGCGTTGGGATAAATAAGGGTGCACATCTCTTCGGATAGAATGTAGGGGTGCCGGGCCTTGACATTGCGGGCGAACCCGCCGACCCAGACCTTAAGAGTCGCCAAGGCCGAAGACTTGGAAGACCGTGAACTCTGAAAGAGAATGTACAGTTACTAATGAAGGGGAGGTAGAGAACACCGAGAAGGTGAATATACCGAACACATGCGTCGTCGGAGCCTCCTATGACTAATTTTAATTAGAATTCAACATGATAGCAGGTAAATCCAGAGATTAAACCTAAGTTAAAACTATAACGTATAATAACGGTAGGAACACTTACTGAGTCCAAAGTGAGTATGGAGACAAGGTCGTAGCAGACACCACAGTTGTCGGGGTGCCAAACTATTAAATCACCGACGTGGAACGCACAATGGGCGTGGGATCTGCACACATCATGGCCGCATGCTTGTTGCAGAACGGCAGCACAAGCTGTCATCATACAGCGAACAACCTGTAATATAAAGGATACATAAGTATCGCAAGTAACCCAGTATCCTAAGGGGATCCAGGGTGTGCCGGAACTAAAAGTAAACGATAAGTAACGTTTGCAATAGGATACTATACGAGGTCCTCCCGGCAGGGCCGGGGAAAGCAGCATAAAAATTTAAATTAATTTAAATTAACAGTATAAATTAACGATTAACGTTAACGATAAGGGAATTCCGTGTTAGTGAGATCATTCTGGGTAAATAAAGGTAAGGGAGATATCATCCCTTAGGCATCAGTGTGTGTACACGTAGAAATGTAAGGTTAACATAACATGCTTCCGTTGGCTCCGGGGAGACAACTGAGGAAGGGAGACGGGCACCTTGACCTACCGGGGTAGAGGGGGGGGGGGCGACTCCCTACTAATGCAGGAACCTTAAGTCTAATAAAACACACTATAAAACCGTGCACATATCCCGCATGGGGAATAAACTGAGAGCTCACAACCAATCGAAGAGGGCGGGGAATCTGGCTGCGGCGAAAGGAAGTGAGCAACTCGAAAATGTAACGGCTGTTCTCGGCTCTGGTAAGGCAAGGAGTCAGGCGGTATCCTGGGGAGGGATGGGGGGAAGGGGGGGGGGGGGGGTCGGGCGTAAGGACGAGAGGACTCGGCCGAGAACCCGAACAGCTGACTCCCAGGTCTCGAAGAGACGGCAGGTATCCCCAGGGGGGGATGGGGAGTATGCGGTGGCATACTCAGGATCAGCTAAGTGGGAGGAGCCCCAGAGGGGATGAGTAGTATGGGGTGGCATACTCAAGATCAGGTAGTGGGAGGAGCCAAAGAGAAGCAGCAAGTGGAACACGAGGCGATCGCGAGAGGCCGAGCGAGGACAGGAGTACCAACCTGTCCGACCAGGATCGCGAGATGCTAACAGAACGAATGATCACAAAACGGAATAAAATATAACTAGGTTAAGGCATGCAAGACAAGCTGATAAAATAATAACGATGAGAGAGAGGGACGCAAGAAAAGGCAGGGAAAACAAAATAAACGCAAGGGCGAGCCCGCCAGCACAGGTAAGAAATGAGCTGGGCAGGGGGCCAACATGACACTAATCGGGTACGAAGCCGAACGGTAAACTAAAATACGTAAAACACTGCCGATCGAGAGTCCCCCTCGAGAAAACAGGACTACACTCTTAAAAATAACAGCGATTCCATAGAATCGCGAGAAAGAGTAAACTAATCCTAAAATACCAGCATAAAGTGTCTTCACGGTACTAGCCGAGAAGGACGCTGCCATAACCTAACAAGGCATGGGATAACCATAGCGATAACAAAAACAGTAATAATAATCGCTCAAGCATCGGTAATAGCGCAAGGTTCAAAACAAATAACAATTAGTATGGGAGACCAAATGTAAATCGTTAAGAACGAGCCAGGAGGTAGCAAGAACCAAATGGCTACCGCGTTGCGGGGCCGTAAACAATAGCGAAACAAAAAACATGAATAACACTATTATTATTATTATTATTATTAAAAGGAGTTTTACCAGCCCAATGAGTCAAGCTTGACTCTTACAGGGCTGGCCCGAAAAAAAAATCGGGATATAAAGAAATATAAGATTATCAAAAATTCAATTTTTAAGGAAAAAAAATAAATAAATGAAAAAAAAAATTATATATATGTATATACAGTATATAATTATAATCTTTAAATATTCTAAATATGGGTGAATAGATATATATATAGATATAGATATATATATAGATATAGATATATATATAGATATAGATATAGATATAGATATAGATATAGATAGATATATATATAGATAGATATATATATAGATAGATATATATATAGATAGATATATATATAGATAGATATATATATAGATAGATAGATATATAGATAGATAGATATATAGATAGATATATATATATAGATAGATATATATATATAGATAGATATATATATATATAGATAGATATATATATATATATATATAGATATATATATATATATAGATATATATATATATATAGATATATATATATATATAGATATATATATATATATATATATAGATATATATATATATATAGATATATATATATATATATATATAGATATATATATATATATATAGATATATATATATATATATATAGATATATATATATATATATAGATATATATATATATATATAGATATATATATATATATATATAGATATATATATATATATATATATATAGATATAGATATAGATATATATATATATATAGATATATATATATAGATATAGATATATATATATAGATATAGATATATAGATATAGATATAGATATAGATATATAGATATAGATATACTGTATAGATATAGATATATATATATAGATATAGATATAGATATAGATATATAGATATAGATATAGATATAGATATATAGATATAGATATAGATATATATATATATAGATTATATCTATATATATATATCTATATATATATCGATATATCGATATATCGATATATAGATATATAGATATATAGATATATAGATATATAGATATATATATATATATATATATATATATATGAAATCTGAGTGATAAAAATAATTTAACTATATATTAAATCTATGTAATTTAAAATGAATTGGTAAATAAAAACTTAGGTAAAAATTTAGATTCTTTCAATAATACGTGAATTCCTTAAAAAGGTTAAAATTCTAGAAACAGAAAAATTACTTGATTCAGTTAAAATGTCAGAAAAAGTTTTCTGACCAAAACATATCTCTCTCTCGCTGAAAAACTTTACAAACCGAAAATATATGTTTAATAGATAAAAAAGTATCACACTCACTGCACATTGGAACAGTGCCGTGAGGTGTACTCATTAAAAATTCATGGGTTAATCTCGAGTGCCCAATTCATAATCTGGTTAAAATTACTTCTGTTCTCTTGTTCTTTTGTGTCGAGGAATCCCAAGGAGCAACCTTCGGTTTAATTTGCCTTAATTTATTATTTTCTGGCACATTATTCCAAATATTCTGCCATTTTTCCAATATGAAATGCCTTAATAATGTAATCAAATCTCCAAATGGGAGGTCAATGTTTTGTTGTGGTAATTTTATGGCTTCTTTAGCAGCAGCATCCGCCTTTTCATTACCAACAACTCCAACATGAGCCGGTACCCAGCATAACTCGACACTTACTGAGAAGATAATTTACTTATAAGGTTTTTAATTCTTAGGATCAAGTGGTTCCTATGAGTACAGTTTTTAAGGGCCACTATGGCACTTTGAGAATCTGAATAGATGACAAATTTAAAATTCTTCCTGTCTTCAATGGTTTTAATCATATTGACTGCTTGTAAAATGGCATATAACTCTGATGTAAATACTGATGATTCTTTTGGCAACGATAATTGTTGTGTTCCATCTAAAGATACTGCAGCACATCCAGTACCCATTGGGGATTTAGAACCATCAGTATATATTGCATAGTGAGGACCTTTTCTCTGAATATGTTCTATGGTAATTTGCTTGTGGTGACTCGGAGTATAAGTGAATTTTTTTGATGAATAAAACAGATGAGAACAGATTCTTGTCCTTGTCATAATCCAAGGTGGGGGAAATAAAGATGGTTGGATAAGATTCACTTTAACGTTTGATGATTGTAACGTCTGTTTGCCCTAATTGGGAATGGTGGTTCATGGTTGTTTATAAATATGTCCCTCTCATTAAAAAGCTTTTTTGTTGGAGAATTAGGGGATAAAATTTTCAATGCACTCCGCATTGTTACAAAATCCCAATGCAAAGACAATGGGGGTTCTCCAATTTCACATAAAACTGAGAGATTTGGGGATGATCTAAATGCTCCGCTACAAATTCTCAGACCTCGAGTGTGTATTGGATCTAAAGATTTCAAAGTTGCTTCTGATCCTGAACCATATATTGGGCTACCATAATCAATTCTTGATAATACTAATGCTTTATACATCATTAGTAAAGTTGATCTCCTTGCACCCCAGGTTGTGTGAGATAATTTCCTCATTAAATTAAGAGCACAGTTACATTTGGATTTGATATATGATACATGCGCTTTCCAATTCAAATGGGTGTCAAAAATTAGTCCCAAAAACTTTACCTTATCTTAAAATTGGATTTGTACGTTGCCAAATGTTAGATTGATATCTTGGTTCTGCTTCCATCTACTATTTTTATAAAACATTATGGCTTGAGTTTTTTCTGCCGAAAGTCTAAAACCAACAGATGCAGTCCACGCTAGTATTTTTCTAGTGGCACTATTTAGAATCCTTTGCAAATGACGCAGGCTATTGGAAGAATAGTAAATTGCAAAGTTATCTACATATAGACTACTTTGCACTCCTTGTGGCATTTGATTAACAATGTCGTTAATTGCCAATGCAAAAAGAGTCCCGCTTAAAACACTGCCTTGCGGTACACCACTGTCAAGATTAAAAGATTCGGTGTAAATGTTATCAATACGAGTTTGAAACTTTCTTCCACCAAAAAAATTCCTAATAAAAATAGGAAGGTGTCCTCGAAAACCATTCTGATGTAAGGATTTTAGTATCAAGTGTCTCCACGTTGTATCATATGCCTTTTGAATATCAAAAAATATGGCTATTGTGATCTGTTTTCGTTCAAAGCCTCTACGTATATAATTTTCTAAGTATGAAAGTGAATCCAAAGAAGATCGTTCTGATTGTGAGCCAAATTGAGAAGTTGATAGAATATTATTGCGACGTAAACACCAATTTAGTCTATAATTTACCATTTTTTCCAGTAATTTACATATGCAACTGGTTAATGAAATTGGTCTGTAATTGTTTGGATTACTTGGATCTTAACCTGCCTTTACTATTGGTATTACTATTGCATGTTTCCATGCCTTTGGAAATAGGTGTTTGGTCCAAAGATGATTGTAAAAATCCAATAGATATGCTTTAGCTAAAGGGGCTAGATTTCTAATATCGAAATTTATCTTATCTTTACCCGGGGCTGTTGACCTACAATTAGATAAGGCAAATTCCAACTCCTCCTCAGTGAATCTTTTATTGTAATAGATATCCTCCATAGTATCAAAGTTCAATGGTGTTGCTTCTTCTCTTCTTTTAATGGCTCGAAAGTGGGCATCTAAATTATCAATGCTGCTTATATTTTCAATATTATGGCCGATAATGCATTAATGCGTGTCTCGCTGGTTTGCTGTAAGAGCCATTAATCTTCCTAAACTTCTGCCACACCTTCTGCACAGAAGTATTATCCGATATGCTTGACACGTATTTTTGCCATGAAATTATCTTGCCTTTAATTACTTCCTTTTTGAATTTAGCAGAAACCCTTTTAAAATATGGTTTCAACACACTCATTTCTATTGCTATGTCAACCAGTTTGTTTATCTTATTCCCTAACATTAGGGGACCTGTGCTCAAATGTTTGAATCTTTTATTTAGGGTTTCTAATTTTCTTCCAACTGCATCCTTTTCGTTTATCAGCTGGGTTAATGTCTCTGACCACCATGGGACTGAATGCTTTAACTGTCGGGTGCCAGTCAGAGGTATCGATTTATCAGCCGCTTGTGTGATAAAATTCACAACGTCATCATTTGTTTTATCACGATCTTGGGAGAAATCAAAGGGAGGCACTTGCTTAGTGTAAAACTTGAACTTATCCCAGTCAGCTTTATCTGTATTATATCGTTGAATCGAAGAAGTTGGTTTATGTCCTAATATGGTAATCAAAATAGGAAAATGATCACTGGTAAAAAGGTCGTCTAAGACATTCCATTCGAACCTATCAACAATATTATTGGAACACAGTTAAATCTATTGACGAATAGGTTCCATGAGCTTTTGAATAGTAAGTGCTACTCTTTGCCTCATTTAATATACAGAGGTTATGATCATTCATCATCTGTTCAACCTTTGAACCATTTATGTCAACATCAACACAATTGGTGTCCCATATGGAGTTATGTGAGTTGAAGTCTCCTAGTAATAGTATATCCTCTTGCATATTTGGGAGTACTTTAGGTAGATTTTGTATATCATAGTTGAAAGAGGGTTGATTGTACATATTAGAGATATTAAAGGAGTTGTTACTTAGATGTAATCTAACTCCAGATAATTGAAATTCTGATGTGCTGAATATTGAAGCATCATAAGTTACTTTATTATGAACATATACTGCAGTCCCTAAAGTATTGGGAGAAGGGATTGAGCGAGATGCTAAATTGTAGTTTCCTATTGAAGGAACAGTATCATTAGTATGTTGTAAGCATATTGCAATAGGGTTATAATTTTTCAATAGTCTTTGGATTTCCCCTAGATGTAAACGGGTTTTAAGACCATTAATATTCCACTGAATTATGTAAGGGTTGAACGTTACGGCGAAAAAGATAAATTTCCACTGGGTAAGGCATTATTTCTGCTTATTCTGTTGGAGACGGGTTTCTGCTTGACTACACTAGTTGTAGTTTTTGAATCAAGATTTGGTTCCTTGGGTATGGCTCCCTGGGTTTTACCCTTGTTTGTATTAGCTTCCTGGGTGTCATTTGGATTAAGGTTAAGTTTTTTCTATAAATTTTTCCAGTTGGAGGGTGCCTGTTGCACGTTTCTTTATTAGATGGTCAACACACATACAACCAGCATTGTGGCTTTCTAATTTGCCATACAGGTTTTTGTTTTTGTTCTTAGTAAAATTATCTATTATATTATTCATCTTATGTACATTTAGATTTTTAGGGTCATTGAATTCTGCCATGAAGCAATCGTTACAACCACATGAAACTTTGTGTGTTGGATTTTCTGCCATTGTTTTACGTGAAAGCATTAGTTTTCCAGTCATACCTAGAACTGGAGAAGGGCTTATTTCTTTAATGGGTGCATTATTATTCGACTTGCTTTCACTTCCTTGAGGGTCATTGGGATTCCTATGGACTTCAACGTTTATCACTTGTTTAGTGATGTGGTTATTGACCGTGTTAGGTTCGGATCCAGAGGTTGGGAGTTCTAGTAATTTTTCGATATCCATTTCAATTGCATCTGGTATAAATTCTATATTTGTTTTTTGGGATTGGATGGTGTTGTATCTTCAATTACTCTTTTCTTGCTCACGCATTTTGATTTATGAGGCTCGATATCAACCATCTCTATTTCTCCTATGTTTTCTATAGCCTTGCTAGCACTGTTTGTGGCAAGTGTATTGAAACGGTTTTGCAGTGGAATACGGTCTTCTTGCTTTAAGGGACCATTTTGGCCTACTTTGTTATTTGTTTTTTTGTTTATTCTACTGCTATTATTGTTTTCCAGAATAGCTGGAACTGGATGAGAGTTCTGTGGCTTGCTGGAATTATTGGAAATCTTGTCGGGCCTTGAGGGATTTGTTGATGAAGAAGGTGAAATCTCAGGATATTTAGATCCAGCAGTAACTGTGGAGTAAGAATTCCTTGAATTATTATTTAACTTTACGGGATTGGACAAAACTCTGGCATATGTTGGATTAAAACCATTAAGTTTTTTCCTTGCTGCACCAAAAGTTATATGCTCATTATTGGGAGTCTCAATTATTGATTGCTCCAGTTTGTACTGAGGACACAGTTTAGAATTGGGAGAGTGAGCTCCCTCACAATGGAAACAAAACTTTTCATGAGTAAAATCGGCGGAGGTATCACGGAATTCGTTGGGATCATGAAATTCGGAACAAATATAACATCTTTTCTTATTAGTACACTTCACATTGATGTGGCCATACTCGTAACACTTAAAACATTGCATTGGTCGTGGGTGGAATTTCTTGACCGGAATGTTTAAGTGTCTGATCTTGATGTAATCTGGTTGGTAATGTGATGAAAAGATTAAACAAATTGCATTATTATTCCCTTTTAGTTTTTTAGCTTTAAGAACGGTAGCTGGGCATCTTTTCAGTATATCTTCATCAGAAAATTCACTTAGATCCCTACTATAAATAATTCCTCTTGCGTGGTTGCAAGAGTGGTGAGGAGAGAGACACTGAATTACATCTGACGAGGAAGCTTTAAAATTATTCAATAATACAGCTTGAGATTCGTTACCTGCTTTAATAAGCAGACAACGGCCATAGTGTGTTAAATTTCCCTGTGGAATACAGCCTACCTTTTTTTCAATACATTCATACCCCTTTATCAGATTATTACAGCCCTCCTTGTATGAAGCAACATACCAGACTGGTTCTGGTACTATTCTGGTATTTTCCAGAACTTCTTCATACAAGGCAGAGCATTTGGGTATAAAGTCATATTCCGAGTCTAAAACATTTTTGATACTATGCAATTTCACTCGACAAGAAAGGTCAGAAACTTTACCATTTCTTATTTCATGAAAAGCATTTGTAGCTTGTAATGTGTTACTAAAAGTGACATAAGCCTCAAATTCTTGTTTATCTTTGGAGAGCTGCAGTTTCATTCTTGTTATATCTCCAAACTTTTTCAGAACATTAAATAATTCTTCATAATTCCCATTGCGAGTAATTCCCTCACAATATAGGACCCTTAAATATTCATTTAAACTGCCAGAGTTTTTATTTCTCTGGCATCTGGGGGAAGTTGGAATGAAAGGTTCCAGAGTAATAACACTGGATGAATGCGAGTCCATCGAGTGAACTATCTTCCTGGAAGAGTCAGTCAGAGAGGAAGCGGATTGGTCGTCAACGGGTTTCGGTGGGTTCGCCATAATGACGAGAAGATTCATTTCATCTGGATATTCCCCCCACCCACCAAGGAGCCACACTTAGAGGACGGGTTCATCCCTACGATTAGGGCCGCCCTAGGGGCAATATCCAGAGATACACCCCGCCCTCAGCACTTGAGGCATCATGACGGCCGTCAACATCAGACCCAGCACTGAGGGAAAGGTTTGACATAAAACTTTCCCCTCGCTCAGTCACGTCAGGTACTCGAGTTCTTTAGAGATGACATGCCGTCGATCCCACCTGCGTCAAATCCAAAGAGGCAGCCAAACCATAATCAAACATAAGCCAAAGTCAATAACAAGTTCGTGTCCAAGAATTGGAGATGGGAGAAAAAAGGAAAAAACAAAAGGAAAAGAGAAAGTGCTGACTAATTTAGTTGGATCAACAGCTTGGCACCAAGGACCAGTGGGGAAGCAATTCCCACCAAACATCGGAACCCAGCTGCTAATCCCTAAGCCCCCCATCCTCATCAAGGCTTCAGCATCTGGGGGGATGAATAACACTAAAAGTAAGGGTAATGCTACCTCCGAAAGCTCAGAAAACATAAATCTGGTACTTAACTTTGATGAAGAAGCTTGAGAGTCCGACATCATGAACAGAAAAGGGCGTAGTATCCCGAAAGCACAAGCGAAAAAAATCACAGCAACAAAGCGAGTGAGATGCTAAATGAGGAGCGACGTCATTGGCGTGGGTGGACGTCTTGGTAGCGACGGTTTCGGGGATATTTGTCAAGGAGATATCTAATTGGTACGAGACCTCTACTAGTGATTTTCACGCCCTTGTTATAATATACCGAAACCTTTCAGGTGAGCGAGCTGGGTTCATACCTGGCATTCCTATGCAATTTTTTCTCTGGTAATATTTAGCAGTTATATACCTTAGAAATGATGCTAAAGGAGCATTTCACTGGGCGGCACAGATCGAGCCCAGAAATTATGTTATTAAAAGACCCACCTACTCCCATCTGTTCAAGTTTGAAAACAAGGGCCTCATGATTAATTGTCAAAGGCAGCTCTAAAATCAAGGCCAATCATACAAACCTATTTATTAGTTTTGCCAAAAGATATTCAAATATAGAATATATGAGTTATGGCAATTGGACAGAAAACAGCAGGAATAGTCCTACCACAAATACATCCAATACATTTACAACCTTCTTGCTAACTTGCAAACATTAAAGCGCTAAGAAATCAGTTCTTTTAAACGAGTTTATCAAATACATTTACAACCCTGTTGCTAAAAAAAAAAAAAAAAAAAAAATAAAAGTTTATCCTTTTATAAAACCAAAAAAATAACATTTATGTCTACATCTCCATTACCATGAAGATCTAGCAAGGGTTTCAAATTCATGGAGCTGAAAAGCTAAATCATAGATCCAAAAAGCTAAATAGCTTCAGGAAAATAGGAATGACGAAGATATGACTCATTACTCTGCCTACTGACCGAGCCATCTGGTGCAAGTGATGTCGAGAGTAACTCTAGTCTACACCAAAGAGTGCAGATCTCAGGGTAGCCCACCACTTACGTTCCTAGGTAGTACAAGTATTAGCTTATTTTGTGGTCACATTGTAATCATTCAGTTGAGGTACAAATTCTGAGAAGCGGCTCTTAGTTGAGTATATTTACAGTTAAATCTGATGTTACCATTCCATAGATGATAAGCCTCCTGTTTCTCCAAATAAGAATATCTACAATCCTCATTGCACCAGGGTCTGTCCTTCACTTTGTATTTCAACACAAGAAGCAATACACGTATCAATTGTGCTGACTAGTCCTTATTCAAGAGAACAGGCTCAACTCTTTTTATAAAACTCACCTATTCAAATGTAAAAGATCACTAAAACTAACATGTCAGTCTGCTTGACATTTTCTACCTTATACTAGTGACATCAGCGATTGGCTGTTCAGTCTTAATAACACACAAGGCATGTTTTAAGACACCTCATTTTCAGGTTCAACATTGCTTATTACAATACCATAGGTGTCTAAGTATACTAGGCCCAATGAGTTAACAGACTTTTAAGTAATCTCACTTATGATTTGCTCACAGTTTGACTAAGTAGTCTAAAGCTCTTAAGCCATAACAAGCAGGTGATTATAGAAATTAACCCCTCCCTATAGGGAGCATTGAACATCCAACAAGTACAATAGAGGTCTTTCTATCACCATCCCGTAACAACCATTTTGGGAAGATACAGCATCAAAAATGTTTGGATTCCAAAAGTTGGAACAAACTAAAGTGGTTATGCCTACTAAATACTTTTATGACCTGAATCCCATGACATCACATTTATGGCAGGACTTATGAGATGCAAGGCACTTATTCCCAATATACACCTTTCCCTTGTAATGCTACCTCATTATAAAATTATTGGTTTCTTAAAACCTGGAATAATCAGCTTGGACAAATGCCTCATTGAGAAACTAAAATTTCTGGGCATAAAATATACTGTCAGAAGGCAACTAAGGTGTGTAATATTGCCTTGTACAGTAGACCACGAATACCGAAATATCATTAGCCGACACTGGCAAAAACTAGAATTGGTCCTGGATTTTGCTCCATATCTTCACAGAATAAGAATAAAGCGTCATCATACTTGAAAAACTCGATAAAAATGATATTTTGATTATAAAATAAATTTTTGAATATACTTACCCGGTGAATATATAATAGCTGACGTCTCGGACGGCTCGACAGAAACACAAAAACTCGCGAGCGATCGCCATGAAGGTTGCAAGTGTGCCCACCAGCGCCGACTATCGGCCAGATACCGCATATACATGTAAACAGCCTCAGTTCTTCTCATTCCGCTGGGTCTCTATCGGGGAGGAAGGGAGGGCCTATAATTTATATATTCACCGGGTAAGTATATTCAAAAATTTATTTTATAATCAAAATATCATTTTTAAATATTAAACTTAGCCGGTGAATATATAATAGCTGATTCACACCCATGGTGGTGGGTACAGACCAGTATTAATACAGTTTACGGCGTATATGCTTAGAGTTTTTGACAGTTATATCATAACAAAACCCAAATAAATATAGGTACCTGGTAAGGAAGCTGACTCTGACGATTACTCTGCCTTGTTAGTCCGCTTTCCTCACGAAGCCCAGCCATCCTCTCAGGATGCTGAAAGACTTCCAGGAGCTGAAGTATCCAGGGCGACAACCCATACAACAGGACCTCATCAAAACCCTTAATCTGGGCGCTCTCAAGAAATGACATTTGACCACCCGCCAAATCAAACAGGATGCGAAAGGCTTCTTAGCCTTCCGTACAACCCAAAACAAGATTAAAAACATTTCAAGAGAAAGATTAAAGGATATTGGAATTAAGGGAATGTAGTGGTAGAACCCTCACCCACTACTGCACTCGCTGCAACGAATGGACCCAGTGTGTAGCAGTCCTCATAAAGAGTCTGGACATCTTTTAAGTAAAATGACGCGAATACCGACTAGCTTCTCCAAAAGGTCGCGTCCATAATACTTCGCAGAGATCTGTTTTGCTTAAAGGCCACGGAAGTTGCTATAGCTCTTACTTCGTGCGTCTTAACCTTAAGCAAGCAACGGTCTTTTTCACTCAAGTGAGAATGAGCCTCTCGGATTAAAAATCTAATAAAATACGACAAAGCATTTTTAGACATAGGCAATGATGGTTTCTTAACTGAGCACCACAAGGCCTCAGATCCACCTCGTAAGGATTTGGTACGAGCTAAATAAAACTTAAGAGCTCTAACTGGACACAGTACTCTTTCAAGCTCGTTGCCTACGATCTCTGATAGGCAAGGTATATCAAATGACTTAGGCCAAGGACGAGAAGGCAGTTCATTTTTGGCCAAGAAACCAAGCTGAAGTGAACATGTGGCTTTATCTGTGGAAAAGCCGATGTTCCTACTGAAGGCATGGATCTCACTGACCCTTTTAGCCGAAGCCAAGCACACTAAGAAAAGCGTCTTGAGGGTGAGATCCTTCAGGGAGGCTGAATGTAATGGCTCAAACCTGTCGGACATTAGGAACCTTAGGACCACGTCTAAGTTCCATCCAGGAGTTGCCATACGACGCTCCTTAGAGGTCTCGAAGGACTTAAGGAGATCTTGGAGATCTTTATTATTGGAAAGATCTAAGCCTCTATGTCTGAATACAGACGCCAACATGCTCCTGTAGCCCTTAATAGTGGGCGCTGAGAGGGAGCGAACATTTCTCAGATGTAGGAGAAAGTCTGCGATTTGGGCTACAGAGGTACTGGAAGAGGAAATGGATGATGACTTGCACCAGTCTCTAAAGACTTCCCACTTCGACTGGTATACTTGATGGTAGAAGCTCTCCTAGCTCTCGCAATCGCTCTGGCTGCCTCCTTCGAAAAGCCTCGAGCTCTTGAGAGTTTCGATAGTCTGAAGGCAGTCAGACGAAGCGCAGGGAGGCTTTGATGAAGATCCCTTACGTGGGGCTGCCGTAAGAGATCCATCCTTAGAGGAAGACTCCTTGGAACGTCTACCAGCCATTGAAGTACCTCTGTGAACCACTCTCTCGCGGGCCAGAGGGGAGCAACCAACGTCAACCTTGTCCCTTCGTGAGAGGCGAACTTCTGCAGTACCTTGTTGACGATCTTGAACGGTGGGAATGCGTACGCATCCAGGTGAGACCAGTCCAGTAGAAAAGCATCTATGTGGGTCGCCTCTGGATCTGGGACTGGCGAGCAATAGTTCGGGAGCCTTTTGGTCAACGAGGTGGCAAAGAGGTCTATGGAGGGTTGACCCCAAGTCACCCAAAGACTCTTTCACACGTCCTTGTGGAGGGTCCATTCCGTGGGAATCACCTGACCTCTCCGACTGAGACAGTCTGCCAAGACGTTCAAGTCCCCCTGGATGAATCTTGTCAACAGGGAGATGCCTCGATTTTTTGACCAGATGAGGAGGTCCCTTGCAATGACGAACAGTGTGGGAGTGAGTGCTTCCTTGCTTGGAGATGTACGCCAATGCTGTGATGTTGTCTGAATTGACCTCTACCACTTTGTTTCGAAGAATGCTCTCGAAACTCATCAAGGCCAAGTGAACCGCTAATAGCTCCTTGCCATTGATGTGCATGCTCTTCTGAACCGACGTCCAAAGACCCGAACATTCCCGACCGTCCAGAGTCGCTCCCCAACCCAAATCCAACGCGTCTGAGAACAACACGTGGTTTGGGTTCTTGACTGCCAGGGACAGACCCTCCCTCAGACTTATGTTGCTGTCCCACCAGTTCAGGCATGCTTTTACTGGCTCGGAGACCGGGATTGACACAGCTTCTAAAGTCTTGCTCTTGTTCCAGTGTGAGTCTAGATGGAACTGGAGAGGTCGAAGGTGAAGTCTCCCTAGCGAGACAAACTGCTCCAGGGATGACAGAGTCCCTACGAGGCTCATCCAACCTCTTACTGAACAACGGTCTTTTTTCAGCATGAGTCAGACTTTGAGCAGGGCTTGCTCTATTCGGGTGGCAGACGGAAAAGCCCGAAAAACTAGACTGCGAATCTCCATCCCCAAATAGAGAATCGTCTGGGATGGAATCAGTTGAGACTTTTCTAAGTTTACCAACAGTCCCAACTCCTTTGCCAGACCCAACGTCCAGTGAAGGTCCTGCAGACAGCGATGACGGGACGATGCTCTGAGAAGCCAGTCGTCCAAGTACAGGGAGGCTCTAATTCCCGATAAATGAAGGAATTTTGCCACATTCCTCATGAGCCTCGTAAACACGAGAGGAGCAGGGCTGAGGCCGAAGCAGTGCTCGAAACAGGTACACCACATTCCTGTAAACAAACCTCAGATACAGTTGAGAATCTGGGTGAATAGGAATGTGGAAGTACGCATCCTGCAGGTCGAGAGAGACCATCCAGTCTCCCTCTCTGACCGCTGTTAGGACGGACTTCGTGGTCTCCATCATAAATTTTGTTTTTGTAACAAAAACGTTGAGCGCACTGACGTCCAGCACTGGCCTCCAACCTCCCGTATGCTTTGGGACTAGGAAGAGACGGTTGTAAAATCCTGGTGATTGAAGGTCCGAGACTTTCACCACCGCTCCCTTCTCTAGCAACAGAGACACCTGGTGATGTAGAGCTTGTCTCCTTGACTCCTCTCGATACCTGGGAGAGAGGTCTATAGGAACTGTTACTAGAGGAGGTCTGCGTACAAAAGGTATTTTGTACCCCTCCTTGAGCAACAACACAGACTCTTGGTCTGCACCCCTCTTCTCCCAGGCCTGCCAGAAGTTGTTCAGTCTGGCCCCTACCGCTGTCTGAGGACGTGGGCAGTCAGACTCTGCCACGGGAGGACTTGGATCCTCTCCTCTTGCCTCTCTTTCCGTCGGCACGAGCACCTCCCCTGCTGGGAGCTCTGCCACGAAAGGGCGGGATAAACCTAGACGCAGGAGTATCGATTCTGGGTCTCACAACAAAAGATGAAGAAGGAGCTCCCTTGCGAGCAGAAGTAGCCATCAGGTCATGTGTATCCTTCTGTACAAGCGAAGCAGCAATGTCCTTGATCAGCTGTTGAGGAAACAAGGCAGCCGATAAGGGAGCAAAGAGAAGCTCCGATCTTTGACAGGGAGTAACTCCTGCTGAAAGGAAAGAGCAAAGGGTTTCCCTCTTCTTCAGGACTCCAGACGTAAAGGTGGAGGCGAGCTCATTGGAGCCATCGCGGATGGCTTTGTCCATACAAGACATGATAAGCACGGAAACATCCTGGTCGGCCGACGAGATCTTCCTGCTTAATGCTCCTAGAGACCAATCTAAAAAGTTAAAAACTTCGAAGGCCCTGTAAACCCCTTTTAAGGAGATGGTCAAGGTCCGAGGAGGACCAACAAATTTTAGAGCGTCTCATGGCCAGGTGACGGGGAGAGTCTACGAGGCTTGAGAAGTCACCATGGGCAGAGGCAGGGACTCCCAAGCCGAGAACTTCTCCCGTGTCATACCAGACGCTCGCTCTAGAAGCTAGTTTAAAAGGTGGGAAGGCAAAGGACGTCTTCCCCAAACTCCTCCTGGTAACCAACCAGTCGCCTAGTAGACGTAAAGCCCTCTTAGAAGAGCGAGAGAGCACTAGCTTCGTAAAGGAAGGCTTGGCAGCAGCTAAGCCTAGCGCAAACTCAGACGGAGGCGAACGAGGAGCAGCAGTAACAAAATGATCTGGGAAAAGATCCTTAAAAATCATCATGATTTTCTTAAAATCCATAGACGGTTGCGCAACCTTAGGCTCTTCCACGTCTGATAAAACCTCCAAAGGATTATCAGTAGGCGGAGGATCAGCAACATCCTCATCTGAAGGAACCTCGTCCGACAATTGACGAGTCTCAAGCAAGGGAGAGACCTGCCGTGGTGGCAATGCTTGACAAGCAAATTCCACACGCAAAGGAGCATCAGTAGCAGTCAAGGACGCTACGTCATGTAACTGCTTAAAGGACTGACCAGCAACAACAACAGGAGCGGGAGGACGCTCGACGTCAAGTCGAGACTGCCTTGACTGCCTAGATTGAGCAGTTAAAACAACCCTTGACTGCGGTGCTTGACTCTCAACGTCAAAACAAGGCAACTGAGCTGGTTGGCGAACGTCCTGAACGTCAACACGAGCATGCGGCAGCGGCTGAACGTCAACACGAGACTGCGGCAGTGGCTGAAAGTCAACACGGGACTGCATCGAGTGAGGCTCCAAGTCACGTGACTGACGTGACTTTGTAACGTCAACAGGAAGAGTAAAGGCTCGTTTGGGCGGCTGACGGCCAGGATCTCGATCAGCGTAACGGCGAGGATCATCGTGAACCTGCTCAACGGTATACTCCTCCATAAGGGAGGCAAGCTTATTCTGCATATCCTGCAGGACAACCCATTTAGGATCAACGGGAGTCGGTACGGGCCGAGACGATGGTAACGTCTGTGACGGCAAAACATTGCCTTTACTGAGACTCTCGGAGCCCGTGTTAAGCTTTCGTTTAAGCGGCGAGCAGTCTTCCGATGACTGCACAGGGTCAGAGCTGTCCCAATGGCTACACCCAGGACGCTGGACCTGTCCTGAAGGGACTGACTTCTGCTTTAAGGGTCTAGAAACTTTGCTCCAAGGTTTCTTTCGCGAGAAGCCTTCGGATGACGAGGAGAAAACAGCCTCGCTCGTCTTATGGTAGGGGAGGTCTTGACGAGACACGCCCGAAACCATAGAGGGAACGTCTGTTCGTTGGTTAGAGCCTCTCGTCCCCATAAGTCCTACGACATTACTTCTCCCTGGTGCATGGGAGCTTGAAAGAGGTCTCGGACTAGGAGAACGACAAGCACGAACAGACGAACCCTCGGTCGCAACACTAAAAACACTTTGCGCACTAATCACTTTATCCCCACGATTTTCCAATGTGGCACTCTGACACTTTAACACATTCACATCCGCCATGAGTTGATTACGGTCCGATGCCAAAGACTCAACTCTCTCGCCCAAAGCTTGAATGGCAAGCAACATATCCCGCATGGATGGTTCATGAGTGCTAGTAGAAGGTTCAGGAACAACTACTACAGGGGAAGGATTAGGTTCAGGGGCATGGGAGGAGGAAAAATCTAATGATCTAGAGGAGCTTCTCCTCACCCTATCTCTCTCAAGCTTACGAGAATACTTATCAAACTCTAGCCAGTCGAATTCCGAAAGTACCACGCACTCATCACACAGATCTCCTAATTGGCAGGTTTTACCCCGGCAATTAGAACACACGGTATGTGGGTCGAGAGAGGCCTTTGGAAGACGTTTGTTACAATCCCTAGCATTACATTTACGAAATTTAGGAATCGGAGAAGGGTCAGCCATTTTGAAAAGTCAAAGAAAATCCAAAAACAATCCAAAGTCATCAACAATAAACGCTATCCAAAAAAGGGTTCAAGAGTTTTAATTGAAGAGAAAAACACCTGCACTGCGAAAGCTCAAAACCAAAAAGAAGTACTTCACCAAGAATGACGAAAAACTCCAGGTCAACAGCGAGTAACGGAATCAACTTGTCGACAAGACCGACAGAAGAACTGAGGCTGTTTACATGTATATGCGGTATCTGGCTGATAGTCGGCGCTGGTGGGCACACCCGCAACCTTCATGGCGATCGCTCGCGAGTTTTTGTGTTTCTGTCGAGCCGTCCGAGACGTCAGCTATTATATATTCACCGGCTAAGTTTAATATTTAAAAACTATGTACACGAATATATACAAATAAAAATGAAACTAAGTTGACAAAATGTTGGATAAAAGCAGTCAACATGGTAGAGCTTACAGGCTATGTAAGGCTTTGTACCCTACAGGGTAGTGACTCAACTGAATGACAACAGTGGTTTTGAAAATTAATACTGTACCATAAAGATAAAGATAGGCATGGAAAACCAGCCTATTGATAAACTACGACATCCATGGCTCTTCTATTAAGCCTGCCCCATACAATTTATAAAAAAAGGGAGGGGGTGAATTAGTGTGCCTAAGACCCTGAGTGCAGCCTCATGCAAAAGAATTTGAACCCATGACAGTGGAAGGATATGGTGCACAGACAATGACACTACCTAGGGTAGTGGTCTGATTTTATTGTGTCCTCAAGGTACTGGTTTGATTTTAGTGTGTCCTTCTCTAAGAGGAGTTACTTACTACAGCTAAGGTCTCTTCTACCCATATAAAGTTAAATGTAGAGACTAAATTACAGTAAGTAACTAGAGTGAAGAATTGTTTAGTGTTGCCAGGTGTATGAGGAAAGAGAAGAATGTGTTGAATAGGCCAGAATATTCAGTATGTGTAGGCAAAGAAAAAAAGGGATTTTGACGAAGGAAAAATCTATTTCTGGGAAGAGACCTGTGACGCCCGGTGAAAAGAAGTCCTTCTTTACACTTTTCTGATATAAATCTTCCAAATATATCAGAGAAAGATAAAAGCATGGAATGCAGAGGTTACCACCCTCGCGCGAGCACCTTGTGGGCGTCGTGTATACAACAGGGGTGTGTGAAAACCACTATTCACAGGCTGTCTTCCATTTAGATAATTCCTTCATCAAAGGGAAGGGCCGTAACAGGCCCTAGAGAATACAGTTGGACCACGCCACCGACACCTAACACGCGCGCCCTCTAAGACATCCTTCTGTTTTGGACTTGCCCGCATAGTCGTATTGTTTGTGCTCTCGGTGTTTTTTCCCGTGTTTGTCGTTGATTCATCATGACTGACGCTGCTACTTCACCTTTACCAATGTTATGTACCATAGTTTGTTTTGACAGCTTTTTTCAGTACCGGGCATTTGTTCTCTTTCCAGTAATGTGGATTTTAATTTTGGGAGCGGCTTGGCCTTCCTCGGTGTCGGCAGCCATGTTGGCTTTGTTCCCTTCGCTAGTATTTCAAGTTAATATTGCCCATCTGGTACTCTGTCATCTAGGTTATATCACTTACGTTTTATGACCATAATTATTATCATTATTTCATTATCGCTTTTACTATGGTATTTTTTTGCTAGCAAGTCCAATTTGGACGAACGAAGAATAAAGTTTTTGCCTTTGTTATAGTTTAAGTACACGCCCCGGGAAGGTAGTCTTTTTAGACTATCTTTATATTTATTTGTTACGCTGTCGTTATTCTTCGTTCTTGGATATTACAATTTTATTATTCTTATATCATATTATTGTGTGCTTTTGGTTCTTGATAATGTAACCATGAGAGCGTGAGCATGGAGTTCTCGGTTTCTGTTACTACAATTACGAGTTACCCTTTCTCTCGTTTTCTTTCTTAATCTCGAGTAAGGAGAGGTAGATTTCCTGTTTTCCGTTTTATACGATCACGAGTTATCCCTCCCTCCTCTTCTTCTCCGGGTTTAGGATATTACGTTTGATGGTATTTACGTTTTATTGATGTGGTTACTGTTAATATAGCTAGCATTATCAATAGGTTCCGTTAGTGTACGAGTCATTATTTTGGGATCGCTTTATGCCGCCACCCGTAGTTCCGTTCTCTTCAGAACGTTCACCGCCTAGTTATACTCCGCTATAATGGATACTCATTGGGTTGGGAACTAGTCAGATATTGGAGTGCAACGGTGAAACCCGGCACTCAGACTCCGGCTTCGGCCTTATGCACACTAACCTTTTTCAACGGTGAAACCCGGCACTCAGACTCCGGCTTCGGCCTTATGCACACTAACCTTTTTCATGATTAATCACAATTTCATTATTACGGTCCTTTTTCACTAGATCTCCGGCTTCACCGGAGATCACACAGTCGTTCAGCATTGAGGTTAACATTATCTTACCGCTGATGTTCACGATTTCATTATTACGGACCTTTGTCACCGGATCTCCGGTCTCGCCCCAGAAATGAGCTGTAATAACAGAGGGATACAATGTTTTACTATCTGGCCACTCAAAGGACCCAAAAAGTACAATATATCAATGGAAAGCTAACCTACTACCTACAAATAAGAAGATGCAAGAAAAAAATGTGGATCCTGAGAAAGACCTACGAGCGTACACATTTCAGGTCAATCCCTTTTAAGTAATAATATAATTTGTCTCAATGGATGTTTCGTCTCGAGTACATCTTAACTACCAAAAATTCTAACTGCAGCCAAGCATCCTTCTTTCCCCAAATCCATAACATTTAGATTTATGCAAGTCTTGGAGTCTCTTAACACCAGTGGAGAGTCATCCAACATTGATGTTACTCATTCCTTGCCTTTACACTATTAACTTAGTTTCTTTATCTTTATCATACATTCCATTTAATAATTCAGATTTTTGTTTAGAATATACTGAATTTTTACTATAGCACAATGAAGCAGCAAATATCTGGAGACACATAGTGGTACGTATTTCTAAAATATTCCATTCCATAATTCAGATTTCTATTTAGAATATATTGAATTTTTACTATAGCACAATGAAGAAGCAAATACCTGGAGACACATGGTAGTACGTATTTCTAAAATATTCCATTCAATAATTCGGATTTTTGCTCAAAATATATTGAATTTTTACTATTGCACAATGAAGAAGCACATACCTGGAGACACATGGTGGTACGTATTTCTAAAATACTGGACATGGCCTGTTCATCCAAACTGTTCACTTACTGACATCCTAGACTTCTTATACTTTTGATACTTTCAGATAAGGGGTTACTGAACTGGAGATCGACCTGAAAGTCACTGAATGTTCTCATTACCTAGATAATTGCATTATCAATTACAATGTGCAATTGACAGTTTGAAACAAACAAAACCACCAGAGTCTCGAGCACTCAAAACCACAAGAGTTTCGAGCATACAAAAAGTTTCCAGCTTAAAAAACCACTTGGAATTTCAAGCATGCAAAACCACTTGAAATTTCAAGCATATAAAGACCCCTTGGAGTTTCAAGCATATAAAGACCCCTTGGAGTTTCAAGCATATAAAGACCCCTTGGAGTTTCAAGCATATAAAGACCCCTTGGAGTTTCAAGCATATAAAGACCCCTTGGAGTTTCAAGCATATAAAGACCCCTTGGAGTTTCAAGCATATAAAGACCCCTTGGAGTTTCAAGCATATAAAGCCACTTGGAGTTTCAAGCATATAAAACCACTTGGAGTTTCAAGCATATAAAACCACTTGGAGTTTCAAGCATATAAACCACTTATAACAGAATTTGAGAGCAATTATAGGATACTGATATACTGTATAACAATTACATAATACACAAATTGCAGTGGAAATTCATATAGAGATGATGCAAGACATCTATACCTACTCCATGATAAAGCTACTGTAACATATAAGGCTTCCAAAACTAAAGATTACTACTTAGCTACATTGTCGTTACCTTCCCATCGTCTCACTGCCCAACATTTTTTTTTTTAAATGCTGAAACAATGGGAGTTTCCCTTTAGTAGCACCTTGATGAAGAATTGCCTGGGTCATATGGCCCAAAATCCGTAAGTCACATGTCCTTAAAAGATTACGTCTTCTGATTCTGATAAATCTGTAAAAGAAATTAAATTCCTACAGATCAATTATTTTATCAGTCCCTGAACAATCAAAATAGTACTTTAGCTTTACAATTTATAATTTTCTTTTATATTAAGCTACATTAATGATTGAATTACAAAGTTTCAGCAATTTTCCCTTTTAAAATGAAAAGTATGGGTAAACGTAGCTTACATTATGTTGCTGAAAACTAGTCAAGCAATACAATTCCACAATAGCTTTCTTGTGTTATGTGCCAAATCCCTCTACTGAAAATTCCTAACACAATCTTAATATATTCTATAAAGACACTGTAAACACTGGCACATCATGATATAAATCTACAAACTACATGATACAGTACCACATGTAACCAGCAATGGTGAAAGGTAAAAACTAGGATGCAACAGACGTTCTAGAAGATTTCGTTCAATGCAGTTCCCTGCGAGTGGGACAATTACTTACACATCTTTGGTGTCTGTTGATTATTTATAACTCCTCTCAGACTTCACGATTATCAACGGACACTGACCGAGTTTAGTGAATTTCGCAAGTCTTTTTGCCTGAAAATAAATTGTCAACATGAGAAATTTTATGGATCATTATTAACAGCAGGTAGGCTAATATTGCTGCAATAAAGGTTAGTTAACATGTGATAGGTTTAATTTCACATCTAGGCTACTGTGCAAAAGAAAAAATACAAATTTAAAAATGTTCCAACAACTTACACTAATATTTCAGGCGTTGCAGAACTTTCCACGGAATGAAACTTCACCTATTTGTTTGTATATAAAAATGTTTAGCTCAGCACACAAGTTTACCTGCAAGGAGCATATAAATGGTACTCAAACTTGAAAGGAGTCACCTAAAGCACCTGGTAAGAGTTACTAAAGCTGATGTAACACACACTGTACTGTACTATATTTTTTTTTTAAATTCACTGTACTATATTTTTTTTAAAAAACTTGACATCTTGGCAGCCAGGCCTATCTATGCCAAACAGCACAGGTCACAACTTTCCAGTTTCCAGATTTTTTATATATATATATATATATATATATATATATATATATATATATATATATATATATATATATATATATATATATATATATGATATAATTTTGCACATTTTTACGTGAATCCAGACATTAATATATCAAAATATATATGGCTTATTTGAATATATATATATATATATATATATATATATAATGTTGACATTAAACGGATTTTGACGTAGGAAAATTATTTTTGGGCGAGATAGCCATGTCATCCTGATGGAAGGTCCCTTCGGCAGCTTCCTACTGTATAATATTTCTGGGAGTGATATTACAAGAGAATTACAGTCAGGTATCACAGGGTTCTAACCCCTGTCACGACTATCCTAAGATGTGTATAATCAGGGATGTATTCGTAGATAACCATAAATATCTGCACCCCTAATAGACTTAACCCAGTCAAGGAAACTAGGGGGAAGGATAAGTGAGGAGCCGTTACATATCCTTTCCCCCCATGGTATTCCCGTACGTCACTGATGACGTCATTCCTTTGTTCGCAGCATTTCTACATTGTACGTAGTTTTTCGAGTGCACCTTTTTTCACCCTTTTTGGAGTAATTCCTCGCGTGATGGCTTCCTCTTTGTCGTCAAAGTTGAATACCCTCTTCTTTTACAGTTTGAATTAGCTGTAGGTGTTTTAGATCCCTCGGGGAGTATGATTTCCTGATGAGCCAATCCAGTGCGCCATTAAACATTTCAAAATTACCTTGCATGGTTCATTCAAGTTAGAGTCAACAGTAAGAGGAGGCGGCGGCGGCAGGAAAAGGTGGAGGCAGCGGCAGGAAAAGGTGGAGGCGGCAGCAGGAAAAGGTGGAGGCGGCAGTGATCATGCAAAGTATGTATTATCTAGCCAGTTATGGTGTGTGGTTTGTTAATTGAATTGTTAACTAATGTTTGAACCCATTTAGAAAAAAAAAAAAAAATTGTCGTGGCAAAGGCAATGTAACCGACACCAAGATGTCCAATAGTTGTATGCTACTACTGTCACACAATAGCAAAAGAGTGAGCATGTAGCCCAAGGCAGCACTACCAATAACTGCTCAAAGATCTAACATACTACTGTATTTGCCCATAATACAAGGCGATCAAAATAACACATTAACACTTGCAGGTTAAAACTTTGCTTCAGATCAAGAGGAATTCTTATAATGTAGATTGCATTAGGTGCTTAAAACCAATGGATTACTCATGTTACATCTTTAAGGATTATAGGCCATCATGAATGGCAAGGTAAGGTTAACAACCAAGATAATGCCCTATTGACTGACCATATTACAATATGATCGGCAACCAAGCCTGTCTCCACCCTAGCAAGGCAGGACCAGGGAGGGCTAGGCATTGGTTGCTGGTGACTCAGCAGGTACATTTATAGGCTTCCCCAAAACCCACATCCTTAGCCAACAAGGATGGCGAGGTTGCACACTTAAGAAACAGTTTGAGCAGTACTCAAGACCACAGTCAGGCGATCACCAGGCAGGATAGTTTTCGATACGGTAACAGTCATCAATGTACAAGATTACACACAGTAGTTGATTGTTCTAGTGTTACCGAGGATAACGTTTGAATACCACGATTGTGCAACATTACACAGCATTAATTTCTTCCTCATGAAAAAGTCAATTTTAATAGTTCTCACTTATATGGCTAAAAGTTCTTCATCCTTGAGAAGATTTTATTCCCTAATCCAACTAATTTTATATTCTAACCACAGAAGTATATATGCCCAAAATATTCTATACTGTATACTACAAATTGTCTGACAGTTTCTATAAGCCTAAGCTATGGAATTATGGTTTACCATAAATCCTCTTGCACTTTCAATTTCATTTATTAATGACCTTCAATTTTGTAACATCAGGCAGAAAAATGAGTATGTCAATGCATATCACCTCCACCAAGGAGGTATTGCAATAGTCTATTTGTGTCGGGACATAAGCTTGGACAGGATTACGTCAAAATGCTAGGTGGATTTTGATAAAATTTTCACCTAAGATGGACCTAGGGACATGGACAACCCCAATAACTATAGAGTTGACCTAAATTCTAGATGCAGATTTGCATTGCGTGTGTTCCTGTGGACAGGATTAAGTCTAAACTACTCTAAGGATTTTGACGAAGATTTCAACACTGGTAGATAATAGTTCATGGTCAACCCCATTGAAGTTTGGAGTTTATCCAGATCCGAATGTACATTTTTCGTAATTTCAAAGATACCGTCAAAACTAAAATGGATTTTGACGAAATTTTCACTACAGATAAATCTTAGGTCGTGACCGACTCCATTAAACTTTGGTGGATGTCAGAGCTCAAATTGCTTATTTCAAGTACTGTACTAAAGAAAACTCACTAGCAACAAAGATTTAATGCTCTTGCAATAAGTGGACCGTTGGGAGGGGTTTAGGTTTTAAGTGGCCTAAAACCAAATCAGGTGCCGCCTTGAAGAAGAGAATATCCCTCCACTCATTAGAGCGGAGGTAAGGGGCCTTCGGATCCGAGTTGTTCTTGAACCCTCTTACCCAAGTGTGAAGGGACCGCTAAAAGAACACACGGTCGTCATCTGAGGTATCCTTCGAGACCCATCCAGAATGATGCAGGTCCTTGCAAACACTGCAATCCTGAGGGTACCAGTACGAGACTAGACCCTTCATCCTCCGAAACTTCGCATGTGTGTGCAGCAAGTACCGTGACCGCAAAGATGCCTCACGGTCCTGGCACAAATCTGCTCTCTACAGTGGATCTCCGTCATAGACACCGCCTGTTAAGGAGAAAAAGTTTAAACGAGTACTTGGTTCTCTAACAGTCACCAAAAGCTGAAAGGAATGGGTTAGTAACATTTTATGCTGACAAAGGAATAGTAATCCCAAAATAGTGTGTAAATGCAGTTAGTGGGAAAGTAGAAGATAAAGTAAAAAATGTCCATTCTCCTATTAAGGATGTTAGATTGGAATAAATAGCCTCCTTAGAGTCAGTGGCTACAGGCCCAAAGAGGGAGGGAAGGGGGGGAGGTGTGCTCAAGGACGGAACCGTCGGTCTTATATCTCCGCAGAGAAATAGCCAATTAAAAGAAAACGGTACGGTTAAACTTAATAGTTTAAGCAATCAACGCATCGATTAATGAGCAACAGTCTATAGCAACCCAAGGGCTATAATGACAGGTTGATAACCTCCCTTAGGGAAAACCTGGGATAGGGAACTAGCCTATATTTATCACTGGTAATAGTATAGAACACCACGCTCTACATTTACTCCAATATAATAGAATCTTGCAGCTCTCACCTTCTTGCACAGTAATTAGGGGGTTAAATTCTGGGAAAGCAATAATTAGCTAAATATGTTGAAGAGGGGGGAAGGGGTTATAAAAAGAAAATAGCTGTTTCCTCACTAAACGACTTGGAACTGACATGTCAACATCGTCAACCAAGCAGAATTTGTGATGCCAGCGTACATAAACAGAAGTTCGTGATGCCAGCGTACATTTGATTTACTGTATATTCAAAATATACTTAATTAAAAATGGATTGATTACTCAAAAGTGTCCTTAAAATATGCAATTTACAAATAGTGACACTTTTGAGTAATCACAATTCTTGATTAAGTATATTTTGAATATACAGTATATCAAATGCACACTGGCATCACGAACATCTGTTTATGTACGCTGGCATCACGAACATCTGTTTATGTACGCTGGCATCACGAACATCTGTTTATGTACGCTGGCATCACGAACATCTGTTTATGTACGCTGGCATCACAAACATCTGTTTATGTACGCTGGCATCACAAACATCTGTTTATGTACGCTGGCATCACAAACATCTGTTTATGTACGCTGGCATCACGATCTGTTTGGTTGACTATGTTAACATCAGTTCCATGTCGTTTAGTGAGGAAACCGAGCTATTTTCTTTTTATAACCCCTTTTCCCCTCTTCAACATATCTTGCTAATTATTGCTTTCCCAGAATTTAAATAACCACCTAATTACTGTGCACGAAGGTGAGAACTGCAGGATTACATTCGTCGTCGTCGGCGCCCACTCGTGTCCGAGTATTGGGTTATGTCATTATCCATCAGCCTCCTATCTATGAGAAAGAGATGAAGAGGGGTGGAGGAAACGACAGAATGCCAGTAGCTGGGTATATTGTTTTGGGTGGTCGTGGCTTTGCAACGGCCACGCACACACACTTGGCCCACACCGTTTTCACCGCGGCTCAAGACATAGGAGACAGGCAGCTTCTCCGATGTTGGTTGCATCGGGCTGCCGGGTTCTTGTTATGTCAAGGACCGCCTTGTTGCCTGCCCGACAGGCATTGCCCTCTTCCGCCGGCGCTGGGAAGCTCCGCCGTTGGGAAGCTCCGCCGTTGGGGTCTTGTTTGGTTTGATTTTGGAGTTTTCCTTCTCCTAGCCTTTGCCTATCTTAAATAAAGGAGAAGGCCTATAGGGGGGTCCAGTCTTGGTCTGGTCTCTCAGTACTGACCTTAGCAGTATGGTTGAGCCTGCCAGGGTGGATAAACTACCCCACCGACATTGCCCAGCCCATCATCGAGACACTCAAGCCCCTCTACTGCAGCAAAGTGCTGGACCATCAGAGGGATTACATTATATTGGAGTAAATGGAGAGTGTGGTGTTCTATACTACAGTATTACCTTATCACCCATCCATCCAATCCACACCCTCAGAGGGGAATGGGCAAATTAATAGAAAACCAATAACCATACGTAGTGGTTATTTCCATGCTGGGGCCTGGAAGACCTTTCGTAAGAGGGATTCCCAGGCCCAGCATACATAAAGAAGCCTCAAAGTTGGAGTAGGGCCTTTATGTTGATCAGTACTTTAATTCACCAACAGTCAGTAGAGAACCCACCTTAGGTTAGGTAAAGGTGTCTCAAATAAAGGGGACAGAAAGGCATGTGCACTAGAAGTACCAGCGTTGCCGGAAGTACCGGCAGCGCTATGGGGGTAACGGCATTGCCACCAGCGTCCTATGTGCCTAAGGCGCCTGCACAGTCATCCACTCCCAAAGACTAGTACAAGCTCCGCCGCCAGTAACGGCAACGCCGTCAGGGGAAACAGTGTCCATAGTGGCAGAGATAATCGGCAAGGGTTTCTACAGAAAATACCGTGCCGTAGGTGAAGGCAGTGTCGCCAGTGGCAGCACTGCTGTAAGTAGCGACATCGCCGGTACAGGTACTGTAGGATAGTATGCCGTTAGGTGGCGGCAAAGCTGTTAGGTACCGTCACTGCCGTCAGTCTGATAGCTTACCCCTCAAGGAGAAGCATGCTGACGGCCATGGAGGGTCAGATCCCAGAGGGCACCAACCCCCACGATCAATAAATGCAAATACACAGCAGCATAATGATCAAATTCATGCAATGTCAGTCCCGGAAAGGCTAGGATATAAAGAGGTGACGGCATTGGGTAGCTATACCCATGCATCATATGAGCATTCCTCAATCTACAGAACAGAGGCAATGGCAAAGAAGTCAGGCTCAGAAAGAAATATGCATTCAATCTGAGGATTATCCAAACAAGGAAATGTCTCTAAGACAGACACACTAGGCCGCCGCACACTATATCCCAGGAAAGGTTAGAAAGACAAACAAATGCCACTCTGTCAGAGACGGCGAAGCCAAAATAAAATAAATATAAGATGCTGCAGGTCGATCAAAAAATCTCAAGAGGCTAGAACGTAACGGCAGTACAGGTAAGTCGGCACACAGACATGTTGAGATCACCCTTCGCAAAGGGGAGCTCCAATGGACTGCACAGTCATAGCATGGGAGATCATGAGCGAATGCAGCATGGCGGACCAACAGATTCGCCGACGAGGGCTTGACTAAGCCTGGATGCCGCAGGTCGATCTAGAAATCTGAGGCTAGGCGGTCACGGCAGTACAGGCAAGTCAGCGCGCCGACAAGTTGAGATCACCCTTCGCAAAGGGGAGCTGGAGCTCCAATGTACTGCACAGTCATAGCATGGGAGATCATGAGCGAATGCAGCATGGCGGACCAACGGATTCGCCGACGAGGGCTAGACTAAGCCTGGATGCCGCAGGTCGATCTAGAAATCTGAGGCAAGGCGGTCACGGCAGTACAGGCAAGTCGGCGCACCGACAAGTTGAGATCACCCTTCGCAAAGGGGAGCTGGAGCTCCAATGTACTGCGCAGTCCTAGCATGGGAGATCACGAGCGAATGCAGCGTGGCGGACTAAAGCCTAATAGGTCGAAAAACTGGAGGATCGAAGGCAGGTGGGCATAGGGGCTCAGTAAACTAGTATAACCGAGGAAAAAACCCTCGAAGGGTAAAATGGCTGCTGCCAACGAGTTCAGTAAGAAAGACTTTATCACTATCGGTGGGCCCGTATCCAACTAAAACTAACACTAAGCTAGACTAGCCGGGACTGACACGCACAAAACTTAAAACTACATTAATGCTTGGTATAAATATATCCACAAAACAAGAGCCCAAGGCATCGCAATGCTAAAATACGGCTAGCTAACGTGATACTAGTGAAATTAGACCAAGTGAACACTGAATAAAAGGGCGGTCGGGTACGCAACACGGCACCCAATGGCTAGCTGGACCGAGCGCCTGGCTCCCTCATCGCCTAAAAACGTTAAATAACCACTCCCCAAGGGGATCTATAACACCTACAGCTAATTCAAACTGTAAAAGAAGAGGGTACTCAGACAACGAAGAGGAAGCCATCATGTGAGGAAATACTAAAAAAAAAGATGAAAAAGGCGCACTCGAAAAACTACGTACAACGTAGGAATGCTGCGAACAAAGGAGCGACTCATCAGTGACGTACGGGAGTACCATGGGGGGAGAGGATATGTAACTGCTCCTCACTTATCCTTCCCCCATAGTTTCCTAGATTGGGTTAAGTCTATTAGGGGTGCAGACATCTATGGTTATCTAGGGATACGTCCCTGATTATACACGATATCTTAGGATAGTCGTTCCAGGGGTTAGAACCCCATGATATCAGACGGTGATTCTCTTGTAACATCACTCACAAAAATATAAAGTAGGAAGCTGTCAAAGGAACCTTCCATCAGGATGACATGGCTATCTCACCCAAAAATAGATTTTTCCTACGTCAAAATCAATTTTTATTCATTGATTTACCATTATGGCAATTTTTCAATGGACCGTTTGTGCTAAGAACATTAGACTTAAAATTGTAAAAATGCTATTGGTTCCCAGGCCATTGATAGAATTTCATTGAATTTAGTTAATGCAGACAAAGTTTAAGGTAATTCAACAATCAACAAATTGCAATAATTCACTAAAATAAAAATGATCCTTACGTAAATTCACAACGCTGATTTCCTTTATCCAAACTCTAAAATAGCATGTCATTATTAAAGCGTTAAAGGTGCATTTATCTAAAATATGACTAATAACCTTAACCAAATTACCATGAAGAAATAAAACCCAGCAAGGGCACGTAATGTCCATTGGCATTCAAACCGCATGGTTCCAAAGTCATTACCATAAAACCCACTGTTCCCGATTCATTTACATAACAGACCTTCCATTATCGAGACTACCTCAAATAATGGCGTGTCGACTAGGCTACATATAGAAGAAAAAAAAAAGCTAACTAGTGTAAGAAACATACGCACGTCATTGGTTCCTAAGCGTTAAATAGGAGTAAATTACGGATTATTTTAACCTTCGGCCAACCAATCCGGGGGAAAATCTTATTTATTTTGCACTAGAGCATATTACTAATGTTTTACTAATTCTACATAATATGCAATTCCGTAACAGTTTAACGATGTTGGGGTACTTACTTCTCACAATACGCTTTCAGAAGCAGGTGGGCAATCAATTGTATGAAAAAGTCCAGCGAAATCGGAAAATTTTCTATATTTATATAATTAATATTACTTGCTAGGCTACAACCCTAGTTAGAAAAAAGTTGCTATAAGCCCAGGGGCTCTAACAGAGAAAATAGCCCAGGGAAGAAACAAAATATTTTAAGAACAGTAACATTAATATAAATATTTCCTTTATAAACTAAATTTCCTTAGAGCAGTGTTTCCCAACCCTTTTAAAATTACCCCAAAATTTTATTTCCAACTAATCAACTACCCCATTGAACATATACCCGGTGTAACGGTCTGGTTTTCCCCCCGTCCGAAATTCCCCCCGGGGGAAATATGGCCCAGGATATATATCCCCCCGGGGGAACTTTGTCCCAGGATAATATTCCCCCCTCTGGGCCAAGATTCCCCCTTTGCTTGGTGGAGGTAACCATTATTTTTTTTTTTTCGTTTGCCATGGAAATCAATTTCAATGGGATTTCATAGAAAAGCTGCACAAATTTCAAGACAATGAAGGGTTACATTTAGGCAATAAATTGAGGGTCACAACATATTGCGTGGATAAAAAGAACAATGAATTCTAAGTATGCTGCTCAGTTTCTTAAGTGAAGCCGTATCAAACCCCATGCAATATTGCTTAGAAAACAAACTTGCTGATTTCGAAGGATGTGAGGGAACAATCAAATTCTTTAGTATATGTATCCTCAATTCAAGAAATTTGTGCAGACGTAACTATAAACCTCCAAATACAAAAAAAAAAAAAAAAAAAAAAAAAAGAAAAAAAATGCCGGATTGTTTAAAGAATTTATGATGAAGGCTGATATTGGGATAGTCCAAGGGGTTGTGACCTGCGAAGGTTTGTGACCTGCGAAGGTTTGTGACCTGGGAAGGGGGTCAGGGGGCTTGCCCCCGGCTAGGGGCTGTGACCTGGGAAGGGGGTCCGGGGGCTTGCCCCGTCTAGGGGGTTGTGACCTGGGAACTACTAGGTTAGGTTAGGTGGGTTTGTTAGGTTCTGTACCATTTTACAAATCTCAAATGTGTTAAATTATCATGTTTGACCTGTTTTACCATTTACATGATCCATATGTTTTACCAACTGGTTACCTTGTTCTTATTTAGCATTTCTGACCATTATTATTGGTGTAAATCACTCGTTTATGACATTTCCCCACCCTAAAACCCCAGGTTTCCCACTCGGTTCCCCCATAATCTCTGGTAACACAACTGAATTGGTATCATCTCCTTTCTCATCCATAGTGCTTCTTAGCATCAAGTGTACTTTTTATTTCGTGCTGGACAGTACGAAAGAAGAGTAAGGTTTTCATAATATATATATATATATATATATATATATATATATATATATATATATATATATTCCTAATATTTTGTCAAACTCACCGTTGATTATTTAATTCATCAAAATAGTTTCTCTGTATGGGAGGGTGGGGGAGAAATGGCCTAGGGGGGGAAAAATATCCTAGGGCTGAAATTCCCCCCGGGGGAATAACAGCCCGGGCTGCATTTCCCGGGGGGGAAATCGATCCTAGGCTAATTTTCCCGGGGGAATTTCAGCCAGGGGGGAAAAATTTCCTGCTACACCGGTAACATCGGATGTTTTTTTGAAGCCACCTGATGAACTATATGGATCATATAGCCCACTATTGGCTGCTTATAGTTAAGGATCCAAAACAAATGCAAACTTTTCCATTTTAATGGATATCAAAATGAACCATCATCAGTGCAGAATATTCAATGTAACAATATTAATAGATATTATTTAGAAATCACTTTGTTTGTTCGGGTTTTTCAGTGTGAGGGTTGAACTTGTTTTGCCTGTGCAATTTCAGAACATCTTGATTATCCCAAAAATACGGATCCATTACCCCACTGGGGTAATTTACCCCAGGGTTGGGAAACACTGTCTTAGAGGCTACACTATACGGCTATTGCCTTACGTTTTAGGGATCCAAATAGTGAAACCAACATATAATATGGCTAATTTTCCCAGCACAAGAGCTGATACTGGAGCTTATTTTACACAGCACAAGAAGCCCCCCAAATATTACCCAAGGGCATGAGCAGAGAACACACCATGCATCTCTTCCTATAGGACATCATCCCAGAATAAATAGAAAATTACCTTCTTGGCCACGAACACACGTGCAAGAATCCTTATGCTTTATCACGGCAACCACAGGCTAGCGAAGGCGCCGGTTAAAAAAAATGACATCACAGAATAAATAACAAATTACTTTCATGGCCACAACACACGTGCAAGAATCCTTATGCATTTATCACGGCAACCACAGCCTAGCAAAAGCGCCGGTTAAAAAATTTACATAAGCGTCTTCCTACATTCAATCGGAGGCCTTCATCTTCCGAATACTGATTGGTCGGCACTCGGCAATTTGGTCGCGACACACACACACATAATGAGTAACAAACAAGGAACTTGAAGCAATTCCAAAGAGCTCCATCTGTTGGTAAATCTGTTAGTGTTGGCCAAAGAAGGCACGTACGAAAAATGAGTGGACAAAAACCATCATGAGATGTATTACATAAGAAGTTTTGAATAATAATCGAGGTAGCCTTTTGTATTGACTTATTAAATTATTCACGATTATACATATATATATATATATATATATATATATATATATATATATATATATATATATATATATATATACACCTACATTTAAGAATTATCATTTTTACTTTAATATCGAATGCGATTAGCTTGGTATAAGCTACCAATAACAAGCCTACTTATTTTTATTCTTCAAGGAAATATACAAGAATACATATTTTTATTATCTATAAGTTCATATGATACCACATTAAAATATCAATGGCGCTTTAAGAAAATCCAAGTGAAAGACACTGACAAAATACAAAATGAAAAATATTTTACATGAATGAGTTTCAGCAATCAATCACATACGTAGCAAGGAGACGAGACTTTGTTACCACTTGTGGAAAGTAGACAACAGACACGTCACCATTTAATAAAAACAACATATGAAAGGTAAAACCATAAACTTCGTTTTCTATGATTTGGTGGCATTCCAGAGGCGTATGATTTATATCTAATTTAACTACATAAAAAAGTCAATTTGAAATCCACCTTCCCTTTACTTTACAAAGGTCCTCCAATATTATTTATCGGCGATTCACGTAATTCATGTCATTGTTCCCATTTTCTTAAATGTCTACTGAGTTGAGTGATAAAATGCCTCAATAATAAAGATAGTTTCTTTGTGTTTGAGTCTTAATTTACCGATATATTTGGAGGGAAAATAATTTAATTTTCATATGATTCAGATGAAAATATTAGAGGAAATAAGAATTAAGACGGTGACTGAAAATGGAATTGTGAATCTTTATCAGAAAGATATTACTTGTGGCATTGAGCGTTAACCAAGGAAATGTTTCTTACGAAAAACTATAAAGGAATACCAAGCAACTCATAACATTGTATTATTGAAATGAAACACTTTTGTCTTATGAATTTGAACTTTATTATAGAAAAAGAAATTTAAGGTATAAATAAAATAATGTATAAATTTTACAATTTAATATTTATAATTACTACCAAATCTTGCCCTCTTTTCAATCTAACCTGAGAAAGAAAAAGTTTCTTCCAAATATACAGCTGGCAATACTTAAAAATGTCTGCCTTGTTTTGAAACTGAACCCAGAAGTACCATGCAACATCTTAGCTTCGGAGTTTCCGCATAGAACAATAAAACATTTTGACCTGCTCTAATTCAAATTCAAAATTTTGATAAGATTCTGTAAATCATTTTAAGGTAACATATCTCCTATAGCCTGTTATCTTAACTATTTCAACCCCTCTTTAAAAATGTTACGGTTGGCTATCTTGACACAAAAACAATCACAAAGTTTAAATTTGAAAATTTCCGCATAAATACAGAATATTACTTAAACTTTATGAATGTTCCAACAAATACCATATATTTGATTCCAGTTATGTTGAATACATGCATATTCCTACATCACTCCTCCACTCCTCGTGTTATGTGCATGTGCATAATCTCAAAACAAACTAGAATACAGATATTTGACTAAACATCTGAAACCCAATACGAAAATCAAATCCTTTTATCACGAATATGTCCTACGAATGTATTTAGCCAATTTGAGGGAATGCATAATCCAATACAACTAACTAAATCTAACTACCTTTCATAGTATTTTAATTGTGATGAATAAAGTTGGAAGCATTGTTGTAACAAGATTCCAATGGAAGTCTTCATGTGAATAGGTCTAATTATGCAAAACTAATGAATCTCAGGAAATGGGAAGAGGAAATAATGCCTAAAGACTGGGAGGAGAGTCTAATGGTAGATATTTATATTGAAGCAGAAGGATAATATTAGGGAATATGGTAACTACAAGGAAATCAAACTAACAGAGCTGGTTTGAAAGTTTTTGAGAGAAAGCTTGTCGAGAGATTGTGAACGTTGGGTCTTGGGAAACAGCTGTATGGATTCATGAGGGGGAGAAGGATTGCGGATGGCATCTTTATAGTTTGGTGTCTACAGAAAAAAAGAGGCTAGAGGAAAACCAAAATTAAGCTCTTGTGTGCTTTTCTAGCTGTAGAGAAGGCTTATGATAGAATGCCAAGATGAATTATGTTTTGTGCTTGAGGGAGAAGAAAGTCCCAAAGAAGTTGATTAAAGTGGTTGAGATGATATACAAAAGAACGGACAAAAGCAATAACGTCAGTTGGAAAAACAGATATCTTGGAAGTTAGTATTGGATTGAACCAAGGGTCAGCATTAACCTCGTTTTTATTTGTGCTGGTCATGGGTGTGTTAAGTGCAGAGATCAGAAATGAAGAGTTAAGAGTTGCTAAATGCAGATAATTTGGTGATAACTGCTACAAATGAGGAAGACTTACAGAGTAGGGTTGTAGAGTCGTAGCCCGCAGGAGACTTTGGAGAGGGGTGGTTAGAGGGCAAATGTGGATAACACTGAGAATATAGTGAGCAGTAAGGAAGGTATGGACAGGAGAGCCATACATAGAAGTAAAGGCTTGGTTACAAAACAGGTGGAACAACTTAGATACTTTGGATCTACTATAAGTCAAGAAGAATGTGAAGCTGAAGTGAGAAGTGGATACGTGATAAGAAAATGCCAAGCAAGCTAAAAGTCAAGATCTATAGCACAGTAATAAGACCAGTGTTGATGTATGGGTCGGAAACGTAGGCTCTAAGACAAAAGGGGGAGGCAAAACTTAAGATAATAGAGATGGAATGCTGAGGTGGATTATGGGAATATCATTACATGAAATATTGGAAAATGTTGAAATAAGAAGAATGGCTGCAGTGGTAAAGATTACAGATATGATAGGAGTGTCATGACTGAGATAGTGTGGGCACGTGTTGAGGATAGGTGATGGGGAGGGAGTGAGGAGGGCTTGGGAGGGGGAACCTGTTAAGGAGGAAGATCGAGAGGGAGGCAGAGAACTAGATGGCGAGATAAGGTGAAGGATGATCTGGAGAGAAGTTTGGTAGAAGGGGTGCCGATTATATTGGAAAGGGGGCATCAGGTTATTGACTATTTGATGTAGGGATAATGGTGGGAAAGAGGAAGAATGAATCTCAGGAAATATTTAGGTTTACTGTATACAAACCAGACCAGGGAAAAATGATGGGGTGGATGAGATAAGACGAAAAAACAAATTACAATACGTAGAGAGAGAGAGAGAGAGAGAGAGAGAGAGAGAGAGAGAGAGAGAGAGAGAGAGAGAGAGAGAGAGATAAAATAGTAACCAAGTAAAAACATAATTGTAGATTGATGTAATGGAATTTAGAAAAAAATAACCGAACACGCTGGAATGCATCTGGGGGAAACATCTGAATGGACACTTTTTCCTCAAAGGGTCAAATACTCTTTGGGGTTTGGGCCTTTAGTAATAATGTCTTGGGTGGACCTTCGTTCGTTCGTTTTAGAATGCCTTGCCTTATGCAAGAGACAGCCTCTTGCGTTGGCAGTCCTGGGTGGACAGCGTGAGGTGTACAATTGGCACTGCCTCCTCATGGGAAAAAGTGAGAGGCTAACAGTTGAAACTATAACATAACATTGGTATTACATGTTAAGTTATGCATATGCTGATTACTTAGCTGTAAGACTTGCTTGTAGGCCTACAGACAATATCTAGATGTTGCGGCGGCTGATATGGTAACGTCACTGACTGGTGAACGCCAGACTAGGGTTTGAGTCCCGCTCAAACTCGATAGTTTCTTTGGTCGCTGCTACCTCACCATCCTTATGAGCTAGGGATGGGGTGTTTGGGGGGCCTATAGGTCTATCTGCTGAGTCATCAGCAGCTATTGCCTGGTCATCCTTGGTCCTAGCTTGGATGTAGAGGGGGCTTGAGCGCTGATCATATGCATGTATGGTCAGTCTCTAGGGCATTGTCCTGCTTGATAGGGCAATATCACTGTCCCTTGCCTCTGCCATTCATTAGTGACCTTTAAACCTTTAGATGTCTAACAAAGCTTAGTTTCAGTCCGACAGGGAACGTGAAACCCACTCAAATGAAAATAAATAAAACACGTTTTCCATTATTAGATAAAACATTTTAGATAGTTTGATTATTGCATTGTTTAACTTTAGAAAAAAAATCTAATGCACGTATCACGTCCATCATTTTCCATACAGATTTTCTATCATTTGCAACGAGCTTCTGATAATCTACCAGCAATTTACGACGATTCAGTCAGATTTTAAAATTCCATAATATTACACGTTATTTCTTTTTATTTGACGCTAAAATTTAAGTTTATACTATACATTTTCTTTAAATATAGAGCTTTTAAAATACTAACATATACAAGAATGTTATAGGATCTATATCGAAGGTAATAATGAAGAGCCAGTTTGAAGGTTGATTTGTGAACATATTGAGTAAGCAAATACTTGTCACATTGAGTGTAAGTAACGTTGGTTTTACATAATAATAAAAGACTAACAAGCAACTACTGGTATCCCTAAATTCAAAGAAAAAACTTTTGTGTTTTTATTCAAATAGATTTGTATAAAATAATTGATTTTAAAAATATAACGAATATACTTATTAAAAGTTTATTCATAATTTTTTCATTAGAAAACCTTTTATTTACAGACTTGCATTTTGAAAGAATTAAGCTATCCTGGAACATGTCTTTGGCAATACATGAAAATGTCGGTCAGCCAAGGAGACAAGAACCAGAGGTACCAAACTACCTCGGTGCCAAAGGATTTAAGGATATTGCAATTATATAATTTAAGCAAATGCAATCTAATTATATTATTCTGAAATAAATATTACGCTAATTTAATGTATGATCTATTCTTATGCTTATCAGTAAGCCCCAATTCCCCATACCTCATTGAATTTTAATGTTGGCAGCCTTGAAACAAACATCCACCAAGTTCAAACCTTAATGGTTCAACTTACAAAGACAACATCCAACACACCATATTTTTTATTTTGTTTTACTCCAATAACGTTGTCTTTCCACATACACCTACACATTGAAATTACACATATGAGTAGATTGTCTCACAAAATTAAACACAAAATTAAATAAAGAATGAACGAAATTGCAGACGAAAATGAGGACCCATTTGAATGTTTCTTAGTTGGTATTTACGAATGTAACCGGTCAAGTCAAGTATGATTAACGACGTTTATTTACCTTTTATGGTAACTTGGCTGTATCAAGAACCAGAAGAACATTTATTGAAAGGTTACTTTGTAAGATAGAAAGAAAAAACCAATGAAAGTGGTCTTCACTTTACATTCTTTACAAAGCCAAGTGACTTCTAAAGATAGATTCAAGTTCTTTCCATATTAGCAATATGAGAGAGAGAGAGAGAGAGAGAGAGAGAGAGAGAGAGAGAGAGAGAGAGAGAGAGAGAGAGAGAGAAATTAATAAACTGGTTGACAGACAGGATGCTACTAAATTTTTGTAATCAGTGTTCACATGGAAAACAAAGACTTCAAGGAAATATTTACTTGATAAACTTCATCTATGCTTTATAAAACTGTGGCTTCACATAACAATGAAGCAAAAACAGGAAACAGTTCTATGTTCATTGCTCTCCTTATAGCAGTATACATGTTTCTTGTTCAAATGATTTGATTACTTTTAGTACTTTTAAGAAGCCTTTGACCTCATCGACCCAAATCCAGGTAAAACGCCTTCTAATTCCAATCAAGCACCAAAAACTTACATTTGCATCGCTAAGCCTGAAGTAACATCTGTTAAACGTATGACTACGAGTAGAAGAAAGGCCGAAAGGGTTAATGGAATAGGGAAAACAAACAAACAAACTGTTATTCTCTAGTCTTGGGCGAAGTCATAGCTTCTCTACCCTAGTCTTCCATTGTCTTGGGATAGAGATCTCTTGCTTGAGGGTACACTTGTGCACACTATTCTATCTGTTTCTTAATTTCTTTTCCTCCCTAGGCTACTTTCCCCGTTGAAGCCGTTGGACTTATGACATCCTGGTTTTCCAACTAGGGTAGCTTAGCTGGTATTAGTAATAATAATACCCTTATTGTTCTGTCTACATCTCAACCTCTGACTATTCCAGATATAAGATCTTATCTTTCCATACTTTACTGATGTTAGATCTTTCATATTCTCCACGACTGAGTTTGTCATCCATCTTACAAACAAAGTGGTTTTCTGCTGATAATTAGTAAGGTAGGTACGTAGCTATCCACCTCCATCTTCTCTTCCAACCTTACGTAAGCTTCAAAATGAGCAAGTCTATATTTTTTTCTTTATTTATCCATTGCTTCTAATCTTTTCTATATATTTTTTACCGTTCATACCACATAGTCAAGTTAAGAAACTGTATGCAGATATAACCACCATCTTTGCTCACTCTAATTTTTTTTTCAGGAAAATTGTAATAGGGCTCCTCAAAACACCTGCACTAACTTAAAAAGAAAAAAAAAAATTGAAAGCTTGTCCGTCTCAGTTGGAAATACTGTTATCATATTCAGTGGGTTCCTTTCTTTATCTAGTTTCTAGGGAACCTAACTCGCCATTCCTTGGGTACCACGAATTACTGGAATTACCGGATTTACTGGAATCCTCAGGTAAATACTGGAATTCCCTTGAAAATTACCGAAATCCCCTACAATATCACTGCAAACCCTTAGAAATCGATAAATAATATGTGTTTTTATTAATTTACTTTATTTTTTAATAAATTAATTAATAAAATTTGTATTTTAAAGCATTTTTCTACAAAGGTACAAAAGGGTACAGAACCTAACAAGCCCACCTAACCTAACCTAGTAGTTCCCAGGTCACAACCCCTAGCCTGGGGCTTGCCCCTTCCCAGGTCACAACCCCTAGTCGGGGGCAAGCCCCCGGACCCCCTTCCCAGGTCACAGACCTTCCCAGGTCATAAACCCCAGCCAAGGTTCTACCTGCAAATATATAGAAAATATAAATGCTAGAAACAAAAATAACGTATTTTAATAAAAACCCATATTATTTATCGATTTCTAAGGGTTTGCAGTGATATTGTAGGGGATTTCGGTAATTTTTTAGGGAATTCCAGTATTTACCTGATAATTCCAGTAAATCCGGGGACTCCAGTAATTCGAGGTACCGCCATTGCTCTAAGTTCTCATTCTTAGCTCGAAAATATATTTGATACATCTTTACTATACAGTAGGCACTAGGTTATTCCATCCTCCATTGCAGTAATTACTTGATTGGTATAATCTTCCAGGTATCACGACGTGAAATGTCTTAGAAAACGGCCATCTTAGTGAACAGAAGATTGTTGTTGATTGCCTGGCCCTTACAGCCAAGCACGGGCTCTTCCCCCTACAGAGACAGCTCCTAAGGAAAGGGAATCCTTGTCCGTATTATTTCAGCATCCTCGGGGTTGGTTTACTGAGGGCTTCTTAACTAGGTACTTTCTACCGAGGGTGTCTTCCTAGACACAAGGTCTATAGAATACATTCTGTAGACCTTGCATGGACCCATAGATTTTTTTTTCCCAAATGTAGGCGTAGTCATGGCGCAAATTGTACTTTCTGTGGGCTTTTTTATTTTTTAGTTGATACCACTTTGCCAAACCGAACACATTTACCTCTTAAATATACACAAGCCCCATACCAACTGACAAGTCTGTTCTTTCATCATATTTATAAAATGCCAGAATAATTTACTGATTAATGGAATGAGTCAGACATGAGACTTTAGTCATGTACTCCAGTGCTGGGGCTAGGGAGGCCCTTCAGTGCCAAGGAACAGCGTGGGGGAACTCAGCAGTTGCAAAAGAAAGTAATAATGAAGTTGAACAGAAAAGGAAGAAAGTAAATGGAGGGGAATGGAAGTGGAAAGCTAAAAAATGGGTGCAACTAAAGAATATTGTTTATAGTGGACCACGTGATAACTGTTCGTTTCGTTTTCTTTATTGCCAAGAATCTGAATTCTCTCCTTTCCTTTGTTATCCCAATTCTTTTCATCTCTCGTTTACCAAAAAAGCTTTATTGTTCAGTCGATTTGCATTTGAAAGGCGAACGAACAAACATGCATACAAAAAAGTACACTTTAACAAGTCAGATATGAACGAATTCCAAAAAAAAAAAAAAAAAAAAAAAAATCATATGACACTGCATTCCAGTTATTATTCTTCTTTAACAATATCTTTAATGTCTTTCGTCTTTAGTCTATACAAATAAAATTCAATCTAAGGGGACAAAAATATTATTGAAAACTGTTCATAACACTGCAGCATAACATAAAATAACATGGTTTAGGTAGTTTTTTGCTCAAGATATTATTTGAATATATTGTAAACACACACTTCAATTATCATAAAAACAAAAAATACATTCTCTTGGATTTTCGGAAATAATACGAGTTCCCTAATCACAATCACATTAATGTACTCAATAAATCCCCGGAAAAAAAGTTGTATGGAGTAGAAAAAAAATAATTGACTAAACTCGTCTTTTCCTCACTAGGCTATTTTCCCTGTTAGGGCCCTTGGGCTTATAGCATCTTGCTTTTCCAACTAGGGTTGTAGCTTAGCAAGTACTAATAATAATAATAATAATAATAATAATAATAATAATATTGTACATTCACAAACGCCATCTCTCCTAGAATGAAAGTCATAGATTTGAAAACAAGGACGAAGTTCTGTTCTGTAAAAATTGCCTAGCCTTATACAAGACACGGGCTCTTGCGTTGGCAGGCCGTAGGCGAATTTGATTGGAATTTACTTTGAAAGAGGGAATTCTATAATGTGAAAAAGGTTCAGATAGTTTACGTTAATACAAGTAAGATTAGAATTATACAAAGTGTGTGAAATATCACTTTTAACACTTTGCGATCCCTGGGCTATCTGCACTAGCCACTACAAGAACTGCCGTTGTAATCCAAAGGCCCTTGTGCTACCCACTGAGTTAGTATTTATTTTTCCTAGACTATATCTCTCTAAGAAAGTTCCCTGTTATTTTGGCCATCATTCCATTGTCCATGTTGGTTAAAGTATAATTTTTTTTTATCTTAATATCATTAATTTTCCCTCCCATAAGCCCTTAATCCCGCCTTGCTTATAGATGAAAGCAAACTGAAGCATTTTCCTTTTTGTTAGTTGTCCAGGTTGTTCTGTAGGTATTAAGCTGATCTGAATTGATCAAGGAGGTTGAATCATTTAACCTCTTTGCATGTACATGAATAAATATTGTCGAGAGACGACCGAAGTTGTGAGAGAGAGAGAGAGAGAGAGAGAGAGAGAGAGAGAGAGAGAGAGAGAGAGAGAGAGAGAGAGAGCTGTAGGTGGCGTTTGGTAACAGGCCAAACAGGAAGCAGAGCTGCAGAGGGGGAGAAGGCTACGTAATCGAGGCGAGGAGTAGGGTAGGCATGGGGAAGGAGATAAACGGACTGTGAGAGCAGGATTGCCAGGTTTTCCAAATGAGAAAAGGCCAACGTCTGATGAACTGCAGCTTTAAAAGGCCAACGTCTGATGAACTGCAGCTTTAAAAGGCCAACTTAACAGTAGAAAAAGGCCGAAAATATAACATTTAAGGCCAACCAATTTTTAAAAAAGGCCAAATTTAGGTATCTAGCACAAAAAAGGACAAATCTGGAGTTTTTCGGACCGAAAAAGGCCAACCTGGCAACCCTGTGTGAGAGAGCAACAGAGGCAAGCATGAAAGCCCAAAAGGAAATTATATCATCTGAAGGCTAGAAAGTTGAATGAAAAATTGACGGACGAAACAGCTTCCTACGTAAATCTGCGTTTTTTTTTTTTTTTAATCGAGAGGTAAAACAAGATAATATGATTATTATTATTATAATTATTAATTGCTAAGCTACAACCCTAGTTGGGATTCGGGAAAATAACCCAGTGAGGAAAGGAAACGAGGAAAAATAGAAATTTTAAGAAGAGTAACCACATTAAAATAAATATCTCCTATATGAACTATATAACATTAACAAAACAAAAGGAAGAGAAACAAAACAGAACAGCGTGCCTGAGTGTACCCTCAAACAAGAGAACTCTAACCCAGGGCAGTGGAAGACCAATGGTACAGAGGCTATGGCACTATCCAACACTAGAGATCAGCATTATTTAGAATGGACACCATAACGTGTCTTGATTTTGTTCCTAGACTAATATTAATATATCAGTTATTTGCTTTTGCGAATGGGCGAACGCTCGCCTCGACCAAATGACCCAGAATTCTCATGCTTAATACCCTTCATCTATAGCGTTTTTTGAAGATTTAACGTAATTTTTTCATAGGCTATCATAGAGCTTCTCCTATACAAGAAAATTGTTTTACGTGAAATTAATGTGAATATATATATATATATATATATATATATATATATATATATATATATATATACATATATATGTATATATATATATATATGTATATATATATATAGTATATATATATATATATATATATATATATATATAAGAACACATCGCCTGTGATTATAATACTCATTGAAAGATCATAATTCAATGTTCTCAACCCATATATATATATATATATATATATATATATATATATATATATATATATATATATATATACTGTATATACATATATATATGTATATATATACAGAGAGAGAGAGAGAGAGAGAGAGAGAGAGAGAGAGAGAGAGAGAGAGAGAGAGAGAGAGAGAGAGAGAGAGAGAGAGAGAATATTATCATTATTATTATTATTACTAACAAAGCTAGAATCCTAGTTAGAAAAGCAGGATGCTACGAGTCCAAGGGCTCCAACAGGGAAAAATATACCTCAACAAATGCAGCCGTTTCTAGTCCACTACAGGATAAAGGCCTCAGACTTGTAAATTTGTGTCCGGTGTTTAGCTAGTTTTCATCACCACGCTTGTCAGTGCAGATTGCAAAATCGAGGGCTAAAGAGTGGATGCAATGAGGGACCCTTCAGTAACGCCTACAGTGCACCGCGTGGAGTGTACCAATGGCACTACCTCTTGGGGATTAAAAGTTTAGCATTCTTAAAAGTTTCAATAACTATTTATAGAATGATTTCCATAATTTGTCCGAAAGACAAGATCACATTGTTAGCAATGGCTTGACCGTTTTAAATGGATTCATGTGGAATTTTAATTATCATTGTGACCAATTTATTAGTATGGTAAATTATTTTGATTTAATTTTTTTTTCCTTTTTTTTACAAAATTTTCGCAGCCCTATCATTAGTTTTTTTTAGTAACTGATCATTGAACTTTGCTTTTGTATGCTTTACAAGTGTTTCATAATTACAATAATAATGATGCCGATCATGATAATAATAACAAGTGAGCAAGTCCTGAACGCGGACATGGTCCTCGTAGAGGACATACCTCCGCACGTGACCTTGACCTTCAGGTGACCTTGACCTTCACGTGACCTTGACCTTCACGTGACCTTGACCTTCAAGTGACCTGCTTGACTTTTGACCTTCAAGTGATCTTTGTTCATTTGCCACTGATACTTAATATGACATTGATATAATGCACCAATATGACCTTGACCTTTGACCTTTATAAATTTGAACATCACCCATGGGTTGCGCCTGGACTAGGACTTCCCTGTTGGCTTATGCAAAAGTCAGTGCTTTATTTCTGTCTCTTGATATGGCCACTTATGTCATAGTGACACCAGTGACCCCTGTGACCTTGACCTTGGGGTGACCTTGACCAAAATTTAATCAGTTCTTCCATACACATTGGGGAACTACTTGGCCAAGTTTGAAGTGATTCCGTGTAGAAATGTGGCCTCTACGTTGTCCACAGACAGACAGACAAACAGAGAAACAAACAAACAAACAAACAAACAAACAAACAAACCGAACCGAAAACATAACCTCCTGGCGGAGGTAATAATAATAATAATAATAATAATAATAATAATAATCAAGGGTTTATAAAATATATATATATTCTTAGATTATCAAGTTTAGATATATTTTCTTAAACATTGGTTTATTACGAAATTATTTTATCGATGCATAAGAAAAGCACAAAACAGATGACAAAATTGAAAAAAAAATATATACCAATATGGATACAATGCCAATTTACTGCACAGAAAAGTAAACATACTTATACAGTATGAAGAAATCTATACACGGCTATAAGTCAATGTAAATTGGCAGAAGTAATCAAATGATTATGGAAACTAAATCACTAGTTCGAAATTTCGAACTGAGTATGAGGCTTCCCTTAGTATGAAAAAAGTATATTTGCAATAAAACATAGCAACAAGACAACATGGATTCTGTTGCAATCATAACTAGAAATATACAGTTGAATTTACATTTTTGTATTATGCAAAGTATACATGCACTTTGAAAGCATACAGTATGAATTCTGTTGAAATCGTAACAATATATATACAATTTAAAGATTCTTTACATGGAAACCTTTCATGTATTATGGATGCGACTATGTATAACATGCGTATACATAGCCAGATATTAATTTCCAATATTCCTTTGGCTTTTATTAATTATCGTATCATAGATATTGCATTTTTAGATTTTTAACAGTCGCTATTTTCAAAGTAATATTTTTGGGAGTAAAATGCGCATCTAGAATATGTATGCAACAGGACCGAATATACGTTTTGTATATTCGATAGTTAACGATAAACAATAACAGGTTAACCCAATGATAACCAAATGTTAACTCAACGATAACAATCGCATGGAAACTCAACGATAACAATCACAGGTTAAGCCAACACTTCAAATTCAAGAGACGATCTCGGCAGCTGATCTCCTGTGCAGGACCCCGGCATCTACAGGCTCAGAGCCGTTGAGGAAGGCGGTGCAGCCCTTCCTAATGGCCCCCGTCTGTGGCCCTGGGTCCGGGATCACTTCGCAGGGCTTGTGACCGTTCGACAAGGACCCCTGGGAGAAGTCGGAGTTGAGTTTGCACATCTGAAAGTAGGATTTGAAATAATTTGAGGAATCTTATAAGTCTTGGGTTTTTTTTTTTTTTTTTTTTGTAGGGGAAGATTTTGCATGCGGGTGGACACAAGAAAGATAGGACCTTTAGTTGTCTAGTCTTGGGTAGTGCCATAGCCTCTGTACCATGGTCTTCCACTGTCTTAGGTTTAAGTTTTCTTGCTTGAGGGTACACTCGGGCACACTATTCTATATAATTTCTCTTCATGTTGTTTTGTTGAAGTTTTTATAGTTTATTTAGTAAATATTTGGTGTTACTGTTCTTAAAATATATTATTTTTCCTTGTTTCTTTTCCTCACTGGGGTATTTTCCCTGTTGGGGCCCCTGGGCTTATAGCATCCTGCTTTTCCAACTAGGGTTGTAGCTTATCAAGTAATAATATATATATATATATATATATATATATATATATACAAACATGCCTACATATGCATACATACACACATATATGCAGCCGTTTCCTGTTCACTGCAGGACAAAGGCCTCAGACATGTCCTTATTTATGTATGGGGTTTGGCTACCTTTCATCACCACACTGGCCATCTGCGGATTGGTGATAGTACTAGACTTTTGTCTGATCACTCACAGCAAACCAACTTAGTATGGGTGTCCCTGACCAGTACACCTTTGCTGATCATGGCGATACACAACCCTTTCACAACATACATACACAATCAAATGTATAGATATTGTATATGTACATATACACACATGCTTCTGTATGCAAACACACACACCTATGCTGTATATCTATCTATCTATCTATCTATCTATATATATATATATATATATATATATATATATATATATATATATATATATATATATTGGCACAGAAAGACCATAAACAGACGCGCATGGAGGGACATATCTAAGGCCTTTGTTCTGCAGTGAACCAGTAACGGCTGATAATGATGATGTTGACATTATTATTATTATTATTATTATTATTATTATCATTATTATTATTATTATTATTAGCCAAGCTACATACAAAGTTGGAAAAGCGAGATGTTGTAAGCCTAAGGGCTCCAACAGGGAAAAATAGCCCAGTGAGGAAAGGAAATAAATAAATGATGAGAAAAAATTAACAGTAAATCATTCTAAAAATATTAACAACGTCAAAAGAGATATTTCATATATAAACTATAAAAAGACTTATAGCAGCCCGTTCAAAAAAAAAAAAAAAAAAAAAAAAATTGCTGCATAAGCCTATCCTACAAAAAAGCTTTTTACATCAACACGAGCCTACCGTACCTCGAAAGGAAGCCCCTTTTTCCGATAGGCCTTGATGTAGTAGTCGGTGAAGAGGATCTGGAAGACGAGGGCCATAGCCCCGACCCAGCGGGCGAATTCGTGAGGCACGTTGCAGTCTAGGAATATCAGAGCCTGCGCAGGATACAGGATATTGGTGGATTATGTGAAAGGATATGATTGTAAATAGGTATATGCATCTATACATAATTTCACTGTATTTGCTATAAATTTTCTTTACGATATTTTGACATAAAAATTTGGCGATTTCGGTTTACACTATTTTTTTCTATTTTATATATTTTTTTTATCTTATCAAATTTAAGCAACTGCATTATTTCTTAATTCCACTGCTTGTGTGTCCGGAAGAGCCAGGCAATATAAACCACATACAACAACAGCAATAACAACAACAACAATGGTTTTATATGAAATGTGAAAAAATAACGCTTCTATGATTCAATTTTCATTACCAGCATATTCTGAATACACACATCATATGTATATTTTTTTATCCTTTAATTATAGTCACATGCAGTTTGTTAATTGGGTCCTTTTTTATTATTATATAAGGGTTATTATGCCACTGTTGATGCAATAGGCCTATAGGCCTACCGATGACGCGAGATCCGAAAACATCGTAAATAACAGATTAACTTTAGTGATTCTAATCAATATCGACTCTTTTTGTGCTTCAGTATTGACTAAATTAACTTTGATGTGATACAATAGAGGAGAAAAAAATAAGGTAAAAAAAAAAAAAACTAAATTATATTTAAAAGGCCAATCTCGGAAGGAAGTCTTGAGCAACTCACCACAAAGGAGTGTAAGAACATGGCAATAAACTGCACCATTTGGATAGTGGTGATGTACTTCTTCCACCAGAGATAAGGACGGATTCGGGGTCCCATGGCCGCCAGGAGGTAGTACGAATACATAACGACGTGCACGAACGAATTCAAAAAGCCCATGAAGGTTGTGTGGCCACCTGGTGGGGGAAAAAGAGAAGCTTTAGCTCTGAAGAAATATGTCACCTTACATGCGAGTATGTGACCGTAGTTTCATGGACGATTAATATGTATTGTTCTATGAAATTACCTTTTTTAAAAAGTTAATTTCATTAAAAAGCTTGCAAAACATCAGTTGGAGCTTTCGAATAGAGAGATTAATTTAGCAAGAAGAATAGAATATAGATTTTTTTGACATCTATAAAATTTATTTCAATCTGACAATTTCAACAACATTTGCTTCCACTTTCCAGCAGTTGTCTTCTAATTTCGGTTAAACATTCATTCTTTCTCTTACATAATGCAGTGTTTTCTGATCAGTCATTTCAGAACATTTAAATATCTTACCAGGCTGGTAACGAAGTCCAAACCATGTGCTCACTGGCATCAGAGCGTGGTGGCTGACGTGGAGGAGGGAGATGTGGTCGTACTTTTTGTGCACTACAAAGAATATCTGAAGGAGAACGCATTATTAGTTGCTGGTCTCGATTTATATCAATGGGCTTTGAATTGCTACAGGTTAACGCCAAAGAACAACAATTTAATAATTTGGGGATAGAAAGAATAGAAATAGATGACTGATCTATTTTACAATATTGCCTGTAGACATTATAGTTTCCTATCCGAATAGCGTCTACTGCAAGAGAAGTAATCATATCAAAATAATATCTTACTATAGACAAAACCAACCAGTAGCCATTTTAAAGTTTCATTTCGAAGGGCGTCCTTATGAAATTGATTTCTAGCGCGATACTTTGAAAAAAAAAAAACACACAATAACTTTTATCTTTTAAAGGTGTACATTAAAAGCTTTCATTCACAATATTGACGCAAACTGATACTGACGTGAAGATGTTCAGCAAACTATTGATCGGCAAGGAAATTTCAAATCTTCTTTAACTTATTATATAACCTTAATTCATTGCTGTAATAAGAGGACTTTGAAGCCACGATCTTAAATTATTCTTAGTAAATTCCACATGGCGTTGACCTTCAAAATTTTAGTTTTCCCTTCATCTTGAAATATCTTATGGCAATTGTTCATTACTTTCCTTGTAGTTTATTTACTTCCTTATACCCTTTCCTCACTGGACTATTTTTCCTGTTGGAGTCTTTGGGCTTATAGCATCCTGCTTTTCCAACTAGAGTTGTAGCTTAGCTAATAATAATAATAATAATAATAATAACAATAACAATAATAATAATAATAATAATAATAATAATAATAATAATAATAATATTAATATTGATATCAATATTAATATTAATGATAATGATAATCATCATCATCATCATCATTATCATAATATTAATAATAATAATGATAATAATAATAATCAGTCTTTAACCCTTTAGGTGCCAGTGGTGATCTCAACAAAACTGCTGTTGTAGCAAACCTTTCGAAACCACACATATCGTTGCTTGTTGATATTTATTGGAAAGCCTTCATCAAGACCTTTCCATTGAATACTAGCTTTAAATATTTTTGGTAATTTTAAAAGAGAGTTTCCTTTTTAAAATTTTGACTAACCAATTATTATTATTATTATTACTTGGTAGGCTACAAGCCTAGTTGGAAAAGCAAGATGCTATAAGCCTAGGGGCCCCAACAGGGAAAATAGCCCAGTGAGGAAAGGAAATAAGGAAAAATAAAATATTTTAAGAACAGTAACACCAAAACAAATATTTACTAAATAAACTATAAAAACTTTAACAAAACTAGCGGAAGAGAAAGGATAAAAGGAAGAATATAATATTTTAAGAACAGTAATAACATTAAAATACACATTTCCTAAATAAACTATAAGAGCTTTAACAAAACAAAAAGGAAGAGAAAGGAAATAAGGAAAAATAAAATATTTTAAGAAAAATAAGATTAGAATTAATATTTCCTATATAAACTATAAAGGCTTTAACATAACAAGAGGAAGAGGAAGGAAATAAGGAAAAATAAAATATCTTAAGAACAGTAACATTAAAATAAATATTTCCTATATAAACTATAAAAGCTTTAAAAAAAGAGGAAGAGAAATTAGATAGAATAGTGTACCCGAGTGTACCCTCAAGCAAGAGAACTCAAACCCAAGATAGTGAAATGATTGAAATAATCTTTTCTAGAGCCTAATTGCTTGAGCTAATCGTAATAACTGGAGAATTTATGGACATTATTTAATGAAGCTGTTCAAGATTACTGGTCATGTGGAGAGAATACAAATGGAATGTACAAAACCTGATATTATTATTATTATTTGCTAAGCTACAACCCTAGCTGGAAAAGCAGGGTGCTATAAGCCCAGGGGCTCCAACAGGGAAAATAGCTCAGTGAGGAAAGGAAACGAAAAATATAAAATATTTTAAGAAGAGCAACATTAAAATAAATATCTCCTATATAAACTATAAAAACTTTAAAAAAACAAGAAGAGAATTAAGATAGAATATTTGTTTATACTTACGGTGTCAATGAAATCGACGAATTTGGAAATGTAGTACCAATATGTCACGTGCATGAACTGAAATAGAATAGAAAGAAAAGAACAATTTTATTTTTTTAATTAATTGAATATATTCTATGAATGGAAATCTCTCTCTCTCTCTCTCTCTCTCTCTCTCTCTCTCTCATTGACTTAGCCACTCAGCTTAGTGGCTGAGTTGCCAAGTCATTGGAACCCCAGTTTATTTTGGCCCGGGTTCGATTCCCCGGCCGACCAGAATCTGTTATCTTTGAGTTGATTCCCCCTTTGGTTCTCTGATCTTGAGGTATAGAGAAAAACCAGATATTAAGAGGAGTATAATATATGACTTATGTGATATATATATATATATATATATATATATATATATATATATATATATATATATATATATATATAATACTTGTTTGATATATTTGCATATATATATATATATATATATATATATATATATATATATATATAATACTTGTTTGATATATTTGCATATATATATATATATATATATATATATATATGATACTGTATCTCACACACACACTATATATATATATATATATATATATATATATATATATATATGTGTGTGTGTGTGTGTGTGTGTATGTGTGTGTGTGTTTGTGTGTGTTTGTGTGTGTGTATGCATACATATGAGAAAGGAGAAGATCTTGAAAGGGTCAGCTGATGTACATAAAGAAGTTGATGAAAAATATATTGAAAGCCAAGTGGATGCCCAATAAGAATTATATATAATAGCGCAGTATATGTAAGGAGTTCAATGCATTGTTGATGAGCATCTTGTGTAGGTGTATGAGAGGACTGCTACTGCTATGACGTTTTTTCTGCACAAGGTCATCATCCGCGATTTCTTTTTCTTCTTCTTTGTCTGCATCTTTTCTCACTTTTATGTGGGGTTGATGTTTTCGGCCAGTGTTCTCCATCTACCTCTGTCCCACACTTCATCACCGGTTAATCTCACAATCTCCACTGGCCATATTGGTTTTGGCTAATTTTTCATGGTCGCATGCCTTTCCTGCCGCCAACACTCCCCACTTACCTGGGCTTGGGACCGGCGCCAATTGACGCAAAGGGCCTCGGTTAGATTTTGCCAGTCATCTCTATCTTGAGCTTTTAAATCAATACTTCTTCATTCATCATCTCCTACTTCACGTTTCATAGTCCTAAGCCATGTAGGCCTAGGTCTTCCAACTCTTTTATATTGAGTTGGGATACCTTAACGTTGTGAAAAAGTTTGTGTCACTATACTAGTCAGGGCTACCTATACTAGGTTGGCTTTCTATGAGTGATCAAATAAAACCATCAATGGCCAGCGTGGTGATGAAAACTGGCCAAAACTACAGACATGAATGAAGACATGTCTGAAGCATTTGTCCTGCAGTGGACTAGAACCGGCTGCATTTATTATTATCGTTATATATAATGTATGTGTGTTTGATTATATGTATGCATATATATAATCTCTGGAGTCTACATTGTCAAATGATGATGAGCACGGAAAAATGATATGCAAAAAAAAGGTCTTACCCTGACGGAAGATTCTGATTGGCTGGAGAAATTGCAAGGTTCGCAAAAGAGGGAGTATGTCGTCAACCAACCGTTTGTTGCAGCCTGCAAGAAGAGTAGATAAATTAGTGGAATTGAAAATACATAAGTAAAACATAAATGGATATAAAGTATTAAGTATTAATTGATTTCTTATTCTTGTATTTCACTTTTGTATGTGGAGGGGTTTAATTTGATGACAAAAAAAAAAAAAAACATAATTTATCACAAAGAAAGACTTCAGTAAAGATTGATACATGGGAGGTAAGATTTACTTGTAGTAATCTTTATATTACTTTAAACAATGTTGAAAATACCTTATGTGATTAGGTAATACCCCTTCATTGCTAATAAAAATCTAGGAATATTGTTATTAACCAAACGCCCAAGCTATTGCAATACATTAACCCAACAAGACTTGAAAAAGAAGTCAACGAAACTCCTAAGCTCTTGCAATACATTAACCAAACAAAACTTTAAATACAAGTTAACCAAACTCCCACATTAACCCCACAAAACCTTAAAAGAAAGCCTTCTTGACTTACACCATAGAAAATCCAAAAGTTGAAAACAACCTGAAAAGCGTTATAGGCCATCATGACAAGCCGGAGGCCTTTGACTGGCTGTCTGTTCTTCATGTACTTCGGTCCCCACCAGGTGACGACCGCCAGGTAAGCGAGAGACATGACCAGAGTTGGTAGCGGCGACTTCGACACCAGCCAAGTCGCCTGTCTAGGGTCCTTGGGCATGTGTGCTGCCACTGACATGTTACCGTAGAAATAGCACATCATTGTGATGGCAGCTGCCCATCTGCCATTCGACTGCAGTTCCTTCTCCTTTAGTTCTGCCAATACAGCTGATATGTTTTGTTTATAAAGATAAACTTATGGTCATCCTTTTGAGGTGAATTTCAATATAATACATAAGTTCTTCTAAGCAGTAAGTGAGTCATGATGCGGAAGCAAAGGGCTTTACAATAAGGAAATAACTATTATTATTATTATTATTATTATTATTAATATTATTATTATTATTATTATTATTATTATTAGTGTGTGTATACGTATGTATATATGTATATATACATATATAGAGTATTTAAATATGTACATATATATATAATATATATAATATATATATATATATATATGCCTATTATATATGTGTATATATAGATATACATATATTATATATAAATGTATATATATATATATATATATACAGTATATATAGGCTTATTATAGATGTGTATATATACACACACACACACACATATATATATATGTGTGTATATATATATATATATATATATATATATAATACACACACACGCACACACAGATATAAATATATACATATATATATATATATATATATATATATATATATATATATAATTGAATACCTACAAACTTATGTTAAACCTAAGACATAAGATAATTACCATCATGTTGCCTTGGTGATAGACGAGTTTCCTTCTCTGTAGGATTAACTTTCTTCGAATCAATGGACTTCTGATTCTCTGCCTCGTCCTGCGCTGCCATTCTGACCTGCAACAGTATTATATGCTAGTGTACTGGACCCGTCAAAATGGATGGTTAAATATTTAGATTGATAGGAACATACACGCAACCTCTCTCAGCAGGGTGTATGACTACTTACTCTCCTTCTACCCGAAGGACTAGAAGACACTGAGTAGTTATAAGTATAGCAATGTATGTGTGTGTATATATATATATATATATATATATATATATATATATATATATATATATATATATATATGGTACGCAGACAAAATGTCGAAAGACAAAATGTCGAAGGTCAAAATGTCGACAACCAAAATGTCGACAACCAAAATGTCGACGGTCATAATGTCGACACTCTTTGAATATCAATAGACAAAATGTCGAAAGAAAAAATGATGATTGTCAGCATGCCGTTACGT
>NC_090742.1:18043204-18053204 GCF_036898095.1 Palaemon carinicauda
TTTTATAATGAACATTTTAGACACCTCTGGGCGCAAAAAGCAAGAGCTCTTACTGGCAACAACAACAACAACAACAACAAAAACAACAACAACCTAAACATTGAAGTCTTGTTCGATAAGTTGCATTGTACAGAATACGGCTGTTCATTTATTGTGTAAGATTGAACAAGTTGGGAGTTCTCTTTCCCAAATATAGAACACCAATGACTACAATTGCTACATCAAACAGTGCTGACGTTATTCAGTAGAACATTAACTTTATTAACTAGATAATTAACTTGACTAAAAAAGGGAAAACTAATTGACCATTGCAATATATAATTTCTTTTTATTAGCAAAATTAACCGGCTTAATTGATAGATATTTCCTTTAATTGATATAGTTATTTGATGTATTCTAACTTGACTCAAGAAGAGAAAATTAACCGGTTACTAAAATTGATAAATATTTCCTTTACTTTGATCTAGTGTTACTTCATGTATTTTCCATGACAAATCTAACCTACTCGTTTTGAAAACCATCTAATCTATCTAAAAAGTTGATCTGAGTGTTTTTTCTCTATTTCTATTTCAATTATGTTAGCAATTCACAGCGCAACAATAGCCCATCACAATTCAGGAAGTAATTCTTAGTAAACAACCTCGAATTGAAATGATTCAGGATTGATCGCCAACGTGTTGAATAGAATTTTTTTTTTTTCAAACAGGAAATCAGAGAAGACAATTTTTTTTCACATTAAAAGCATACACAATCACTCAAAGTGCAGATGGAAACTATGATGATCATTAGAATTTAATGCCGAGATACTGTGATTACACACACACATACATATATATATATATATATATATATATATATATATATATATTTCCTGTGTGTATCATATGATTATATATATATATATATATATATATATATATATATATATATATATATATATATATATATATTTCCTGTGTGTATCATATGATTATATATATATATATATGTATGTATGTATGTGTGTGTGTATTTACATATATAGCCTACATATATATGTATGCATATAAATTAATACATGCATATATACATACTCGGGTAGGCGTGCTCATTTGTGTGAATATACATATATATATATATATATATATATATATATATATATATATATATATATATATATAAGTATAGATATAATCAAATGTATATATATGTATATAAGTATAAATATAATCAAATAAGAGAGAGAGAGAGAGAGAGAGAGAGAGAGAGAGAGAGGAGAGAGAGAGAGAGAGAGAGAGAGAGAGAGAGAGAGAGAGAGAGAGAGAGAGAGAGAGAGAGAGAGAGAGAGAGAATAATAATACGTCAAAACAGCCAAGGTAAATGACGAGTTAATTAGCCATCATCCTGTACACACACGTCACTGCTTAATTGCACGAGCTACACAGAATTATAAACCACCCTTCAATAATAACAATAAAGATAGAGAGAGAGAGAGAGAGAGAGAGAGAGAGAGAGAGAGAGAGAGAGAGAGAGAGAGAGAGAGAGGGAGATTTTAGGGAAAATATATTTTCCTTTTTTCAATGAAAGATAATCTTGTGTATGATGAGTTTAAATCAGTTTTTCATTTACATATATGAAGAAATATTATTGAGTATCTCTATTCATGTATAAAAATATAACCGAAGATAGAAAATATATCAGAGTACTCAGCTCATACGAAATTTTGCTTGTGAAAACAAACGAAAATAACATCTCGATATTTTTTTTTATGAAGAAATTCTTGGCTCTCTATCCTTCCAATCAAGTTTATAAGGTATTAATTTTAAATATAGAGGCATTATATCCATTTTTTGTTTATAAATGTTTTAAAGGTCGCTCGTGGATGGCAAAGGTTAGGGACAGTGACAATGCCCTAGAGACTGATATATATATATATATATATATATATATATATATATATATATATATATATACATATATATATAAGTATGTGTATATATATACATATATATATGTGTGTATATATATACATATATATATATATATACATATATATATATATTTATATATATACACACACATATATATATATATATATATATATATATATATATATATATATATATTTATATATATATATTTATATATATATATATTTATATATATATATTTATATATATATATTTATATATATATATATATATATATATTTATATATATATATATGTATATATACATATAATATAAGATCAGCGTTTAAGTTCTCTCTTCACCCAAGCTCGGACCAAGGAGGCACAGGCAATGTCAGTGATGACTTAGCAGGTAGACTTATAGGCTCCTCCAAACCCCCCATTTTACCTCACAAAAATGTTAAGATTGCAGACACTACAAGACACTATCGAGCTTGAATGGGCCTCGAACCCTTGTCCAGAAGATCTAGGTCATTAGCTTTGACCCTGTTCCCTGGATTGCAGTTCCCAAAAATGGGGCTTGCTTGTGACCCTGCCCTTTCTGTAACGCGTTGGAAATAGTCTTAGGACTCATATCCTAAAAAGTGGGCCTAATTAAAAGCTGAGACTTCATCCGGATTATCACAAGCAGACATGAGCACAATGCCTTCTGGAGAGCTAGTTTGGAAGCAGAGTTCTTAAGAAAGTGATACCTCATCTTTGTTGTTATTATTATTATTATTATTATTATTATTATTATTATTAGTAGTAGTAGTAGTAGTAGTAGTAGTAGTAGTAGTAATAATAAACATGATAATAATAATAATAATAATAATGATAATAATAATATTAATATTAATATTATTATTCTTATTATTATTATTATTATTATTATTAGTAGTAGTAGTAGTAGTAGTAGTAGTAGTAGTAGTAGTATTACAAGCTAAGCTACAACCCTAATTGGAAAACCAGGATGATATAAGCCCAAGGACTGCAACAAGAAAAAAATAACCCAGCGAGGAAAGAGAACAAGGAAATAAATAAACGACATTCTTAACGTTGAGATTCAGCACGCCGGAACTAATGACGTAATGTGATGTTGAAATTGAGGTAAATATAGCCATTTGAAAATGGAATTTCATAATAGAGATTTAGCTTACCGTTATCAGTATTTTTCATGATGATAATTAGCACAAATGAGTTTTGATAAAATAGGTGGTAAAGTAAGAATCTGAAAATTGTATTTATAATTTTCTTTTATTTGGAATCGTGTTTTTCTTTGGGTAAATAAACAAGAAATAAATAATTAATAAATAAATATCTTAATGTGAATTCAAATAAAAAAATTCAATCAACCGAAATCGATTTAGTTTCCTTTCCTGAATATTTATCTGTAATAAAACTTATTAATTATTTTAATAGATAAACAATGATACTGAATCTCGTTGCTATTCTAAACTTCTAGTATCAATAACATTGATGGAATAAAATCGTGAGTTGTATTATTATTATTATTATTATTACTTGCTAAGCTACAACCCTAGTTGGAAAAGCAGGATGCTGTAAGCCCAGGAGCTCCGACAGGGAAAATAGCCCGGTGAGGAAAGGAAACAAGGAAAGAAAAATACTTTAAGAACAGTAACAACATTGAAATAAATATTTCCCAAATAAACTATAAAAAAACTGTAACAAAAGAAGCGGAAGAGAACTAAGATAGAATAGTGCCCGATTGTACCCTCAAGCAAGAGAACTCTAATCCAAGACCGTAGGGACATGTACAGTTGGACACCGGAATTCCTGGTGCACCACCTCTGTCATCCCTCTCTAATGGTATCTGTTTGGTTACACGCCGCGCAGTAAGGATACGACAGGGTGAATTCCTCGGAGCGAGGTGCGTGCGAATTCCTGTGTCCAACTGTACATGGGGCAGCCACCCACACTGTATATTGATCTGTGGTTTAAACTAAGAGCAGGCCCTATAGCTCTGATGTGACTGGCAACGGATATCGAAAAGACGTTTAAAAGGTGAGTGAAATACATTTCCATTTGAATATAGAATTCCCTAATCTGACATTAACGAACATTATCCTCATCTCCTCCTACGTCTATTGACACAAAGAGTTTCGGTTAGATTTCGACAGTCGTCTCTATCTTGAGCTTTTAATTCAATACTTCTCCTTTCATCATCTACGCGCTTCCGAGTCCTCAACCATGTAGGTCTGGGTCTTCCAACTCTTCTAGTGCCTTGTGGAGCCCAGCTGAACGTTTGGTGAACTAATCTTATATTCTTATTCGTATCATAGTACGTAGTATTAACGATGTTGCTCTAAATGTACATTTCCTGCTATTTGTACTGCATAATTTTTCACAATCCCGTATGCTGTTAAGGTTGATGTCCAGAAGACCAGACGGGATGTTATTTATGTACTTTACATACGTTTACCTCATATTACGATTTGATCTTCATCGTTTCGTCTGCTTCAGACACAGCAAATTTCATGTATATATACATAAGCCACTTTCTGATTGTGGATACGATAACGTGGTGAAAGGGTTTGTGTATCGTCCTGATCAACAAAGATGTGCTAGTCAGGGCTACCCATATAATGTTGGTTAGCTGTGAGCGATCAGACTAAAATCTCCCATCATTGCCCACCTGCAGTGGCCAGTGTGGTGATGAAAATGGCCAAACCCCAACAGCATTAAGGACATGTCTGAGGCCTTTGTTCTGCAGGGGACTAGAAATGGCTACAAGACTGATAAACTGTGTCATTCCGAGAAAGGATCACTCCTACATTAATTGATTTACACTGGCTGCCTATCAAGGCAAGAGCCGAGTTTAAATTATGTCCAATAACCCATCAAGTTATCAGAACCGGACGTTAAATATCTAAGAGAATTGCTACCTACTGTGCAGCCAACAAATCATGTTCACACGAGAATAGTTACAGATAGTTTCAAATTATTGGAATCTAGATATATGTCTAATGTAGGCTCTACAGCCTTTAAATATGCGGCCCCGAGACTACAATAAGTTCCCACTAGAAATTCGAAAGTCTGAAGATGTTAAGACTTTCAAGAGGAAACTGAAGACTTTCTTGCTCTCTAAGTGCTTCGATAGTGTGGATTTGACAATAAACGACCAATATGCGGTGTGAAATGCTTAATGCCTTGGAATAAACTTTATACAATGACTGTGAAGATCATATGGAGAGTAGGGTTCCCCGGCTGTATAGGACCAGGAAAGCAGTCCTTAAAGTAAAGCAAGTAAGTAAGTAAATTGTATACGAATCATACGCGCTAGCAAAGAATATTTGGCCATAATAATGAAATGAGCTGGACACGGGAAAGTTTGTAAACGCCATCAATATGAATGTTCTCCCTCATTGAATGTTGAATTTCATTTCTCTCGGGAGGCATCTTTTTATCAGCGATGTTTTAATCTTCATCAGACGGTTGCGGGAGACAAACCCAGGGCAAGAAATCCTAGACAGTGTTTAATGGGAACTCATTTTTATTTTTTAAATCTACGTTTATTTGTTTTTTATGCTAGAACTAGTGTACGCAACCCGTCAAAAATGACGGCTAAATGTTTAGATACATATGCACAGACACGCACACACACAGAAACAAACTATTCCCTCTCTTCCTTACCCGAGAGACAGGGAGAAACAGGGTAGTCATACGTCTGGTAATGGCGCTGAGCCTTAACTGATAATGCTAGACACTTGCTCTTTATTATACAAGGGTAATTATGAAAGCAATACATTGTGGTGACCTCGAGGCTCATGTAGGCAGTGTATAGTGGCGCCAAGCATATTCACTGGTCCCACTTGCTCCTGTTTTGGGCACTGATCTCATCTATACAGGATCGGTGTCTATGTATTGCCCTTTCAATTGCTTCCACATCTAACGGACGTCATTTAAACAACCTTTAAAATAGACGATGATGTTTACTGTCTACTTAGAAACTGACTGATGTCAATTTTCTGGTTTAACGGTTTAAGGGCCATTCGTGAATGGCAGAGGCAAGAGACAGTGACATTGCCCTATCAAGCAGGACAGTGCCCTAGAGACTGACCATATTATTTGATCAGCTCCTAAGCTCCCTCTTCATCCAAGCTAGGACCTAGGAGGGTCAGACAATAGCTGCTGATAAATCAGCAGATAGACCTATAAGCCCCCCCCCCCCCACCCAAACCACCCAATCCTTAGCTCACAAGGATGACGAGGTTGCAGCAACCTAAGGAACTAACTGGTTTGAGCTGGACTCAAACACCCGTCTGACGATCACCAGGCAGAGACGTTTTCAATTAGGCATTACAGGGTATAACTATTCCCTCTCCCCTACCCTAGGGACAAGGAGAAACCAAGTAGTTATACGTCTGGCATTTAATTCTAGGTATAGATGGTAGAGTGCCGTAACGGTATTATATAAACTGCTACTAGATTTGAATAATAAAACAGCCTAATAGTGGGATATAAACTACTTCTAGTTATGAATGATAAAGTAGCATGGCAGTGGGATATAAACTGCTATTAGATAATACTGATAAAGCAACATAGTGAGATACAGACTGCTACTTGATATAAAGGATAAAGCAACATAATGTGATACAGACTGCTACTTGATATATATGATAAAGCAACATAATGTGATTCAGACTGCTACTTGATATAAATGATAAAGCAACATAATGTGATACAGACTGCTACTTGATATAAATGATAAAGCAACATAATGCGATTCAGACTGCTACTTGATATAAATGATAAAGCAACATAATGTGATACAGACTGCTACTTGATATAAATGATAAAGCAACATAATGTGATACAGACTGCTACTTGATATAAACGATAAAGCAACATAATGTGATTCAGACTGCTACTTGATATAAATGAAAAAGCAAAATGGCAATAGAATATAAACTGCTACAATATAAAAATAATTATGAAATTAATCATATTGACCGATTGCGACCTAACACAGACAACACAGACGCAGAAGGAGGCAATAAAACAATTTATAATAACAAAATATGGAGTTAAATAGATCATAATAAATGTGAAGACCTTTGGAAAATCTGGGAAGTTGGCCAAAATTCCCAATTGTTTGCTTTGTGGTCAGGAGTACGTGACAAGGTTTCAGGATATCAATGCTCTTTTTATAATGGGGAATTCGTGATGTGGGAAGGCATAAGAAACAGAACAAAAAATATAATTAGGTGACTGGGGTTGATATATATATATATATATATATATATATATATATATATATATATATATATATATAGGTTATCCCGATTTTAATATTTGAGTTATTTTCAAATTCATTATTTTTTTTTTATATTTTTCCTTACCATGTATACGCTATCTAACCTTTTTTCCAACCGTTATCCGTTAAGGGGTCGGTTGCCTGATGCGTCCTCTCCAATGCCAACAAAGGCATCGTCTTCCACCAAACCTGTTCTCTTCATGTTATCCTTCGAGTTATTTTCAAATTTATAAATTTGTTTTTGGAATATTTTCCCTTACCATGATTATACCATCTAACCTTTTTCCCCACCATTATCTGTTAAGGGGTCGGCTGCCTGATGCGCCCTCTCCAATGGCTTCTATCAAGGACACCATCTTTCACTAAACCTCTTCTTTTCATATTATCCTACACCTTATTTCGCCATCCAATTCTAATCTTATTGCATTGTTATTAACTTTTCGTACAATATGAAAAATTCAACTATTCTTTGCATATGAGCAGGAGTAAGCCTACTTTTAACTTTTTGTCAATTATGTAGATTTTAACAAGCCTCTTTACATATTTGCAAGAATAGGCCTACTTTGATATTTGATGAGCCTGGTAGACAGCAAAATAGGTTTTCAAAGAAAACGTTAGTGTTAATCAAGAGAACTTTGATGGGGGTTTCATATGGTCCAAATCCCCGTCGAATACCGGCCCAAAGATTGGAAGCTGTCATTTCGTGATGCATGGGACACGAATAAACAGTAGCAAACCGAAATTAATAGTCAATAGTCAGCGAGTGTCTGACTTGGGCATCTTTCATTGATTTTGTTTGTTTTTAGCCAATCAAAATCTTTGCCTTGCCGCTCATACTTTTAGGCAATTTAGCAACGTTGTTCACAATCAATATTTTTAGGCAATTTAGTGATGTTCACAATTAATACTTTTAGGCAATTTCGTGATGTTCACAATTAATACTTTTAGGCAATTTAGTGATGTTGTTCACACTTAATACTTTTAGGCAATCTAAGGATGTTGTTCAAAATCAATACTTTTAGGCAATTTAGGGATGTACACTAATACATTCTCCTGTCACAGAACCGTTGGTAATGTTTTTATCTTCTCACAGTCACTGATATAATTTCTGCCTCATTATTTCTCTATTTATCTTCTTATGCAACACACGCTCACTCTCTTCAGTAACACTTCCGTCACAAATTAATAGTTACCGAAATGTTAGCAGTCAACGATGAAGAAATTTCCACTAAAGTTCGTTTTGGGGTGACTTTTGGGGTCTATGTTTAGTACAAAGTTGCACGCAGTTTAAGGTGCTGCCATCTGTGTTCCCCTATCCGAATTACTAATGTTCGACCTCAATCGGTTACCCACATAAAATGACAAGATTAAGATTAATTATACTAATACATAATCATGAGCCAACATTAAACAAATATTTGATAGGTGAATCGGAATTTTCGATATATTTGGTCCAATTTGTGGCTAATTGTCGAATGTCATGAAGAAATGTTTCTTACGAAAAATTCTTCTTTTTTTCTTTTTTTAGATATTACTGATAATATCGATAATCGTTTCTTTAACAAATATAAAATAAATACGAATCAAACTAGATCATTCCGTTAAATCTACGGGCATACGTTTTCATTGGTTATTCCTTAACCTAACGTTGGGCACTGTATTCTACCAGACAGGATTTGATGTAATTACGAAAAGAATAGACAGATGGCAGCACATCACAGATTAGATTAAAGACCACTTATGATTAATTAAGAATTAATTTATCATATCTGCAGGATATAAACATTTCATCACTTTGAGAAGAAAATTACAAATTAATGAGATATAACAAAACCACGGGAATTGAGTAATTAACTAGGGTCACTTTGACTTCAAGTGTAGCAAGTATAAACTGCCACCATAAAAGCATTAAAAGGTCATACAACTTCTTGCTTGATTTTCCAAACCTGTTTGGTGGCTGTTGCATATCAACGTCAAACCTTCGTTGTAATCATAACCTATTTTTCTGCTGAGTAATCTAACCCAACGGCCCAATGTGTGAACTATCTTCTTCTACTTTTACTGTTTAAAATGTTACGACTACTGCTTCTACCGCACCTTCTTCTACTTTTATTGTTTGAAACAGTAAGACTACTGCTGCTACTACAACTTCTTCTACTTTTAGTTTGAAACATTACGACTACTGCTACTACTATACCTTCTTCTACTTTTATTGTTTGAAACGTAACACCTTCTACTTTTATCGTTTGAAACATAACGACTACTGCTACTACTACACCTTCTTCTACGTTTACTGTTTGAAACATTACGACTACTGCTACTACTACACCTTCTTCTACTTTTATTGTTTGAAACATAACGACTATACACCTTCTTCTACTTTTACTGTTTGAAACATTACGACTACTGCTACTACTACACCTTCTTCTACTTTTACTGTTTGAAACATTACGACTACTGCTACTACTACACCTTTTTCTACTTTTATTGTTTGAAACATTACGACTACTGCTACTACTACACCTTCTTCTACTTTTACTGTTTGAAACATTACGACTACTGCTACTACTACACCTTCTTCTACTTTTATTGTTTGAAACATTACGACTACTGCTACTACTACACCTTCTTCTACGTTTACTGTTTGAAACATTACGACTACTGCTACTACTACACCTTCTTCTACTTTTATTGTTTGAAACATAACGACTATACACCTTCTTCTACTTTTACTGTTTGAAACATTACGACTACTGCTACTACTACACCTTCTTCTACTTTTACTGTTTGAAAC
>NC_090742.1:18063204-18065704 GCF_036898095.1 Palaemon carinicauda
CCCCTTTCAGACCCTGCTGGATCGCCGACTCAGAGGATGCAACCTTACTAAGTCAGAAAATAAAAAAGCATCTGTGCATTTCCGTGTCTTTGTACTGGCTCTAGTCATATATTTCATTATCATTATGAGTCATTTTGTCTCTATTATAGAGACTGCCACTTATGGGCAGAGGAGCCTAGTTAAAGGTTAAAGGTGTCTTGTTTCAATTCCAGTTTCCACAGAATAGTTCCTCACTGGAATGTCAGCCGGGCAAGCCTAACTCCCATTGTGGTGCCCAACCACAGCAGTGGCCTCCCCAGTATACAGCTTAAACTCACAGATCCAGGCGGGGATCAATCTGCTGCCATGCGAATGCTAGGCAACCACATTACTACTGTACTAGCCAGGAGGCTACTACAGTGGTTGAACTGCAGAGAAAGTAGTTCCACTCACTGACTGTTTTGTCTCTATATTAGGGACTACTGCTCATGGGTAAAGAAGCCTAATTGGACAACTTGGGAGTCAAACTGAAGAGAAAATAGTCTGGACTATTCAGTTCCAAAAGCTGACTGATTTTCTATCAAAGCTTCAGGGAAAGATACAAAAACAAAATCAAAATTCGTTTGAGTTTATTTGATCACAGGCAACGGTAAATAATCGTAGTGGTAAAACAAACAAAAACAAAGATATTAACAGTTTCTTAACAAAATGAGGTCCAGAGTGAGGTCTGTTTGACCAAAGTAAAATGAGAGAAATGGAAAAAGAAGCAAAATATTGACGATGAAGTGAAAAATAAGATGAAAACACCAGTGACTTGAAAGGCTATATGGGAAAAAGAGGCGGGAAATTAGGAAATCATTGAAGCAAACTTATCAGAAGTTTCACTCTGTCGTATTTTCCTCTGCTTTGGAGTAAAAATATCTAATCTAAAGCTCTAAATATGTTTACCTTTTGCCTAAATATGAATATATATATTATCCTTAACATGGACTTAAAACATTCCCTTGCTTCCAGCCAAGAAAAAACTAAGTATATTTTTTTTTCTTGGTTACCGTACGCCTGTAAAAGATCTATGGGTATAGTAAACTATCGTACAAGAAAATATATAATTGCTTAACACAGGTAAAGTATTTATTTAAAAAAAAAGTACTATAAAGAATCTTTGTACAATATACAAAATCATAGATACGTTAGAATTTCTATCACAGCAATTGCATGCTGTTGGCCACAGAAAATTTTCAGGAACTATTAAAAAAATGTTTTATCTAGTTTATGTTGTCATGTAATATGAGTGTAATCCTATTGGTTGCATAGTTGCCAAATAGTGTATTTACGCTTTAATATTTTCAAGCATCTTTGTTTGGTTTCATTGTAACTTATTTACATACCACATCTACGAAAAATGTAGTGCGAATTCGTGTCCCCTAATTCTACATAATATCGCCCCTTCTCTCTCTCTCTCTCTCTCTCTCTCTCTCTCTCTCTCTCTCTCTCTCTCTCTCTCTCTCTCTCTCTCTCACACACACACACACACACATACACACTATATAAAAATCTAAATGACTCTTGAAGCAATAATGCGTAATGATAAAAATAATACACAAAGAACATCTCTCGAAGTCTCCCCCTCTGGAGGGCACTCAACCCCCGTCGGAGGGAACTGAACACCCGTCGGAGGACACTTAGATCGCTCCCCGCTGAGTTTTGAAAGCCATCTTCTCGCACAACTCGATGGTTTTGAAGGTGGTGTCCGCCACGCCGTTGGGGACGCCCCTCCTGCGGGAGACGCCCTTGGATATGTCCGCTGGCACGACGCTGCTGGGCTTAATGCCGTTGCTGTAGCTCTGAATGACACCGTTCTCCTTGGGCTTCGTCTGAGTTAGTCAAGATGAGGATTATTAATTTTTGGAGTTCTCTTAATATTTTGGTTATTAATTATGTAATTAATTTTTTCGATGAAATTGTTTTGATAATAATGTAATTATATATTTTTTTATGAAATCGTTTTGAAAATATTGTAATTACATTTTTTTCATGAAATTGTTTTCATAATATAATAAAAATATTTTCTTTTTAATGAAATTGTTTTGATAAAATAAAATATTTGATAAATAAAATATTTCTATTTTATTAAATTATTTTCATGATAATGTAATCAAAATATTTTCTTTTTTCTTTCATTGTATGGATAATAATGTAATTGAACTATTTTCTTTTTATGATTTTTTTTAATAAAATTATTAAAATATCTTTTTATGAAACTGTTTTGATAATAATGCAATTGAATTATATTCGTTTTTTATTTGATTGTTTTGATAATAATGTAATTCGAATATTTTTTGTGAAATTGTTTTTGAGAATAATGTAGTTAAAATTTTCTATTTTTTATGAAATTGTTTTAACAATGCAATTGAATTATTTTCCTTTTTATGAAATTGTTTTGATGATAATGTAATAGAAAGATTTTCTTTTTATAAATTTGTTTTAATGATAAAGCGAGTGAAATATTCTATTTTCTATG
>NC_090742.1:18073204-18093204 GCF_036898095.1 Palaemon carinicauda
ATAATAATAATAATAATCAGTAGCTTATGTGCCTTAGGTTCGTGATGCAAATCTGAGTGGACTCTCTCTCTCTCTCTCTCTCTCTCTCTCTCTCTCTCCTCTCTCTCTCTCTCTCTCTCTCTCTCTCGGCCTAACAACTTATAACAAGTCAAATAAACCATAAAGACATAAGGCCACATTTAGCCATTTCTTCCTGAGTCGAGATTTATGATCCCGGCCAAGGTCAGTCAGCCAAAGGTCACCTAAAATTTACAGGGTTGTTCAGGTTCATAGTCAAACTAGTTTCTACAAAGGTTACTTTTTGCCGGCAAATTATGCACGCAAAAAATACATGTATTACACGCATTCACATATGGAAACAAACACTATAGGTCTATGTTCATTTTGTTATTATGTATTTTGGACGTTCTATGAAAAGCCAATCTTCAAGAATAAACTCCTCCATTAGATTTGCCGTCATCTAGCCCGGGGACAGCATTTCTCTCAGCTCTGGTTTTTTCACAAATATATAGAAAATCAACTATTTTGAGGACAATGACTCCTTGACCACCAGATCTTTGCATTACACCGTATACAATCTTAAACTTATAGATGCAAGTCTTGATTACGAATTTACTCTTGAAAAACACAAGTAGACTATTTCTTTCTCAATTGCACACAAAACTGGTTTTTTGAGGAAGCCTTTTAAGATTTCTTGGGAATCCCCCAATCGTGAGGAAATGTTGGCTTTCCCAATTGATTCCCTTATGCTTGTAGCATCCTGCTTGTAGCTTGGCTAGTAATAATAATATTATCGCCAGTTGTGCAACACACACACACACACACACACACACACACATATATATATATATATATATATATATATATATATATATATATATATATATATATATATATATATATATATGTGTGTGTGTGTGTGTGTGTGTGTGTTTGTGTTCATTGGCAAACGCACACATGCATGCATGCCTGCCCATACGTATAACATGTAGAATATACACATGTACGAGTTTATATGCCTCCAATAATACGAGACGCATTGGCTAAGCCAAGTAGACCTATTTTTTTCAGGTCACGTTTCCTGACTTGATCGGCGGCAACAGTGCTGACGAGTGATATTTTCTAAATTTCAGCGGTCATTACAGGCCAGTTCCTGCGGAAACTGTCGCAAGATCCCGTGTTCCACACAAGGCAATCGTATTAAACTGAAAACTGTCGAGAGTCAAGGTTCACGGTCCTCTTGGTTGCTAATCTGTGGTAATTTTCAGTTGAAAGTCTTAACAGAGGGACTTTTTTATTTTTATTTATTTTTTTTTTTTTTTTTAATCAGGTTGCTGTCCGTGAAGTACTGAACTGATCTAGGGTCATCCATGAGTTTTTCTGTTGTTCAGAAGTAGTGGGTTGGCCAGGGCACCAGCCACCCGTTGAGATGCTACCACTAGAGAGTTATGGGCTCCTTTGACTCACCAGATAGTACTACATTGGATCCTTCTCTCTGGTTACGGTTCATTTTCCATTTGCCTACATACACACCGGATAGTCTGGCCTATTCTTTACATACTCTTCTCTGTCCTCATTCACCCAACAATTCTTCTCGTAAGGGGTTAACTACTGTACTATAATTGTCCAGTGGCTACTTTCCTCTTGGTAAGGGTAGAAGAGACTCTTTAGCTATGGTAAGCACCTCTTCCAGGAGAAGGACACCCCAAAATTAAACCATTGTTCTCCAGTCTTGGGTAGTGCCATAGCCTCTATCCCAGGGTCTTCCACCTGTCTTAGGGTAGAGTTCTTTTGGTTGAGGGTACACTCGGGCACACAATTCAATGTAATTTCTCTTCCTCTTATTTTAAAATTTTTTTATAGTTATATATGAAATATTTATTTTAATGTTACTGTTCTTGAAATATTTTATTTTGTTTGTTAATTTACTTATTTCCTAGTTTCCTCTCCTCACTGGGCTATTTTCCCTGTTAGAGCCACTAGGCTTGTAGCATCGTTCTTGTCCAACTAGGGTTGTAGCTTAGCAAGTAATAATAACACCAACAACAACAACAACAACAATAATAATAATAATAATAATAATAATCAAGGAGTTTACCTGTTGTTCAGAAGTTGACAAATGATCATAAAAAACTCAGAGCTATGAAAAAGAGACTCCTAATGCTATTGTCTTTTGCCCATGAGAGCAAATAAATTTAAAATGGTCTTATACTTACTGTGAAGAAAATGACTGACAAAATAAGAAAAAGATAAAACAAAACATGAATTTGGTACTCTTACTCCAGTGGACCTTTCGTTCAAAAGAGATTAAGTTCTAACCTTTCTCTTTGTCTCCGGGAGTCGAACCAACTGCCTGCTGCGGCTGGCGAGTTTCGTCGGCGCCCATATTGGTGGTGGTTGAGACGGTGACGGTTGCCAGTTCGCGTTTATTTTCAATCTCGTGACTAGTGGTGATCTGAAAGTGTTATAGAAAACTAGTTTATGCATATTAGCCAGTTGTATACTCTTGTTTTATTTATGAATTTAATTAATATAGCCAATTTTATACTACAAAAGTTCTAAACGAACTTTGAACATATATTCTTGTAATTTCTTTTGCTTTCCTACTCAAAATAAAGGCTGATGCCACAGCAAGAGCCCGTGTTTTGCAGTGAGTTAGAGCAAATCTTAACCAACTACCATCTTCCTGCCTAATAGATATATATATATATATATATATATATATATATATATATATATATATACAGTATATATATATATATGTATATATACATATATGTGTGTGTATAATATATATATATATATATATATATATATATATACAGTATATATATATGTATACATACATATATGTGTGTGTATAATATATATATATATATATATATATATATATATATATATATATATATATGTACATACATAAATATATTGTAAATGTATTATATATATTATATATACACATGCAAATATAGACAGTATAGGCACACACACACACACACACACACACATATATATATATATATATATATATATATATATATATATATATATATATATATATATATATTACCAAATAGACACCAGTTGCTAGATTCTTTTGGTCTTGAGGCCCAATTTAATTTCATGTTTTGGGTATCCCAATCCATAGCAACCTCCAAAAGATATAATCCACCTTTCATTTATTTTAATCCAACATCCCATTACTTATTTTTTCAATGTAACTTAAATAAAAAGAATATATTTCAACTCCCTGACTTCGCTATTGAGAGACTAAACATCGTAATTGCTCGAGTTAATGAAGGGTTTTATTTGGCTCGAAATTGCAATCCAGTTAAGCGATGTGAATCTAGATCTGAAGACAGGTGCTAACAAAAAGAATTACTTGCTTCTTCTTTGCTCTCTTACACACACACATGCACGCACACACATACACACACACACACACACATATATATATATATATATATATATATATATATATATATATATATATCCCTTACTAGAGTAATATAAAGTTTGGCTTAACAGCGGGTCCTGTGCCAAGCTATCAGTTTTTTTCTTAGAAACTTTTTCATAATAAAAGAGAGAGAGAGAGAGAGAGAGAGAGAGAGAGAGAGAGAGAGAGAGAGAGAGAGAGAGAGAGAGAGAGAGAGAGAGAGAGAGAGCATTCTATATTTACACCCAAAAAATCTCTACAATCGTACGGGAAAAAAGATGGATAACGAGCATGAATCGCTCAGTCATGTACCAAATCACTCCGCAAGAGCCAATTATGGGAGTCAGTTGTTGTGGCCTGAATCCTGATTGGTAACGTATCTGCCTGGTGTTTGCTAGACTGGGTCTCGAGTCCCGCTCAGACTTGTTGGTGCCTTTAGTGTCTGGAACCTTACCATCCTTGTGAGCTTAGGTTTGGGAGAGCCTATAGGTCTATTTAATGAATCATCAGCAGCCATTGCCTGGTCCTAGCTTGGGTGGAGAGGGGGCTTGGGCGCTGATCATATATGGTCAGTCTCTAGGGCATTGTCCTGCTTGCTAAGGCAATATCACTGTCCCTTGCCTCTGCCATTCATGAGCGACTGTTAAACTTTTAAACCTGACAACACTATGATAACCGAAGAATTCTTCTTCGCTTCAGGGATTAACTACTGTACTCTAAATGTTCAGTGGCAACTTTCCACTAAGTAAAGGTAAAAAGAGACATTCTAGCTATGGTAAGTAGATCTTCTAGGAGAGGGACACTCCTAAATCAAACCATTCTTTTCTAGTCATAGGTAGCGCCATATATTCTCTATAATGGCCTTCCACTGTCTTGGGTTAAGAGTGCTCTCTTGATTGAGGTTACACTCGGGCACACTATTCTATGTTTCCTTATTTCCTTTTCGCACTGGACCATTTCCCTGCTGGAGCCAATACCTTATGAGAGAGAGAGAGAGAGCCTCACTCGCTTATTCGGAAATTTTTGTTTTCGCTGTAACTTTTTTTTTTGACGAGTTACTTTTTGATTATATACAGGAGACATGCACAAGCATCAAATTTTCACTGTAGATGCTAGCCAATATATCTAGAATTATCAACGACTCCATAGGAATATGAATCTAAATTATTAAGCATGTTTTACTAAAAGTATGAGTTTCACTTGCTGCTTGAATTCAGAAATTTATGAAAATGTCTACGGGGTAACCTACCCACATTTCGTTCGCAAGATTAGTGTTCAGGTTTATTTTTAAAATCTTTTTTGTGCAATTCTCTCTCTCTCTCTCAAGATGGACGAGGAGGGACAGTTATTGGTTCCCAAAACTCCATCTTCTCCCAAGTTATTATTATTATTATTATTATTATTATCTAAGGTACAACCCTAGTTGGAAAAGCAGAATATTCAAGCACAATGGCTCTAACAGAGAAAATAGCCTTGTGAGGAAAGGAAATAAGGAAGCAGGTAGAATAGTGTGCATGAGTGTGCTCTTGATAACTCTAGCGGTAGTATATCAACAGTTGAAAGGTGCCTTGGTCAACCTACTACCTACATTGTAGTTAATCAACCGGTGCTGGAGAAAGATAAGAGCTAATAAAAAATAAAAAAAATGTAAGTGTCTTTGGCTCCGTCAATATGAATGTGAGCCCGAGGGGGCAGTTAGGTTGTAACTGAGAGGTGTGGTGAATGCAACTATACTTTATTAAACAATCATATAATTTATATACAGCTAATTGCGAGGAAGAACGTCACAAAATGCAAATGGAATAAAGCTTGTGCTAGCGTGAAAACGCATGTTGGTCTATTAACGGTGCATTAAGAGCGAGCGATAGGGTAAAAAATGAAAACCGTTACAATGTACGAGTGTGTATGAAACACGTGTGGTACATGAGTCATATCAGAGTGGGAAGACCTTGATGACGTAAACCTCATCCCACGGGGTCAAAATATACATAAGATATAAAATAAATCAATATTTCATGATAGGTATTATGGCTAAGCACTAGGCATACTTTTGCCTAAATGGCTATCGGTCTTGGCTGGTTAAGAGGTATTAATAACTAATAAACAAAGACACCGATTTCAAGATAATCTTGGTTTCTTGATTAATTGGGTTTATCTTGAACGAACTTTCTTCCAATCGAGAAAATAAAAACAGTTACTGAACTATATATCAGCGATTGGAATTATATCAGCGTTCTGTTGGAAGAATGAATATAACAAAATTATATTTATTTTCTTATAATTGAGGGTTTTAAAGGGACTTTAGTCAGCATATGCCTTCACTGTTTTTAAGAACGCTAACATATGATTCTTCTTGGAAAAAAAAAACTCTTAATTTAGATTCCCCAAAATAAAATTATTTCTAGATATGGTTTCTAAAAGTGGTCCACTAAACTTTTTTTTTATTTGTTTCCAAATACCAATCTTGTCTTAATATATATATATATATATATATATATATATATATATATATATATATATATATATATATATATATATGTGTGTGTGTGTGTGTGTGTGTGTGTATACAGTGAACAATTAGGTTAGGTATCAGTAAAAAGGTAACAATGCTAATAATGGAATAGGTTTGAATAATATGACCTTTCGGAGAGAACACTTGGTGACCATCTCCTAATATAATAAAGAGCACGTGCCTCTCTCTCTCTCTCTCTCTCTCTCTCTCTCTCTCTCTCTCTCTCTCTCTCTCTCTCTCTCTCTCAATATATATATATATATATATATATATATATATATATATATATATATATTTATATAATTTATATATATATATATATATATACATATATTATTTCTGTCCTGTCACGCTCAGGTAGAAGAAGTTGTCATACCCTGGTGATAAGGGTTACCCCGAGGGGTACACTCGGAAACCAGACTCTTCAACAAATTACCGAACCACCGAGTTGTAGTTAGGGAAATGGGAGAGGGTGGGAAGGGTTGGGTCTGTGTGTGAATATCTATCTAAATATTTAAAAATCACTTTTGACGGGTCGCGTACACTCACTGATAATGTATATAGATGACAAGTTAGTATTTTTTTAAGTCACTGAAAGAAATTTGTATTGGTCTTCAGGCGAATCAATGTAGTTTCACAGAAACCATTGATGAATAACTCTGTAATTGGACTATTGGCATATTTATTAGACTTACAATTACTCTAGTATGGAACTGCGCCGGGGCAGGGGAGACCATTCAGTGAAGAAAGTTAGCCAGCAAGATAAAAGAAAGATAGAAAGGAGGCACAGTAAAAAGCTATACAGTGGGTGCAGCTAGGTAATGACTACAGTTCACCGCATGAGCTGCACTGACGTCTTTACCCTCCTGTAGAGTATCAGGACTTGGTGTTGGTCTAAAGGCTGATGTGAATTTTTTTTTCTTTTTTTTTTTTAATAAAAATTCAAGTTTATATTTATACATCTTTTAATTTTTCTCGAAAATCTTGTGAATGAAGTTCTAACTTTGTAGAAAAATTCGCAGTAACCTTGGTATCAGAATTCCTCAATCAACTCTTCTCTGTACGTCTTTAATATAGCAAAAGCCTTTTAAGTTTTATTCATGATTGTCATTTTCTTTTTCTCTTCCACTTGTAAATATAAGTTGTTAACATTAAGTTTGTTCTTAAAGGGAATGGCTTTTGATATAAATTCTCACCATGAATATTCGACTTACAAATTCTAGTGCTATGATTCAAGAATATCTTGTATCAAATAAGGAACAAGTGACACCCTTAACCCCTGTAAAATTACCATACCATTCAGAGTTAGGTCTAGGCTAGCGTGATGAGTTCTTGCTTTAATGGACGCGCCCCTGATTTCAATAGTTCAATTTCTTATTTTATGTCTAAAGAACGTGTTTTCAAGCTCGTTTTTATCTTAAAAGAGACCGAGAGATTAGTAGTTCCTCCTTTAATCTCACACAAGACCGTCTCCACGACTAAATCTGGGCCGTAAGGAATAGCACAGTACCCGTTTTTATTACCAAAACAAAACTAAACTAAAAACTGGCCGTAGCTACGAAGCTGATAGGCTACTCCGGCCACTGAAATACCAAGAGTCTCCTTTTTTCAGGAAACGTTTAACGACTCGTCGTCTGAAGATGAAAGTGTCTCGGTGTCCTTGGACATTGTTGCCTGCTTGGCTTACACTCAAACATTCAAAAACTGCAGTTACGCCAGTTTTTTTTTTCTTCTAAATTTATTCTTCTAGCTCTAGACCCAAGTTTTTGTATGCATGGAACGCCTAGATGGAGTTCCAGCCAATGGTTCTTCGTGGTTCGTTCAGCTTTCCATATTTGTATTTATAAGATTCCTCATCGACTGATTACTAATGTTCAACAAATGTTGTGTTTGTTTTTTCAAAAGAGGAAGTTTTATTTGCGCATGCGTGGAGAGTTTGTTTGGTGGGTTTTTGTTATACACGGTACGTGAAAAGCTGATTAAGTGGGTTTACATTAATTTTAACGAAGTGAAAGGGTTGTGTATCGGCATGATTAACAAAACTGTACTAGGTTGGTTTGCTGTGAACGATCAGACGAAAATCCCACCAACACCATTTCGCACTGGCCAGCGTGATGTTGAAAACTGGTCAAATCCCAGACATGAATAAAGATAGTATTATGTCTTAGGCCTTTGCCCTGAGAGAGAGAGAGAGAGAGAGAGAGAGAGAGAGAGAGAGAGAGAGAGAGTCAATATTTCTAAATTCAGGAAACACTAGACATGAAGGACGACGACTTGTCACATATGATACTCATTTGTTCACTTTTTCGAATGGCTTGTTTCTAAAGAGGTCAACATTAAATAATTCAGATTTAATGGTTATTTTTAATTTTTATACTAGGTTTTCGAGATATATATATATATATATATATATATATATATATATATATATATATATATATATATATATATATATATATATATATATTTTATGCGCAAAAATTGCTATTCCACCGCTCTGTCCAAAGGACGTTAAGCAGACGGTATTGTAACAGCTTCTGACTTTATTGGTGTTTAATTATTTAGTGCCTACTAAATGAAATGTTTAATTTTCCTGATCGATCGACAATATGTGTGTGTGATACATGGAATCTCCACTTTAGTATCAATATAAAATTAAGATTGCAATCATGGGAATCGTGACATTAGAGTTCGACTGCATGGTTTTGAATAGGCAGACAAGTGGGACACATGGCTACCTACTCAGCACATTTTGTTATGTTGTACATCTCACCAATTTGCACATGATCTCTTCCTGTAACATAAGTAAAACCAATGTTGACTGCATTATGAGTTTTGTTAATATAAATGAGTTATTTTTTAAACGGTGACTCTCACGGGAAACAAGACCTAGACCTATTAAATTGTATTGATATATTTTGAATATGGAAACGATAGAATAATTCACAAGGAATATTTCATTAATGTCAATGGATGTTTATTTGTATTAAGGCGAGGTATTTAAGACGTATTAATGCGAATTCAAAACTGTAATTATTAGGTTTGGTGGATGGACTTGTGTTTTGATACTCCGTTTCGCTTGGGGTTTGAAATACACAGGCAGTAGAGTATCAGTTTATCTTTAGACTTACTGAACTAAAGACGTTTGGTGCCCCGAACCTTAGTTTCCAGCATCGTTGTAATATTTATAAATAAAATCAGGAATTTTGTGCTACTTTTCCATCTAATTTGTCAAGTGTTTTCAAGTGGCGATTGTAACTGGAACTACCTTTACTAACGATATTGAGCTTAGGGCTACCGGAAGACCTTTCATAGTAAGTAGACTGGATGAGTTTTTATCATATTTTTTATATCGTACAATGTTATACTTATTTTTATGGTAAGTTTTTTGCCTACAAAATCGAGATATAACCTCAAAGTACATTTTTTGTGACACGATCGGTCAGTCCGTTACCTACTTTTAGTTGGTTTGTCAGAATTATTGATTTACGATATGTTTATTATAGGCCTATATCTAATGAAACAAATAATGAAACTTGTTTCATATCTAATGAAACTGTGTGGTTTGTTAATTCGATCCTCCATTTATTGTATAATTATTAACTATTAAATTATTTAAGTTTGGGTATCGAAGTTTAGCTAAAGAAAACGGGTGTAGTAACATTTGCGTTGATACGAGTACATGTACAGTACTAAACCATTTGAAATAAGTTGAAACGTTAAGTAGAAAACATAGTAGAAAAATCTGGTGAAAATTAAAACGAAAATTCCTTTTTGAAGTAATGGTAGAGGAAAGAATAGTTGGCCCGAAGTGTCCAGTTGTTAATTGTTAAATAATATAAGTAATAAAAGGTGGTAAAGTCTAATAACTTTCTGTCATTTGATATACTAAGGTACCATTCAAGATCCTGTGAGTCTTTATTTATTTTTTTTTATGTATACTGAAATAAATTGAGAGATAGGCCTACAGTCTAGGATCTTCTTAGTATATCAAGATATTTTGTATCTTGATAAATGATGAAAATTGATTTAATAACAGCTGGGTGAGCAATGAAATTTTCACTTACTTATCCCAGACTGAATGACAAATATATCAACTCTATTAAGAATTTAAGTGGCGTCTAGGCATACGACTGACGAATTCATTCAATATTTTGAAAGCAGCGATGTTTGAATCGAGACGAGGCGTTTCATGATCTACTGCTTAAATAATTTGGTTTTGTTAATGGAATTTGTGACATTGAGGGTACACTCAAGCACACTATTCTATCTGATCTATCTTCCTCTTGTTTTTTTTATAAGTTATAATAGTATATATATGAAAGATCTTTTTTTAATCTTATTACTGTTCTTAAAATATTTTATTTGAATTGTTCATTACTTCTCCTGATATTGTTTATTTCCGTTTTATTTCCTCACTGTGCTATTTTTCCCTGTTGGAGCCCTTGGGCCCATAACATCTTGCCTTTCCTACAAGGGTTATAGCTTAGCTAATAATAATAATAATAATAATAATAATAATAATAATGATGAGCTTGAGTCGGTTTTCGGGGCAGTAGGTCTAACAGTTTAAATACCAGTTTTATCAGAGGTATTTGGCCTTAAGTGTCTTCATGAAGGATAAGCTGTGACCTGGATTTCATAGAGGACTCTTAAGGTCACTTACTGTCTTGACTATGAGTGTTTTGAACAATTGTTCATGGATGCTTTGTTAGAGGGAGTTTATCTTAATGTTCAATCAAGTTTTATAACAGTCGATAGACTATGTACAAACTATTTCCTTTTGCCAGTTTTTTTAATTCTATTATGCCGGCTATATGTAATGTGAATTGGCATGTTTTTGCAGTTTTTTTTACGACTAGATGTTAATTATTTACGTAAATGATGTTTGCATATGAAATGATGTTTGTTTTTCCCGAAGGGTACTTCGATGTATTTTTCGAGCCAGCAAAAGTAATTTAAAGATTTACTTAAAGTTATTGATAAAACAAGAGTATGGGAACATGTCAAGAACTGAGAGCATGAGTGGAAATGAAACAACACAGGGATAAGACAGAAATAGAGGCACTCACCGAACGACACCAAAAGAATCCCCACTAACAACCACCACGTGTTCGAGAGGAGAGCCTGAGTAAGCAGAGGCTCTTAGACAGTCATGAGAAGAAGTGGCTAACCGGGAGAAACAGTCAGTGATGGGGGAAAGTAACACTGCAAACAGCAGTGGCCAGTGTTTGTATACTGCCAATGGGTTTTGGGTAATTCCCTCTTTCAGCACTGAGGCACTCTGCTATTTCTCCTGATCCGTCTCGATGGGCTGCAAACGAACACTGACCGTCGAGTCTGAACGCTGTCGACCTCATCGACTGCAAAGAAGTCGAAAAAGCCGCCTTGAGATTTGTGAGACCTTCCACCAATCCCCCAAAGCACCCATCCTGCCCAACCCAGGAGGGGGTGGTGGGGGATAGAGCGGGGTAGGGGGGGGGGAGCAGGTGGTGGAGTTCTGAGTTAGTTGCCGTAGACTTGTTCATGGTTTCGCGCGGGAAAAAAAATGAATAAATAGGAAAATACCTGAAAAAATATGGTCCGAGTATATGCTTACATTGTAATTAGCGAATATGTATGAAAATAAATGTATTAATTGTTTAGTTACAGATATCAGGAGTGTTTTACCAATTACATAATAATACAGTGCTAGGTATAATAGTTTTTTTTTTATATCCGGAGGTCTAAAAACTAGATTAGAGCTACGTTTTTAAGTGACGCTACTGCTCTCTCTCTCTCTCTCTCTCTCTCTCTCTCTCTCTCTCTCTCTCTCTCTCTCTCTCTCTTACATCTATAAATGTCTTTATAGCTACTAATTGTAAATTGTATGGCGTAGAAACATTAAAAAAATCAAATAATGTTCATCCTGCCTGGTTATATTGTTTATTTACTTAATGTAAGAATGAATAAACTTGTATACACACAAACACACACACACACACACATATATATATATACTGTATATATATATACATATATATATATATGTACATATATATATATATATATATATATATATATATATATATATATATATATCTTGAAAGAGTTATCTCATTTTCATCATACCTGGTTATATTGTTTATTTACTTGATGTAAGAATGAATAAATTTATACTCTCTCTCTCTCTCTCTCTCTCTCTCTCTCTCTCTCTCTCTCTCTCTCTCTCTCTCTCTCTCTATATATATATATATATATATATATATTTCATGTATATATATATATATATATATATATATATATATATATGTGTGTGTGTATATATATATATATATATATATATATACATTGTGTATACACACACATACTGTATATATAACTAAATAAATAAATAAATATATATATATATATATATATATATATATATATATATATATATATATATATTGTAAAATGCAATCACTTTAATAAGGGCAGTAAAATTTTACTATTCTAATTTTACCACTACTTTTACTACTAATAATAATGGTGATATTAATGATGCTTATGAAAATAATAATAATAATAATAATAACACAAACTTATTACTATTTTTGTTATTCAAAACTTGATACAAACAAACAACTTGCATATTCACATGAAAGATACCAAACCCAAATTATCCACGAGAAACGACTGACTATAGGAGTTCTTCGCATATCTTTCTCCATCTTTCTTACAGTCTTCCGGAGAAGGGGGCAAGGGGTACGTATCATATTGACCTTGCTTTTCAAGCTGCCCTGACCTTATATTTCGACTGATGGTTATTGTTCAAGTTCAGAGATTCTCTGTGTAACGGAAGAAGGTAAACGTCTTTACACATACATACATACATACATATATACATACATACATACACACATCTGTCCTGAATAATAAAGAACAAGTATCTTGCTATCTATCTATCTATCTATATATCATATATATATATATATATATATATATATATATATATATGTAGGCCTACAGTATATATATGTATATATATATATATATATTTATATATAAGCCTATATATATTTATATATAGGCATATGTATATATATATACAGTATATATATATATATATATATATATATATATATATATATATATATATACAGTATATATATATATGTATATACACACACACACACACACACACACATATATATATATATATATGTATATATATATATATATATATATATATATATATATATATCTTTCCGGTCACGTTCAGTGACAAAATGTTTAACTACTCGGTCTCCCCCTGTTCCTCGGGTGTGGGGAAGAGGGTATAGTCATACCACGGTGAGAGGGGTTGTAATTAGGAAAGTGGAGGGTTGACGCTGTGTTTGTCTGTGTATGTGTGCGTGTAGGCTACTTATCTGTAAATATTTAGCTGTCATTTTTGACGGGTCGCTTACATTAGCAATATATATATATATACTGTATATATATATATATATATATATATATATATATATATATATATATATATATATATATATACGGTATATAAACAGGTTACAAAGGGTTTTGTTTTTATGTAAGAGGAGACTGTATTTTTGTATGTATTAGTGGAATCTTTAAACAGGAGATGAGTTAAAACCAAACTGTGTCCCACAACGGATAAGTTTTCCTTCAATATGAAAGGAAACAGAAATAGTAATTAATTAAATCAAATTTAATTTTTTAATCAATAAGGATAAAATCTATTAACATATGATAATGGGTATTAAGGGTCTTAACGAAGTTACACATAAAAATGGAGCACTTTTTGTAAATTTTTGTTTGACACAATCTTGTCATTGGAGGTACTCTTTTCCAGTACAAGAACTACTAGAATATTTATTTTCTTATGAAGGAGAGACGGAAGATTGTCTAAACTCTAAATGGACCAAGAAGGGAAGAAACTAACTTCTAGTTAATTTCTGTCTCCTGAAAATAGCAGATATTGAAATGAAGACGAAAATCTTATGAAGAGAAACTTTGAAGTGAAAAGCTGGTTAGATTTGAGTTGTCAATTATCATTTTACTGTCTATTAGTTAACACCATCTGTAGGTTAAAGGTAAATTATTCAAATCAAACGATAGAAGAACCTTTATTCGTTGGATCAGGCAGTTAATACCGATGCCTCGGAGGTAGCTATAGCCTACCTATCTGTACGATTTTGACATTCCTGCGCTAGGGAGTGCCTCTGATTTGGGATTCGTCCAACGTGTCACAAGCAGGGTTTAAACTTTCAAGGTAATTACCTTAGATTGAGGTAATTTGCATGGTTTGAAGGTAATTTTTAAGCTAATTCTAAGGTAATTTTGGTTTTACTAGCTTCAAATTTAAGGAAATTTGAAAAGTTTTAAGGTAATCTAAGGTTAAAAGCAGCAACATCTAAGGTAATAGCCACATCATCATACTCAAGTTTAAACCCTGGTCACAAGGCAGAAAAATGTTTAGTCTAAGGTATCTGGATTCCTTTGGAGGGAGGAAATGCTCTTGAAGTGCCGGATGAGACTCACGTTATTGAGGCCAAGAGATGGAAGCATGCGGTGCAACTTGGAGACTTATGTCCTTAAGAGTGCCACAGGGAAGATTCAATGAAATATACCTGAGAGAGGAGCGCTTTATTCATTGTTTTGTTACTTAAAACTTTTACTTTTACTTATTTTGATGGCTGCTTTTCCGGTGCCATACAGCAGAGGAACCCCACTCTCTACAGGACCTCCACTGTCGTTTTACCTTATTCGTTCAGAGTATTTAACGTTTCATGTCTCGTATTCTTCATTTACTGTTAAATCGTCACTGTCCAAAGACTCGCGAAATAAATATAGGTATATATGTATATATAGATATATATGTATATATGTATATATATATATATATATATATATATATATATATATATATATATATATATATATATATATATATATCTAAGTTTCCCCTTGAAAGCCTTAATGTCTTCAATCATTCGAATGTTTCGTGGGAGCTTATTATATAGTCTCGGGGCCGCATATTTAAAGGCTCTGGAGCCTACAGTAGACATATATCTAGGTTCCAATAGTTTGAAGCCATCTGTAACTATTCTCGTGTCGACACGATTTGTTGGCTGCGCAATATGTAGCAATTCTCCTAAGTATTTTGGACGCCCGGTTCTGATAAGTAGCTTGTAATTTTAACGATGTGAATTGAAGATATTTTTTTTTGTTTATCAATAGAATCAAGACTGAAAAGAGCAAGAAAGTGAGTCGTAATTTTTTTTTTTTTTTTAAATATCAAAATGATCATGGCATGCAAGCCATAAACAACTGAAAGAAATAAGCACTAACAGTAAGCACTCAAAGGGATTAACCGGTGATGAAGTGTGGGACGAGGTAGATGGACAACGCTGGTCAAAAACATCGACCCCACATAGAAGTGGGAAAAGATGCAGACAAAGTAGAAGTAGCAGTGCACAAGTCATTGTATGAATATTTTAATATATTATCATATCTTGACCTCTACTTGGCTCTATGTGCAGCAAAATCGAGAGAAGCATGTATAATCGAGAGAAGCCTGATCTAACGCAAGCTTCCCCAAGCATCAACGATCCTGAAAGCAAACTGAAATGCAAAGGATTCAAGTAAGTTTTGAACTGACGTAACTGAAACAGCATAACGTTAACTTTGCCATCTGTATATTTTTTCCATTATTATTATTATTATCATTATTATTATTATTATTATTATTATTACTACTTGATAAGCTAAAATCTTAGTTGGAAAAGCAGAATGCTGTAAGCGCGAGGGCTCCAATAGGGAAAATAGCCCAGTGAGGAAAGAAAATAAGGAAACAACACGAAAATTAATTAACGATGAGGATAAAATATTTTAAGAACTGTAACAACATTGAAATAAATTTTTCATACATAAACTACAAAAACTTTAAAAAGACAAGATGAAGAGAAATAAGATAGAAAAGTGTGCCTCAAGCAAGAGAACTCTACCCCAAGATAGTGAAAGACCATGGTACAGAGACTATGGCACTATCCAAGACCAGAGAACAGTGGTTTTGCTTTGGGTTATATTTTATAGATTTATTTGATAAAACGAAAATAGAAAAAAAGAAGTTACCTCATGGCGTAGGAGGAGAAGACAGTGTTATAATCGTGGGTAAAGTCCCTGATGGAGGCCACGTGGTCCTTTCAAGGGCGCGCGGTCTGGGCTTACGTGCTGTTTAGCATCCAGTGGCGGTTGAAAGGGACAAGGGATAATGCAAAAAAAAAAAAAAAAAAAAATGCAAATATTGTGAGAAAAACAAGTACAAAAAAAAAAAAAGACAACGGATATTTTTTAGATTGTTTCTTACATAATTAATATATTCAAGGTGCTGTTCTTCAAATAAGAGTTAAGTAGTAGGGATCATTGTCATGTACTTCTAACTTCTGTTTAGTAAGGCTTTTTTTTTTTTTTCAAGTTCACTATTCCATTATATTTCTGCTCTGACCAACTTACTGTTAATACATGTGGATCTTAAAAGATAATTTTTGAGCAGATAAATGTTTTTTTTTTAATCATCTAGGACCCCTATCCCTTATAAAGAGATAAGAAAGTAAGAGTTTAACATCAATAATAATTGAAAGGGAGAGTAATGTTCACATGATTTTAAGCTTTAGATTAAGTCTAATTTCATATTTTTTTTCTAAGTAAAGAAAGCAAATGTCCTTCCATATATGATAAAGAGCAAGTGACTGGACACACACATATGTATATATATATATATATATATATATATATATATATATATATATATACAGTATATATATGTATGTATATATATATATATATATATATATATATATATATATATATATATATATATATATTATTTTGTCGCGCTGAGTGGCAGGCGGGGAGGTAGTAGTCATACCCTGGTGAGAGGAGCCACCCCGAGACCCTGGAACACTCGGAAATCAATCTTCCACAAACTGCCGAACCATAGGGTTGTAGTTAGGAAAGGGGACGGTGTGGGGTCGAAGGGTTGAATCTCTGTGTGTGCATACGAATTTAAATATTTAGCCGCCATTTTTGATAGGTCACATACACTAGTATTTAAACAGAAGTAGTTAAACTTAGTTTTATAGATATTCTGAATATCTCATAATTTATACGATGAAGAGAAGTTCATAAGTCTCTCGAAATCGACAAAGACAAGGGTCAGATATTTGCTCTGTTAAGTAACGTCATAGGTATCCAAGCTAGGACCTGGTTGGTCCAGGCAATGGCTGCTAACTTCTCACCTGGCAGACCTATGGACCTTCTAAAAACCCCCAATTCATATATTTTAGGGAAATTAGGGGCGTGATTTTAACATTGAAATGTATGATATCACGCTTGGGTCTTTAGCTTGCGAGTTAGTTTCGACCCTGTTAAAGGTAATCTTCTCAGTCGGATGAACAGTCTAGGACTCTTGGTCACTTAGTTTGAAGGTTTAAAGGCCGCTTATGAATGGCAGGGGTAAGGGACAGTGACATTGCCCTATCGAACAGGACAGTGCCCTAGAGACTGACCATATATACATATGATCAGTGCCCAAACCACCTCTCCACCCAAGCGAGGACCAAGGAGGGGCTGGCAATGGCTGCTGATGACTCAGCAGATAAACCTATAGGCTCCTCCGAACATCCCCATCCTTATCTCACAAGGATGGTGAAGTTGCAGCGACAAAGAAACTAACGAGTTTGAATGGGACTCTAACCCCAGTCTGGCGTTCACCAGTCAGGGACGTTATCACATGGGTGTGTATAAGGCTATTTTAATCTAACCAGTCAATGGATAGATTAGAGTTTTGTCCACAGCAAACAACTGATTATTTCCTTTGACGCTGAAGAAATCTGACCTTAGCGTTTGCTTCTATGTCTGCATTTCAGGCAATAAATTTCAGGCAATGAGCTGTTGTATGCTTCTCAAGGGTGAGATCATCTTACTAAAATGTCGTTGCCTACCTACGGAAATTCAGGTTTCATTTATTTTATTCATCCCATACACTTAACCTTGTGTTGATTATCTATTCCTGATTAGAATATTGCTTCCTTATTTCAAAAAGTTGCTTCGTTTAGTTTTAATAGCATTGCGTTCAAGGAAGTTTCACTACCAGACCATATATTATTATTATTAGTATTATTATTATTATTATTATTGTTGTTACTACTACTACTACTACTACTACTACTACTACTACTACTACTACTATTATTATTATTATTATTATTATTATTATTGCTGTTAAAAAGAAACAATAAAAAAATCACGAAAACACAATATGGCTCTAGTAGATAAAGCAGCTCAGTTAGACAAAGGAACCAAGACTAAAATTAAAACTGCAGAAAAAATAACAAATATTAAAACCAATTAAGACAGCTTTTTTTTATTTATAACTAAACCTAGGTGATAACCCTTGCAAGAACAGGATAGTCAGAGTGGGGGGTGGCGGAGGATCAGCGTAACGAATGATGACGTATGTAACTACTGTAGACATTTTGTATAATTGTCGTTGCTGGAACAGTGCACTGGAACATCGATTTCTTCAGTCTACACGTTTTCTGACTTTTCTGAGAGAGAGAGAGAGAGAGAGAGAGAGAGAGAGAGAGAGAGAGAGAGAGAGAGAGAGAGAGATTCCTAAAAGACCAAACAGCAGGTGCAACGAGAGAGAGAGAGAGAGAGAGAGAGAGAGAGAGAGAGAGAGATTCGTTAGAAGCAAAATTTGTTCATGAGGGAAATTAAGTCACAAATATACTTGTATCGCCCGCATACAATACAAATTACCACTTTCCAACACAGTCTAAGTAACTGGATAAATAACTCAATTCAGAGACATTTCTCTTCAAAAGGTTTATTAGGACTTTTTATTAATATATCAAAAAGATAAAGACTAAACCACCAAACGGGGAGAACATTTCCCGTAGAGTATTCAACTGTCCCAATCTTGCAATGATAAAAATAACACCAATGAGAAAAACTGAAGCTACTTGCGAATATTTTGTAGTTAATTTGTTATCAGAATTTGTCCGTTTTATGGAAATAGTTTAAAGATCGCATCATAATTTTCCTTATTAATGAAAAAAATTGCATCTGATTGCCTGAAGTAACTATTGCCATATCAGTAACATGATTCCTAAAGGAACGACGGAGTAGCAATAGTGTGATTATTATCATCATTATTATTAATATTTTTATCATTATTGTTATTATTATTACTTGCTAAGCTACAACCGTTGTTGGAAAAGCAGGATGCTATAAGCCCATGGGCCCCAACAGGGAAAATAGCCTAGTGAGGAAAGGAAACAGGGAAAAATAAAATATTTTCAGAGAAGTAACATTAAGATAAATATTTCCTATATAAACTATAAAAACTTTAACAAAACAAGAGGAACGAAGGAGTAGATCAAACAACGAAATAAGCATAAAGGCTTCTTTATAAGCAGGAATAGGCTACTTGGAAACCAATTGATATCAAGTTATATCATTCAATCAATCAATCAATCAGCAAGTTGATTAATCTGTGAAAAGGGATACAAATTAGCTATTTTAGTTGAAATAATCTGCTGAGAACTACGGCAGCCACAAGTCCACCATGACCTGGATTAGCCTCGTTTATCTCATACAGCTGCGTAATGCAGGATTCCGACACTCAACTCTCAAAAATATCGGAATTAATATTTCAAGGGAAAATGCAGTGAAGTGTTTATTTAGAATAAGACAAGAAAGAACACACACACAATATATATATATATATATATATATATATATATATATATATATATATATATATATATATATATTTATATATACAGTATATATATACACTTAGGGCCCCCGCAAAAGTTGTAAGTGAACGTTTTATTTGCATTTTTTTTCTTTGCACAATTAGGTTTTAGGTTTCACCTATATATATTTTGCAAGAGGCGATGCTTTATAAATATCGTTTTCAATGTTCAATGAGAGAGAGAGAGAGAGAGAGAGAGAGAGAGAGAGAGAGAGAGAGAGAGAGAGAGAGAGAGATCATTGAAA
>NC_090742.1:18100704-18103204 GCF_036898095.1 Palaemon carinicauda
AGGAAAGAGGTAAATGTATTAGATCTTCATAATGAGTTATTTAGGAAATAGGTCAATGTATTAACTCTTCATAGTAGATTAGTTAGGAAATAGTTAAATATATTAAATCTTCATGATAGATGAGTTAGGAAATAGGTAACTAGATTAAATCTTCATGATAGATTAGTTAGGAAATAGTTAAATATATTAAATCTTCATTAGGAGATAGTAAATAGATTAAATCTTCATCAGGAAATAGGTAAATAGATTGAATCTTCCTTTGTAAATAGGTAAATAGATTAAATATTCATGAAAGATTTGTTAGGAAATAGGTGCATAGATTAAATCTTAAATAGGAAATAGGTAAATAGATTAAATCATCCTTAGGAAATATGTAAATAGATTAAATCTTTATTGGGAAGTAAGTAAATAGATTGTCTTCATGAAAGATTAGTTAGGAAATAGATAAATAGATTAAATCTTCATTGGAAAATAGGTAAATAGATTAAATCTTCATTGGAAAATAGGTAAATAGATTAAATCTTTATGAAAGATTAGTTAGGAAATATGTAAATAGATTAAACCTTCATTGGCAAATAGGTAAATAGATTAAATCTTCATGACAGATGAGTTAGAAAATGGGTAAATAGATTAGATATTGATTGGCAAATAGGTAACTATAATAAATCTTCATCACAGATGAGTTAGAAAATAGGTAAATAGAATAAATCTTATTAGATTTCCTTAAATAAAACGTTTGCTTACTAGATGACTCATCTCGAACCAAATCGTGCTCTGGGTTGAATTGGCTCGAAGCTAACGATCTTAAATACAATGTTTCTCTCGCGTGGCGTGTATTATAACTCAGATTCATACCATGAGACAATGACGTCTTATTACGAACATTTTTTCCTGCCTTGTTTTAGCCAGTCATGTAACTTGAGGGATCCAAAGTGTGGAAAACGAAGGAGTGAAATGATAGACAAAAAGAAAAAAAATATATAAAATAATGGTGCGATTGAAAGGGATAGAATTGCCAAATATGTTATGCAATGTTTTTATCATATTTGCAGTGGTGATGATAGCCATAATACTGTTATGATGATAACGATAATAATTACAAAATACAGTATTTTGTAATTATTACTATTGATATAGCAATTCCGCTGAAATTTTTCTGTAAAAAAGAATAATAAGTGAAAGATACAAAAAGAGTTTCCAAAGAACCTGTTCTGTTCTTTTCAATCGAGCAGATTCTTAAAAGCTTTATAGTTCATTTTTATTGAAGTATCAGTGTGAATTTTTACATTTTTATATTCAAGTTATTATTATTATTATTATTATTATTATTATTATTATTATTATTATCATCATCATCTCGGTCCATGCTTCTCTAGGTGTATTATTATTATTATTATTATTATTATTATTATTATTATTATTATTATTATTATTATTCTTTAATATTTCAGCAGTAGCATTAGAATATGTGAAATTGATCAGATCATTTATCAAACAAGAATGTACAACGATGTAAGTAAAACCTTAAGTTTATGATGATACTCTAACACGAATTGGGATAAATAAAGAAAGAAGAAAGGTATGACATATATTTAATGGCAAATTTAACAAAAACTGTCCCTCCCCCCGCCCCTGCTGCATTATCAAATATTGATGATAATTTTCGGTTATAGTGTTCCAGTGAACATAATTCATGGTATGACAATGAAACAATCTCCAATAGATCTAGTAGATTTGAGAATAAAACCCTCAGAAGGATATTGGGAGTGAAATGGCAGGACAGGATTAGAAATGAGACTATAAGAAAGATTACTCGAGTGCCATATGTGGATGAGATCATGGTGAGGGGTAGATGGAGATGGTTCGGGCATGCTCTTCGCACTCCCCAAGAGAGATTATTACGCCAAACGTTCAGTTGGGCTCCACAAGGCACTAGAAGAGTTAGAAGACCCAGGCCTACATGGCTGAGGACTATGAAGCGAGAAGTAGGAGATGATGAATGGAGAAGTATTGAATTAAAAGCTCAAGATAGTGCTCCTGATGAATCTAAGTTCAGTCATACCCAAAATCTCTTTTCACGAAGCGCAACAATCTTCAGTTACAAACATCATCTGATTGAAGTCAAAATGAGTAATCTGGTTTTCTTGAAAAATTGAAATTAGTTCCGACAGTGTACCTCGCGCAGTGCACTTTATGCATACTTTTCTTGCTTCCTTTCCTCCATCTTGGGTGCTGAATGGTCTCACAGGCTCTAACGTTGGGCTATATAAACCAAATACATAAGATCCACAAAATAATTGAACTTCCTTATAAGTGCCCCTTATACGATAAAAAATTATTAAGCAATTTTGAACAATTTTGATAATAATAATAATAATAATAATAATAATAATAATAATAATAATAATAATAATAATAATAATAATAATTTCAAAACTTTTAGTAATGATGATTTTTATAATTATAGTAAAAAGGATTTTGATCATAATAACTGGTTATG
>NC_090742.1:18110704-18125704 GCF_036898095.1 Palaemon carinicauda
GTAGATCTATTTGCTCATAAGGATGGTGAGGTTACACTCATTGCTAGAAACTATTGGGTTTGAGTGGGGCTCGAACTCTCTACTCACAGTTAGCGAGACAAGGACATTTTCAACTGGTTACCATATATATATATACATATATATACACACACACACACACACACACACATATATATATATATATATATATATATATATATATATATATATATATATTAATCCATATCAATATCTATCTATATGTCTGTCTGACTATCCATCTATCTATCAATATACTGTAGATAGATAGATTATGTTACAACCGGAAATTAGCAAATCGATAAAAGCATTTGAAATTTACAAATATCTAATGTCCTCGAATGGCAGACAAAGCAGATTAAAACAAACAAGCTTATCTATTCCTGATCTAGATATTAATCTTTGGCACCGACGTTCAATTAGTTCATTATGCATGTTGTATAAGATTTTTCATATTTTTGACCATCCTTTACATTCAGATCTTCCTGGACAGTTCCAGCCTGTTCTTACTACTAGGCATGCAGTTAATTCTGATAGTCAAGCCTTCTCCATCATGAGGCTCAATACTACACAGTATTCTAGAAGTTTTATTCCAGCTGTGACCAAGTTCTGGAATTGTCTTACTAAACGGGTAGTTGAATCAGTAGAACTTCAAAAATTCAAACTTGCAGCAATTTTTCGATGTTGAACAGGCTGACATAAGAAGTCCTTTTATAGTGTATATATTAATTATCTGTCCTAATCTTGTTAGTGTTTTCCAGAGTATTTTAATTTAATTATTCATTACTTCTTATATCGTTTATTTATTTCCTTATTTCCTTTCCTCACTGGGCTATTTTTCCCTGTTCGAGCCCTTGAGCTAATAGCATCTTGCTTTTCCAGCTATGGTTGTTGCTTGGATAATAATAATAATAATAATAATAATAATAATAATAATAATAATATAAGGATCTTCCAGAAAAGGAAGTTAAATTTGTGTCGGTGGAATTTTATGGATGTTAAACTTATATAAAAAAAATTGTTTTTTAAAAGAGGGAACGCGTGAAGAACAAGGATTACGAGAGAGAGAGAGAGAGAGAGAGAGAGAGAGAGAGAGAGAGTGTAGCATATCATGATACTGATAATAATAGTGATATATATGTGATATTGTTATCGTTATTATCATTCTCATCATTATTACTACCATCTTTATTATTTCAATAACGCCGAAACATTATAAGCCTAACTGTCATCTTTTCCTGTGATACAAAATCACCACCTGATTTAAATATGAATCCGGTTTTTAACAATCATCATAAAACGAGTCTTGTAAATGCCCCCAGTGACAGCTGGAAATGTTAATTTCCATAACGTGTACCGAATTTTATTCCTGATAACATCAGATTAGTTTATTGTTCTCGCCAGAGACCGCACTGGGTAGCAGAAAGCTGGGTAGAGAGGCGTACCTTAATAATGGCTCACTCGTGGGCACTAGGGCATTAAGCCGTCAAAAAACTTGGCATTTTGTAAAAACTTGGCATATTTGTGTGGCACTCTCCTACCAGCCCGAGGAGAACCAGCAAGATTTTTGGCGTTAACAGTCATCTCTTCCCTGGGAGACCATCATCTTCCTGATATTGCCGATGCTCGGCGATCGTTTCTCAAGGTGATCAGCCGTTTTCTGGACATGGTTCGTCTACCAGAGCGTCCTGGTCAAACAAAAACATAACAATGTGATAAAAACACGTCAGCTTTTCCGGACGAGATTATTATTAACAGAGAAGTGCAAGATCTCGCCAATAGTTGCGTGAGATGCAAAGTTGACTTAAAGATAGTTTCCTCGATGAGGTTCAAAGGCTTTCGTTGGGTGAAGCCACGGTCTAGGTATATCGCAACCGTGGGTGGAGCATAATTAGCGGACGAGATCTTGACTGTTCAGCCTATCCCTTTTGGGCCACATGCTTCGTTAATTGCTTGCTTGAAATGCCACTTGCTTTTCCTCCATTTTGAATTGAACTTTAATGGATTTATCTTCGATCGTTGCACAGAGATCCAAGATAGAAGAGCCGACGAAGCAAGCAAACTCAAAGAATTTGTAGTACCAGTTAATCTATAGCAATAATACTAAACTAGGGAATTCTATAGTTTCAGTCAATTTACGTCGTGTTCTAGATAGGCCTACCCACGGTATAGGTAAACTCAAGGTCTATATATGCCTTGGGTAAACTGTATACTTAGACCGTGAGCCCACCCATATCATCAACGAGTTCTACGGGAAGTAGTGGCAACTAGTCGGGGGGGGGGGGGTTGCTAAATGTCATCCATCGAAGTAATTCGTGGTGAGTACTTTTTGAGGAATATAATTTATTGCAAGACAAAAACTTTGTCTAGAGAAGGTCGTGCTAACAAGATTTCTACCCACTGAAGAGCAAATTTTTTTTTCCTTTAGGAATTGCATTGCCGTTGAAAATGCGTCTTAAGGACCAATGAAGATATTATTATTATTATTATTATTATTATTATTATTATTATTATTATTATTATTATTATTATTATTATTATTATCTAAGCCTCAATCCAAGTTGGAAAAGCAGGATGTTATACACCCAATGCTCCAGAGAGGAAAGGAAATAAGGAAACAAGATAAAGGTGTGCCTGAGTGTACCGTCAAGCAAGAGCACTGTAACCCCAAGATAGTGGATGATCAGGGTACAGAGGCTATGACACTACCCAACACTAGACAACAATGATTGGATTTTGAAGTAGCTGGTTACCATAGCTAAAGAGCGTCCTCTATGGTAGGATTTGCATGACAGTAAGAAGATTGACTGGCATAATGTTTATGAACTTTGTGGCAGACAGAGTTCTTCGGAAAGTAAAGATATCAGTATAGTCAATTTAGTACGCAACAAAGATAAATCTCCACAACATATTATTATTATTATTATTATTATTATTATTATTATTACTAGCCAAGCTACAACCCTAATTGGAAAAGCAAGATGCTATAAGCCCAAGGGCTCCAATAGGGAAAAATAGCCCAGTGAGGAAAGGAAATAAGGAAATAAATAAATGATGTGAACAAATAAACAATAAATCATTCTGAAAACAGTAACAACGTCAAAACAGATATGTCATATATAAACAATAAAAAGACTCATGCCAGCCTGGTCAGCATTATGGCCTAAGAGATACCGTACTCTCTATACCCAATACAACAACAACAACAAATGCAGCCGTTTCTAGCCCACTGCAGGACAAAGACCTCAGACATATCTTTATTCATGTGTGGGGTTTGGCCTGTTTTCATCATTTGCTGGTAACTGCGGATTGGTGATAGTGGAAGACTTTACTCTGATTGTTCACAGCAAACCAATCTAGTATAGATGTCTGACCAGTACAGCTTCGCTGATCATGGCGATACACATACCCTTTCACCACGTTAACGTATCCTCATTCATAAAGGGGTCCAGTACCTATCCTAATACAATTGAAGTAGTGATTAATTACAGAATGGTTAACACCATGGTAATGATGGTTTCAAAACAACAGCTAAGGTTATGCCAATATTAACTCTCACTAAGCTAAGAAATAAACAATGAATTACAAAGAAAGAGAAAATTAGTGAATTACAAAGAAAGAGAAAATTAGTGAATTACAAAGAACGTCTGCCCTAGCAATAAGAAACAAGAATAGCTAGAGGGGCACTCAGTAGAGCGCAGACCTCCGCTGCGGCAGCTATTTATCGACCTTTTGCTTGACCTTGACCTTTGACCTTAACATGTATTAATTGGCGGGGATTTTCATACACTCAAATATGAACCAAGTTTGAAGTCTCTGTGACAACGAAGTCCAAACTTATGGCTGATTACGTGAATTGGACATTTTGCTTGACCGTAATCTTGACCTTTGACCTTGACCTTCCAAAATTTAATCATTTCCAGCTTTTTACTTTTTACATAACAGTTAATCCCTGCAAGTTTCATCACTCTACGATTAAAATTGTGGCCAGGAAGCTGTTCACAAACAAACACACAAACAGGGGTAAAACATAACCTCCTTCCAACTTCGTTAGCGAAGGTAATTATCTGGTTGACTATTGCAATAAATTTTCCTGATGAAGAACACCAGGGCAAATAAGATTCATTGGAACTAACGAGAGTTTTTTTATGTAATAGACTTAATTGGGTCTATTCCCCTCCTCCCCCAACCCCCACCTGAAGTAATTACTGGTTTGTGACTGAATTTTAAACAGGAAAATGATAGACTAATGAACATCAGATTATACAGTAAGTGATGGTAAAATTTATACACATTTTTTGTTAGGTTTTTAACCCCAAAATACATCTTGAAGGTTAAAGGTGTCTGGTTTCAGTTCCATCAGAATAGATGCTCACCAGAACGTCAGCCGGACAAGCCTAACCCCCCACTGTGGTGCCCAACCACATCAGTGGCCTCCCCAGTAAACAGCTTAAACTCACGTTCCCGGGCTGGGATCGATCTGCTGCTATGCGAATGCTAGGCAAACACGTTACCACTGTAATAGCCAGGAGGCCAATACAGTGCAAAAGTAAAAAAGATTAACCAGGAAAATACCTCCAGCACGAAACTCGTGGTCGAAGAAAAAAAGAAACAGGTTAATAAGACCGAAAAACTCGAAGTGTGTCAGGGAGATTTGTCCGCATGAGGAAATACTGGGAGCATTGAGTGGTACAACACTATACCTTCAATGGACATTTTTCAGAGTACATATTTTTCCTCTGTATACATGACCTTTGTCCAAGTGACGCCAAATTCAACGTACCAAATCATGCAATCATATAACTCAATAAAGATGTTTTTCTATATGAATGAAGGCAACTCAACAACTCAACCCTCTTTTTTGTCACGGCATTGTATTTCCTTATTCCAGTTCAGGTTACTAGGCAGAACACGCGAGTTGATTGCTCTCAAACACCAATTATTGAGATAGGTTAACCTTTAGCCAAATCTTGAAAGGTGAGCCCTACTATGGAGATCTTTTTCCGGATGACAACGTTTAGCCACAAAAAGTAGCTGGTAATTACCAAGAATTTACAATTATTACTCCCTTGTTTATGAAGGAACCAGAGTGATCACCTAAGAGATGGGTCATCTTAAGTACAGATTTCAATGGTTCTTCTTAAGTTTAGATTTCAATGATCTTTCTTAAGATCAGATTTTAGTGGTTCTTCTCAAGTTCAGATTTCAATGGTTCTTCTTAAGTTTAGATTTCAATGATCCTTCTTAAGATCAGATTTTAGTGGTTCTTCTTAAGTTCAGATTTCAATGGTTCTTCTTAAGTTTAGATTTCAATGATCCTTCTTAAGATCAGATTTTAGTGGTTCTTCTTAAGTTTAGATTTCAATGGTTCTTCTTAAGTTTAGATTTCAATGATCCTTCTTAAGATCAGATTTTAGTGGTTCTTCTTAAGTTCAGATTTAGTGCTTCTTCTTAAGTTCAGAGATTTTAGTGGTTTTTGTTAAGTTCAGAGATGTTAGTGGTTCTTCTTAAGTTCAGATTTTAGTGGTTCTTCTTAAGTTCAGATTTCAATGGTTCTTCTAAAGTTCAGATTTTAGTGGTTCTTCTTAAGTTTAGATTTCAATGGTTCTTCTTAAGCTCAGATTTTAGTGGTGCTTCTTAAGTTCAGATTTCAATGGTTCTTCTTAAGATCAGATTTTAGTGGTTCTTCTTAAGTTCAGATTTAGTGCTTCTTCTTAAGTTCAGAGATTTTAGTGGTTTTTGTTAAGTTCAGAGATGTTAGTGGTTCTTCTTAAGTTCAGATTTTAGTGGTTCTTCTTAAGTTCAGATTTCAATGGTTCTTCTAAAGTTCAGATTTTAGTGGTTCTTCTTAAGTTAAAATTTCAATGGTTCTTCTTAAGCTCAGATTTTAGTGGTGCTTCTTAAGTTCAGATTTCAATGGTTCTTCTTAAGTTTAGATTTCAATGATCCTTCTTAAGATCAGATTTTAGTGGTTCTTCTTAAGTTCTGAGATTTAAGTGGTTCTTCTTAAGTTTAGATTTCGAAATGGGTATTGATCGATTAAGGCTTAATAAGTTCTAGGTCCTAAATCTCCTTTGGTTTAAAGGAGCTGGAATTGTAGCCACATATCACAGAGAGAGAGAGAGAGAGAGAGAGAGAGAGAGAGAGAGAGAGAGAGAGAGAGAGAGAGAGAGAGTTATTCGTCAAGGTAACACACACACACACACACACACACACACACACATATATATATATATATATATATATATATATATATATAAATCTTATTATTATTACTTGCTAAGCTACAATCATAGTTGGAAAAGCAGGATGCTATAAGCGCAAGGGCTCCAACAGGGAAAATAGCCCAGTGAGGAAAGGAAACAAGGAAAAATAAAATATTTTAAGAATTGTAACATTGAAATAGATATCTCCTATATGAACTATAAACACTTTAACAAAACAAAAGGAAAAGAAATAAGATAGAATAGTGTTTCAGAGTGTACCCAAAAGCAAGAGAACTCTACCCCAAGACAGCGGAAGACCATGGTAAAGATGCTATGGCACTGCCCGAGACTAGAGAGCAATGGTTTGATTTTGGAATGTCCTAGAAGAGCTGTTTAACATAGCTAAAGATTCTCTTCTATATATATATATATATATATATATATATATATATATATATATATATATATATCTTGAAAAGGTTCCACCAATTTTTCAAACACGTCTTACATCATTGTGGAACCTTTTCAAGATAACAAGGAAGTACGACATTGTACTTGTTTGCACCATTTATTGTATCCACGTTCTACGCACATCTCAGTCTAATGACAAACACTGTTGGTAACTACATTCGACAAGTATTGGGAGCTGATGTTCTACAGGAGTACAGGGTGTATGAAAGAAGATGCATAGCCAGTCTACGTTTGAAGAATCAGATAAAATTCTTGCAAGATTGTGTTGCAGAACAAGTCATGCCAAAGATGTTTGGGTGGCTGCACAGAGAATCTTTTGGTGGGGAGCCTTTTCCGAAATACAAAAGACTATTCTTGGAAGACCAAATACAACAGGCTAAATTCAAGAAAGAAGAAATTCTCATGGAGATACGTCACCTAAAGAACCAGCTACGTGAGAGCGTCTTGTGCAGGAGGTCTGATGTCAGTTTTGATTGGATTGTGTCAAGTGCAGGTGAGGTAGCTTTCTACAAATCCTTGGCACACAAGGCACAACTAGATAGGAAACTGGATCATCTATGTAATATCTCGACATGGAATCAATCATTTAATAATGATAATATTAAAATTCTTACTGATACTAATATTGATGAAAATTGCAAAATAATTCTAAGCTTAGGTTTGAATTTTTCATTGGGTACTGAGAATTCAGACTTTGTAAGAGGAATAGGAAATATAAATCAATATAATTTCAAGCACGCAGAATTTAATCTTGAGTTTATTAAGGGAATTCTATTCAGCAGTTTTAGCAATAAAGTAAATCATTTACCCCAGCGCTTTATGCAGGCGCTAAATAAGCTAAAGAAAAGTCCTAATTTGAAAATATCAAAGGCTGATAAGGGAGGATGTGTAGTAATCATGAACAAAACTGACTACCTTATCAAGGCTTACAGACTCTTAAATGACCAAAATACCTACGCTAAGCTAACGAAAACACCATCAATTAAATACATTCAATCTGAGTTTAATAGGAGAATAAAATCGGTTGTTAACAACGGGGTAAGTAAGGAGACTAAAGATATTGTTTATAGTAAACTAACCAGAAGGTTACCGTCATTTAGTTATTTCTATGGTACACCGAAAATACATAAAGTAGGTATCCCGCTAAGACCTATAGTAGCTAGCTGTAACACCCCACAGACTGATTTATCTACATGGTTGGCTAAGACTCTTGGCGAATTGATGGGTACCATCTCTGATTCTCACTTGAAGCATAGTGCGGATTTCTTAGAAAAGATCAAGAAAAGGGATTATGTGGGTCGAATGTACAGCTTAGATATAGTCTCTTTGTTTACAAATGTACCCCTTGACTTTGTGCTGGAAAATCTCACTAAACTCGCCGAAGATGGCATTTTTAATCCACCATTGCCTATAGGTAAGTTTTGTGAGCTAATTAAGATATCAGTAGAATCTACTATTTTTTAATTTGAAGGTTCATTTTATCAACAAAAGATGGGAGTCTCAATGGGTTCTTCCCTATCCCCGGTTCTGGCCAACCTTTGTATGGAGTTTTTTGAGAAGTTGTATGTTAACAAATTACCTAGAGAAATAAAACCTGAAATTTGGGTACGGTATGTGGATGATATTTTTATTGTATACAAACATAATGAGGAGGCTTTTAGAAGGTTTTTAAATTTACTGGATGGCTATGTACCCTCCATAAAATGTACTGTGGAAAGAGAAACTGATAATCAATTACCCTTTCTCGATTTGATAGTTCACCGAGATAACGTGAATAGGTCTTTTAAATTTTCTGTTTTTAGAAAGAGCACACACACCAATTCATACATTCATTTCTTTTCATATCATGATGCTAAAGTTAAATCAAATGTTTTAACAAATCTGTTTATCCGAGCATATCGTCTATGTGACCCTATTTATATTGATAGAGAAATTGAGTTTTTAATACACAGTTTCAGGAACTTATGTTACCCTAAATATTTTATCGAACATTGTCACAAAAAAGCTAGAAAGATATATTTTAATCCCCTTGATAAAACTGATAAGCCTGATTTTAAAACATCTCTGCTGCTTCCCTACAACAAAGAACTCGCCAATTCCTCTCTTGGTTTGTGTAGAGAGACACCGGGATATAATATCGTTTTTCAGTATGAGAATACCCTCAGGAAGAAACTCATTAATAACAACCCAGGTAAAGATGATGGTGAGATAGGAGTATATGTGATTCCATGTAAGGATTGTGAGGAATGCTACATCGGGGAGAGCGGCCGCTCGTTGGAAGAGAGGAAAAGGGAACATATTGCAGCTTGCAGATCGGGGAACTACTATAGTGCCATAGCCCGACATACTTGGGAGAAAAGTCATGCAATAGCCTTCAACAAGGCAGAAATTGTTTACTAGTGTCGTGACAGAGCAATCAGGAAAACGATTGAAGGTGCTGTGATCTCTTTGAACAAGACTTTTGAGGGTAACAGGGGAATAGTGGAAGATGAAAACATCAGTGAAGAAATATGTAGGCGGAGCAAAATTCGTAACTGTAGGAATATATGTGCCAAGATAAGAGATGCTTCCTCCTCAGTCCCTCCGTCACAGGTGCATCCTCCACAGACATTGCAAGTGACTAACGACCGGAACTACCAAAACATCGAATTGGCCAGTGACCATCGTAACATACCACCCAGAAGATCTCAAAGAATTTTGGAAAGGACAAGGGCCCAACAACCTGAAATCATTTTGTAATTGATTTTAATCTGTTTTAACTATATGGCTATGTATTTGAATTGTTTATGTATTTCTGTTTTTCCTTATATCAGTACCTGACTTGTAATTTTATAAACATTTTAGTGACCAAGTCCACAGATGATGGACGAAAGCTCTAAACGTATTTTGTAATATCTACAAATATACACCAATTTTTCAAACACGTCTTACATCATTGTGGAACCTTTTCAAGATAACAAGGAAGTACGACATTGTACTTGTTTGCACCATATATATATATATATATATATATATATATATATATGTATATATATATATATATATATATATATATATATATATATGTGTGTGTGTGTGTATATATATATATACACATACAGTATATAAATATATATATATATATATATATATATATATATATATATATATATATATATATATATATATACTGTATATATACCTACCTTTCTATCTGTATGTATGTATGTATGTATGTATAATTCCATTTGTATATAAGCACTTAATCAATCAATCTCTTTTAATTTTTATTTGCTACTAATGTCGCTCCAATCCATAATACCTCCAGTTTGTAGAGACCATTTTATTCTACAGACGATATTTATTTTGCTCCGAGGAATTTATGCAAAGAGAAAAGAATGGAATTGACTCAGAACATTTGTACAAAAGAACAATTTAACTTTTTTTACTACTTTTCCCAAAAACTCAAATTTTCATATCAATTGAAATTTTTTTTTACCTGGTCGGTCACAAGGACAGTACCAAGCGACTGAAAGCAATGAAGAATTTTTTTTTTTTACGTAAATGCATACATGTACGTTCGACAACTCTATAAATCTAGATGTAAGAATTTAAGCCGTATTCAAAAGTATAAAAACGACAGAAAGATACACCAAGAGGATGTCGATAGTCATGTTAGTTTTAATGGCAAGTGTCTGCGTGACACTGTTCCTATTGTACCAACCGTGTGTCACACGATCGTACATAGTTCATTTTGTGCTTGTATCTACGCTCTCCCCTCGCACTAAAAAGAACCTGAAAAATCATGACTGCTTTTTTCTTCTGTAACATTGTCGATTTCTCAGCATGAAAATTCTTGTTGCTTTGAGATTTTGTATATAAAGGAGAGTGTTTTACAATAAACTAACTCAGTTGCTTTCACACTGCCTTTGAGTTCACAGCCTTCTCTCGGCACATTACATTGGTGACCCCGGAAGTCGACTCGCTCCCACCGCCTTCCACCCCCACCTCCCTCGCCTCTCCATCGTTGGTACTATGACGGACTCTACAGAAGTTGGCGCTGCGGCTGCCCCATTGAAACTTTTACCGGTCGCCAGCGGAGAGGCGTTTGCTTGGTTTCAGCGCGCAGAAGTCCAGTTTCGCATCAAGGGCGTGACTCGCTCAACCACCAAAGCAGATTATGTTCTCACGGCAATACCCGAGGACACCTTCCCAGAAATATCCGACTGGCTTTGTGAACAAGGAGACACCCCAATAGCGTATGACGCCCTCAAAACATACCTTCTGCAGCAGTACTCGCCGTCGCCAGCCGCCCGTGTAGCAAAGCTTTTTCAGCTCTCGCAACAACCGTTGGGGGACCAAAGGGCTTCGCTTGCCCTCAGGGAAATGACCAGTATCGCTCACCTTTAACCTGCCACAGACGGCTCTCCTCGTGAGGTGAACCTACTTCGTGCCCTTTGGATACGCTGTTTACCCGGACCTATACGCTCTGCCATACCCGATGTCGATAGTTTACCCATAAAGGACTTGATGACCAAAGCCGACGCCCTTATGGACAGCCACTTCAAGACCTCCATCAACGCCTCCACCCCTGACGAAGAGGATGCCTATTCAACGTCAACCAAAGCTAACATGATTGCCGTAGGACATACACGCCTACACCGTAACGTGCCGAAGCAGCGACAAAGCCGCCCACCACCCACCAATCGCTCGCGCCGCAACGAACGACTTCTACAGCCACTTACTACCTCCCATCCGCCGCAGTTTTGCTACTACCACTTCAGATTCGGGGCAACTGCAAAGAAATGTGCCGAGGATTGTCAGTGGCCAAAAATGTGTAAGTAGGCCATCGCTTGTGGCGGTGCCCTCCCGTGTTTCTAATCTTTTCTTTTTACATGATGCAGGAACGGGCGTGTGATTTTTGGTAGACACGGGTGCTTGTCGTTCTCTTTTGCCAAGGAAACTCTTCAAGACACGACGTAGTCTGTCTTCATCTGCCGACGTCCGCTTGGTAGCTGCCAACGGATCTGCGATACCCACCTACGGTTACGAGAACCTCACATTATCGTTCGGAAACAGTAAATTCAATTAGAAGTTTCTCGTTGCTGACGTCACATTGCCAATCCTCGGTGCGGATTTCCTCTCTCATGTCCACCTTCTGGTCGATGTCGCCCACCGACGATTGGTCGACGCAGACTCGTACTTGTCGACACCTCTTCAACCCGCCCCTTCAAACCTTGCTCTCCACATTAGCGCACCCACGGATGCCTACGCCCACCTCCTAACATCGTACCCAGAAGTTTTCCGTCCAGAACTTCGCCAAACGCCCACGGTTCCTGCCAAGCACGGTATTTATCACCATATCAAGACAACGGGACCCCCAGTCTTCGCAAAATTCAGACGTCTGGCACCGGAACGATTGGCAGCCGCCAAACAGACGTTCGCCGAAATGGAGGAAATGGGCCTTTGCCAAAAGGCCTCCAGCCCATGGTCATCACCCTTACACATCGTTCTGAAGAAAGACGGCTCCCTCCGTCCGTGCGGGGATTACAGGCGCCTGAACATGCAAACAGAACCGGATCACTACCCCCTCCCAAACATTGCTGACTTGACCTCCTACCTGCACAAAGCAAAGGTTTTCTCTACGCTCGACCTCCTGAAGGGGTATTATCAGGTGCCTATGAACCCAGAAGACATCCCCAAGACTGCCATCACCACTCCATTTGGTACATACACCTTCAATTACTCCTGTTTTGGCCTTTGTAATGCTGGGGCCATGTTTCAACGTCTCATGGATGGCATCTTAGGGGACCTCCCTTTCTGTGTATGTTATGTGGACGACATACTTGTGTTCTCCTCCTCAAAAGAGGAACACCTCCGTCACCTGCGGATCGTGCTCGACCGCCTGCAACAAAATGGCCTTGTAGTCCGGTACGACAAGTGTACCTTTGGCGCCAACGAAGTGTCGTTCTTAGGGCACCGCATCACTCCTGAAGGAGTCCACCCCCTCCCTGAGAAGGTAGCAGCCGTTCAGAACTTCCCCGTGCCCTCGACCGTCAAAGCTCTGCAGGAATTCTTGGGCATGATCAACTATTATCACCGTTTTCTGCCAGCCATTGCCGCCACTCTTGCTCCCCTCTACGCCTCCCTCAAGGGCAAGCCAAAGGACCTGAAGTGGGGTCCCCTTCAAGAAGCAGCCTTCTGCAATGCAAAGGAGGTCCTATCAACTGCTGCGGCTCTCACTTTTCCTATCCCACATGCCCCTCTCCTTCTCTCCACTGATGCCAGCGACGTCGCTATTGGTGCAGTACTCGAGCAGGTGGTCAACGGCTCGCCCCACCCATTGGCCTTCTTCAGCAGAAAACTGTCCAAGGCAGAATTGGGTTATTCTACCTTCGATCGAGAATTGCTGGCGGTGCACTTGGCTGTCCGTCACTTTCGTCATTTTTTAGAAGGTACGCCCTTCGTCATTCGCACAGACCACATGCCTCTGGTGCATGCCTTTACTCGACAGTCTGATACCTGGTCCCCCGGCAACGCCGACATCTCTCCGCCGTGGCTGGATACAATTGCACCCTTCAATACGTCCCTGGGAAAATGAATCCCATTGCCGATGCCCTGTCAAGAAACACATTGGCTGCCGTTCAACTGGGATTGGATTACAACGCCGTGGCTGAAGCCCAACGTCAGGATCCAGAGTATCAAGCATGTAGGACATCCTGCATGTCCCTCTGTTGGGAAGACTTTCCCTCGGAAGACTCCAACACCACCCTCCTCTGTGATGTCAGTACTGGTAGACCACGACCTTGGATTCCTTCTCTCATGTGACGGCAGGTGTTTGATTTCATTCACGGCCTTTCACATCCCTCGTGCCGTTCTACTGCACAGCTGCTGAAGGCAAAGTTCATTTGGCACGGCATTTCTAAGGATACTAAAGATTGGGTCCGCGCCTGTACTTCTTGCCAAACTTTCAAAGTACATCGACACACGGATTTCGGAATGGGCACCTTTCCTCAACCTCAGCGTCATTTCGCACACATTCACGTCGACGTTGTAGGCCCCCTACCCACATCACAAGGACATCGTTACCTGTTTACCGTCATCGACCGCTCCACTCGTTGCCCTAAAGCCATTCCCATGGAAACTGCAACGTCCGCCTCATGTACATCTGCCTTACTCTCTGGATGGATTGCAAGATTTGGTATCCCTGAGCATATCACTTCCGACAGGGGAACAACTTTCACCTCTCAATTGTGGACATCATTAGCGAATCTCCTGGGCATCACCCTACATCAGACAATGGCCTACAACCCCGCTGCCAATGGAATGGTTGAACGTTTTCATCGCACCCTCAAAGCAGCTTTGATGTCCCGCTGCAAGGATTCCAACTGGTTTACTCAGCTTCCCTGGGTCCTCCTGGGACTAAGGACCACTCCTAAAGACGCCCTCGACGTCTCTGCAGCTGAAAAGGTGTATGGCGACCAGTTGGTCGTCCCTGCCGAATTTTTTCCTTCTACAACATCCTCCGACGATCTCCAGTGCATACGTTACGTCGTGGGAAAATTTATTCCATGCCGCCAGACTTACAAGCCCCCAGCGAAGCATCACATACCAACAGACTTGCACTCAGCAACGCACGTCTTCCTGCGCAACGACACTAGCAAGCTACCGCTAACGCCCCCTTACACGGGCCCTTTCCTTGTGATCCACCGAAAGCATTCCTACTAAACATTCGTGGCAAAGAAGACTGGGTCTCCATTGATCGTCTAAAACCTGCTTATCTTCTGCCAGATGACCCGCCTACAGTTCGCCTCTCTAGATCAGGGCGCCCTATTTAACATGTACAGTATGTCATTTTTAGGGGGGGAGCCATGTACCAACTGTGTGTCACACGATCGTACATAGTTCATTTTGTGCTTGTATCTTCGCTCTCCCCTCGCACTAAAAAGAACCTGAAAAATCATGTCTGCTTTTTTCCTCTGTAACATTGTCGATTTCTCAACATGAAAATTCTTGTTGCTTTGAGAGTTTGTATATAAAGGAGAGTGTTCTACAATAAACTAACTCAGTTGCTTTCACACTGCCTTTGAGTTCACAACCTTCTCTCGGCACGTTACACTATCGTATGGTATATTTTGCTTATATATACACACTCACCTACGCCTTATGTATATATATACATATATATATGTATATATATATGAATATATATATATATTTAATGTATGTATATATATATATATATATATATATATATATATATATATATATATATATATATATATATATATATATCATCATCATCATTATCATCATCATCTCCTCC
>NC_090742.1:18130704-18135704 GCF_036898095.1 Palaemon carinicauda
ATTTTAGAAATTAAGATTAAATTTTTTGAAGTTTCAGGAGACCAAAATCTTCTGGTTCCGATGAGTCCCAATAGTCTTAAGATGGATTCTCTTCTGGAGAAGAGTATATTCCGGAGACACGTGAATGATTAGTGTATATTTATATGTGTGTCAGTAAGACCATTTTCTCTTTAAATAAATCACTACGTCATGGTATCTGCCATGAAAGATTTATTTTAAAGTGGTTACTGTTCTTTAAATATTCTATTTTAATTGTTAATTACTTTTGTTGTAGTTTCCTTAGTTCCCTTCCTCAGTGGGCTATTTTCCCTGTTGGAACCCTCGCGCTTACAGTACTCTGCTTATCCAACTAGTATGGTATCTTAGCAAGTAATAATAATAATATTTATGCATATATGTGTCAGTAAGATCACTTCGCTTAAAATAAACTATTCCGTCATGGTATCTGCCATGTGCAATGATTTTGCATGTTTTCCCATTTACCCTGAAAATAACAGCATTGTTGACCGAGACCCACAATATAATGCACCGTCATAACCAACTGATATACACTTCTCTCTTCCTGATATGCACTGAACCAAGAAGGAGAGCAGATGATGTTGAACAATTATTCTCAGATGTTATCCCATGGTTTCTTGCTTGCTTGATAGATTGTACAGCCTTGTGCTGGACACGGGCTCTTGCGTTGGCACCTTCAAAATTACCTGCATTTTGAAACATTTGAAACATTATGTATCTAACGTATTAATGTTGTATATAAATGATGGAAATTATATTACTTGTTTATTTTATTATTTGTTGAAATCTTAGCTTTTCTATTAAGCTGATTCTATTGACAAAAATACAAGCGAACTAGACTAGAATAAGATGACATTAGAGAAAAGTTATTTTGAGAATATCAATATTTATTTTCACGATTTTATTTTCAGTTTGAGCCAATATGTATAATTAGTGTTTCATAGTTATTCTGTCTTTTTTCATATATATATATATATATATATATACATATATATATATATATATATATATATATATTGCTAGTATTTGTTTTCTCTTTTTTAGTTTTTTATCAGTTATAATTTCTTCAGTTCCTTTTCTTATTGGAGCGCTAGTGGAAATATACATATTATTATTATTATTATTATTATTATTATTATTATTATTATTATTATTATTATTATCATTATTATTATTCTTACAAGCTAATTTATATCCCTAATTGGAAGAGCAATATGCTATAAGCCCAGGGGCTCCAACAGGCAAAATACCCCAGTGAGAAAAGAAAACAAGGAAATAAATGAACCACAAAATAAGTGATAAACAATCAAAATAAAATCTTATAAGAAAAGTAACAATATCAAATTAAAACTTTCACATTATATAAACAATGAGAACTAAAAAAAAACAAAAAAAAAAAAACAGGAGGAAGAGAAATAAGATAGAATAGTCTGCCCGAGTGTGCCCTCAAGCAAGAGAATCTTTGCATGGTGGTTTGAAGCCTCAAGGATTCTTCTATGGACATCAAAGAATACCAGTTTTTTTTCCAAGAATACGGGTTTTGTTAGAGCCGATTACCTTAAACATAGCTAATGGCAATATCGGAGTTGATTATCAGAGAGAAAAACAAATCAAGTATTCTTTTTTTTTTCTTTTTTGTAGTAAATATCTCCCTCTCTCTTTCAGTGAACACACACACATGCACACACACACACACACATATATATATAGTGTATATATATAGTGTATATATATATAGTGTATATATATATATATATATATATATATATATATATATATACACATATTCTCCTACCACTAATGACGCAAAGGGCATCGGTTAGATTTTGCCAGTAGTTTCTATCTTGAGTTTTTAATTCAACACTTCTCCATTCATCATCTCATACTTCACGGTTCATAGTCCTCAGTCCTCAGCCATGTAAGCCTAGGTCTTCCAACTATATGTATTTCAATTTTTGTTTGGGGTCACAATTTCCAGTCGGCCTTTTTAAACGCGTCATCTCAGAGTTGAAGCATGTTTTGAAAAGGAGTAGGATTTTAACTTTGCCTATATCAATGAAAACATGCGCTGTTAAAAAAACCCCAATTTTAATCGTAATTCTTCGTAAATGTATAATGTTTTAAGCCGTATTTCAGTAAAATACAAACGACCGTAATTTTATCCTACTTTGTTATTATCTTTTACGGTTTGGTGACCGTAATGTCACTCCTTTACGTCAATATATCCGTTTTTGAAACAGTAAAAATCCTGGAATAAATGTTTCCAGGTATTTACCGTTTTTTATGCAAAATTTTAACAGTGTGGCCTGAAAGCTTTGACTGGAAATAGTTAGTATTGCAAATTTCTTTAGAAAAGGGATTAAGGCAAAGTTTGAGTTGAATTATTTCGTAAAAAAAGCGATGATTTTAATCCTTCATTGAAACAGGTAAAGTTAAAAAGAACCTTTCTAGGGATGAATTCCTTATCGTTGTTTTCCGTCTCCTTTACACCAACTCGTTCCGCTTTCCTCTGTCTTTCGTATCTTGCTCTCTTAGTCCTTTTCTCCTGCTTGTGTTATTTGCTGTGTTATCTTTCCATCTGCACTTTGTCTATCCCCTCCTCCTCCCCCTTCCATCCACGTCCGTGTTAGTGACCCTTTTACAAGCAGGATCCTCTTCTCTTCTGTTTTCTGAACTTCCTTCGATACTGCAACTCCTTTCATCTTTCGTTCTTGGGCCTTCTCTGTCGATCACGCCTCGTCCTTAAGTCTTAAACTAATTCTGTTTTAACCTACACTTTTATAGGTATCTTTAAGTTTCACACTAATCTTCTTGTCACACGATTTCACATTTTATTCTGTGGTTGATATTTCCATCTACAATTTTTTTATCATAGATGTTAAAAGGGTCTAACCCTCTTGATCTTATCAGTTCCAATTTCATTGTACACTTTCTTCCTGCATATATATATATATATACATATGTATATATATATATATATATATATATATATATATATATATATATATATATATATAGTGAGTGTGCGTGTGTGTGTGAAGTCTCATTGCAATTTAAAAGCATATATTACAAAAGCAAATAAACAGCCAAACAGGTGAAATTATTACTTTATGAGTAGATATGGATAAGTTTTTGCTTCATTCAGTACACCTCTATATGGACGCCATTAATCACATGAAGCACATCAACAAAGTACTCGTCATAGCATTGCCTCGACAATGGTGGCAATGACATCAGTGATATTTACTTGAGATCAGTGACGATATCTTTAAAATATCCTTATAAAAATGATAGGTTGTCTCATCACAAAAACAAACCCGGTTGGGGGAATTTTAATTCTCAGAAATTCGTTCCAGTGTATTAACTGAAAGCTCTTTTTATCTTGGTTTATCATTTGCCTCGAGGCCTTGTATGAGTTGTACTTAAAGGTTTAAAGGTCGCTCATGAATGGCAGAGGTAAGGGACAGTGACATTGCCCTATCAAGCACGACAATGCCCTAGAGACTGACCATATATACATATGATCAGCGCCCAAGCCCCCTCTCCACCCAAGCTAGGATCAAGGAGGGCCTGGCAGTGGCTGCTGATGACTCAGCAGATAGACCTATAGGCTCCCCCAAACCCCCGATCCTTTACTCACAAGGATGATGAGGAATCAGCGACCAAAGGAACTAACGAGTCTGAACAAGACTCGAACCCCAGTCTGGCAATCACCAGGCAAGGATGCTACCTCCAAGCCACCACAACCCTAAACTTACAATCGCAATTTCTTATGTAGGACTTCGTGAACAGTTGGGCTGTAATTTTTTAGCTGTAAGTGTTTGGCAGAAGTACTGATAGACTTTATAGGAAAACGATCAAAGGCTTGTGGTGGCCTATTGGAAGCGTCCCTGCCTGGCGCTCGCCGGACTGGTGTTCTAGTCCTGTTCAAACTCGATAGTTTTGGTAGTGTCTGCAACCTCACCATTCTTGTGAGCTAAGGATGGGGATTTTGGGGGAGCCTATAGGTCTACCTGCCGAGTCATCAGCAGTCATTGTCTGCCCCTCCTTGGTCCCAGCTTGGGTGGAGAGGGGTCTTGGGCGCTGATCATATGTATATGGCTAATCTTAGGAGCAATGTCCTGCTAGCTAGGGCAGTGTCATTGTACCTTGCCTCAGCCATTCATGAGCGATATTTGAATATATATATATATATAGATATATATATATATATATATATATATATATATATATATATATATATATGTATGTATATACATATATATGTATGTATATATATATGTATACATATATATGTATATATATATATATATACATACATATATATATATATATATATATATATATATATATATATATACAGGTATATGTATATGTATATGTATATATATATATATATATATATATATATATATATATATATATATATATATACAGGTATATATATATATATATATATATATATATATATATATATATATATATTCAATGAATAGACAATATTTTAGTGGCGTCCAATAAGCCGAAAACAGGATCTTTCCGGACAAACTGACCTCTAGATAGCTTTCAGGATAACAGAAAAACTGCATTTACGTTTCTCCATTTATTTTTTACTATCGACACGTGTTTCGAATAACTTTTTATTACGTGACTCTTCATGAGGTGTGCATTGGTTGAGCGGTGGAATTACATTTTAATACAAAGGATATTGTGGTGAAAATTTCAAGGTATAAAAAGTATTTGGATTCTCCGAAATTGATTAAAGAATTGATAAATGAAAACTTTAAGATTGTTGGAAAGGAAAAAAATATAAGATAGATTTTGAAATACTTAAATGATTCTTCTCCAGGCTTCACATAATTTCATGACTGATCTCACAAGCCCTCCTCTTCATCGTCGAAGCTCACGATGCCATTTTAGCAACGGGATTGAGGTCGGATCTTCAGGAATGTCATCTCTTCTTCAAAACAGATTGATTCGTG
>NC_090742.1:18143204-18153204 GCF_036898095.1 Palaemon carinicauda
TTATTATTATTGATATTATTGTTGTTATTATTATTATTATCATTATTACTATTATTTTTATTAATTCTAGCTAAGCTACAAGCCTAGTTGGGAAAACAGGATGCTATAAGCCTAAGGGCTCCAACAGGGAAAAATAGCATAGTGAGGAAAGGAAATGAGGAAATGAATAAACGATATGAGAAATAATGAACAATTGAAATAAGATATTTAAAAAACAGTAACAACATTCATTTACCAATCAGATCAATTGTTGTTCATGTACTGTTTGGAGATCTATATGTGTGTTTGTGTGTGTGTGTGTGTGTGTGTGTGTGTTATGTAATTTTTCATATGTAACTACACAAAACGAATTCTAGAAAAGGTTCAGGTGTTATGTTTCAAGGTATTTGATTTTAGTAATTGTTTACAACACCACGCTCTCCATTTACTCCAAAATAATGCAATCCTGCAGTTCTCATCTTCTTGCACAGTAATTAGGTGGTTATTTAAATTCTGGGAAAGCAATGATTAGCAAGATATGTTGAGGAAAGGGGGAAGGGGTTATAAAAAGAAAATAGCTTTGTTTCCTCACTAAACGACTTGGAACTGACATGTCAACATATCCAACCATATAGAATTCGTGATGCTAGCGTACATAAACAGAAGTTCGTGATGCCAGCGTACATATGATATACTGTATACTCAAAATATACTTAATTAAAAATGGATTAATTACTCAAAAGTGTCCATAAAATATGCAATTTACAAATAGTGACACTTTTGAGTAATCACTCAATTTTTTTATTAGGTATATTTTTAATATACAGTATATCAAATGTACGCTGGCATCACGAACTTCTGTTTATATACGCTGGCATCACGAATTCGGTTTGGTTGACTATGTTGACATGTCAGTTCAAAGTCGTTTAGTGAGGAAACCGAGTTATTTTCTTTTTACAAGCCCTTCCCCCTTCCTCAACGTATTTTGCTAATTATTGCTTTCCAAGAATTCAAATAACCACCTAATTACTGTGCAAGAAGATGAGAACTGCAAGATTGCATTATTTTGGAGTAAATGGAGAGCGTAGTGTTGTAAACAATTACCTTGCTTTTGGTTATAGAAAATGTTCAGACAAGTCACGCTAGCGATATGCTGTATATATCACAAAATATGTCGACCTTCAATACAGGTTATGTCGTTCTCATTTATTTTCCAATATCCAATTTTTTCTTTTATTTCCGTCACTATTTTTTATCGACTGACCAAAAAAAAAAAAAAAAAAGTGGGTTCATCTAACAATTTTGATGTTCTCTTCCTCTTGTTTTGTTAACGTTTTTATAGTTTGTATAAGAGATATTTATTGTAATGTTGTTACTGTTCTTAAAACATTTTAATTTTCCTTGTTTCCTTTAATCACTGGGCTATTTTCCCTGTTGGAAACCCTGGGTTTATGGTATCCTGCTTTTCCAATTAGGGTTGTAGCTTAGCAAGTAATAATGATAATAATAATAATAATAATAATAATAATGATAATTATTATTATTATTATTATTATTATTATTATTATTATAATAATGATTTAATCTATAATGGAGGGACATTCTGATCCATTTTCCCAGATGTAAATGCAATTTACATCGGAGAGTCACTTTAAGGTTAATTATTACTCTTCACCTGCTGAGTAAAAATATAAAAAAAGGAAAATGGTGTTGATTACCTTAAATCATTTCAACAGTCGACCCAATTTGCGTAAAGCAATAAATGGTAAAGGTCAAAACCATAATGAAACTTCTGCTTGCTTGCATAGTGGTCTTAAATGTCGGCAACGTAACGCCAATTAAAAAAGGACACTGGAACATAACAAGGAAGTAGATCTCTCAACAGGCAATTGATATTCGCAGAGAGAGAGAGAGAGAGAGAGAGAGAGAGAGAGAGAGAGAGAGAGAGAGAGAGATAGAGAGAGAGAGAGTTACAAGGATTTTAGATGTCTCAAAGAGATTTTAGTCCATCCGCGGAGACTCCACTTGCTCTTGGGTAGAGCAAAATGTATTAAATGTTTAGAGATATTTGTCTAACTGCTATCACAGCATCATAGCGAGAGAGAGAGAGAGAGAGAGAGAGAGAGAGAGAGAGAGAGAGGAGAGAGAGAGAGAGAGAGGAGAGAGAGAGAGAGAGAGTTATTTCTAGACTTGGCGTTGCTTCCGTGACCACTACGAAGTCAAGGTCTTGTATCTTAGCAAGTAAATTAGGACCACTTCAGTTTAGGTGGGTCCTGAATAAGTTGCGACACCGGCTACTTCTCTCTCTCTCTCTCTCTCTCTCTCTCTCTCTCTCTCTCTCTCTCTCTCTCTCTCTCTCTCTCAATTATCTTATGATGTTGTGATACCAGTTAAAGTCAAATATCTCCCTAAACATTTAAACTAATTCTCCCTACTCAAGAGCAAATGGAGTCTCCGTGGATAGACTAAAAAGGCTTTGAGACATCTAAAATCCTTGTAACTCTCTCTCTCTCTCTCTCTCTCTCTCTCTCTCTCTCTCTCTCTCTCTCTCTCTCTCTCTCTCTCTCTCTCTCTCTCTCTCTCTCTTTTATTACTTGCACATTTCAAGTTACAATCACTTATCCTAAATGGGAAATTCTTAAGATTCTTTCATGCACTGTGGATGAAACATCTTAAGTGGAGAGAGAGAGAGAGAGAGAGAGTAGTCAGGTATAAATTTTGTATACAAGGAAGATTAGATTATGAAAATATATTACTTTTTAAATCAATAAATATAGCCTGCAACTCTTAAAAATGTTTTCCTTTTCAAGAGGAAATAAAGAAGGAATAATGTTTGTAGGTTTTAAAATGTTGGAATTTATTTATTTTTAAAATTTCTCTTTAGCATCCGCCCTTATATTTTGTATATTGTATGATTACGTCATTTTGTACATGTCTTTTTACCTATGTATATTTGTGTAAATTCCTTTGTTCTCTTTGTAATAAAAGAGCATATATATACACATATATATGTATATATATATAAATATAAATACATATATATATATATATATATATATATATATATATATATATATATATATATATATATATATATATGTATATATATATGTGTGTGTATATATATATATATATATATATATATATATATATATATATATATATATATATATGTTTATATCTATGTGTGTGTTTATATATACATGCATATATATGTATGTATATCATCATCACCATCATCATCTCCTCGTACGCCTATAGTCGCAAAGGGTCTATGTTAGACTTCGCCAGTTGAGTCTATGTTGAGCTTTTAAATCATTGTTTCTCCACTCATCATCTCCTACCTCACGCCTGGGCCTTCCAACTCTTCTAGCGATGGATATGTATATATTTTTGGGCTCAAGCCATGGCGTCCTGATGGAAGGTTCCTTTTTGGTAGCTTCCTTGGGTATATAACTACTAGATATTCCCAGAGAATTTAACCACAGGTTATCACAGAATTCTAACTTCTGGAGCGAGTATCCTAAAGGTTTCCCTTTTAAGACATCGTATATCAACAGGGGACGCATGTATTAACGCGCCACATAGCTATCTACACCCTAAACAGAGTTAACACTTCGGTGTGTAGGGGCGGAGAATAGCTGGGAGCCGTTCCACAGCTAATCTCGTTCGTGGCTACTTTTGGTACTCGAGACGTAAACAAACGGGCGCCATTGCTAAATGACGTCACGTCCGTCCCCATCCTTCTGCTAGTAGCTGCCTATCTTAGACGGATTTTCCCTACGCTCTTTTTATCAACCTGCATCTTCGTCATGTCGCTACCTTCGGCCTCGCCTTCTTCTGGAAAGTTGAGTACAAGGTTCCAGTATTGTTTAATTAAGCTCTGACCGTAAAGTAAATTTTACTTTTCGAGATATTTGATGTTTTGTGGCAGAGCTGTGCCTCGACCGGACCTGCCATTTTATGGCGTCGCTGTTGTTCTGCATGCCTTATTTAGTTAGCCTCAACAGCGTTTTCCGGCCTCATTAACTAATCGATACTATTAGTTATTTAGTCTTCATAGCTAGGAACTTTTATATCGTGTTTTGACGCTTTATTATCGGTCATCGACTGACCCCATACCAGTTGGCTACTATAGCCCTCAGGCCAGAGCGCCTATATCAGTGTTCATGCATGATATTTTTCAGTGATCCTAGGCTTACTTATGAAGATAGTGGCATTATTTTACAATACTATTGACTGTGATGCAAGTGTTTTCGCCTTCAGGGACCATATAAGGGACAGGTTAGATAGTGTGTCTTTCTAACCTAACCTACAAGTAGGACCCCTATATGCTTCCTTCATCCCCTGCCTTAGGGCATCCCCTCTGTGTAGCCTTGCTCCCCCTACCACGTAAGGGGATCAAGCTCATATCAGAGTATTATATCGCCTCTCTGTCCTCCCTAAGGGAATGATCCCCCCTTAGGGTTGCGTCCCAGAAAGAGGAACGGCTAGTCCTTCCTCTATTGCTGGGGCTAGGTCTCCGACCTTTCCTGCAATAGCGATACGTCTTCCATCCTTCCTAGTTCAGGATGTAACATCCCTGCTCTAGGTTAGGTTTTGGAGGGGTTAGTTCTGTTCCTTGCTGAAACGATACCCATGTACCGTTTTCAGACAAGCTGCCTTACCTTAGGCTAGGGAGTGTCCTCCCTTCCTCAGTGGCCGCTCTGGTACAGAACTTCCTCCACGGAAGACCCTTCTCTTCTCCCCTCCCCACCTATCTCTTGTATGGCCTAGCCTATACTTAGGTTAGTCTATACCCATCTGTCCCCTGTCCTACAACTCCTCCTTAGGGTGGAGTGATAGGGCTACCTTGAGCTCCTGTGTGCAGTCCGCTATGGTACATATACCCTTCATAGTGTCCTATGGGGTTAGCCACTGGATGCGTTCTGTCTGCAGGGGTTTCCCCCCCCCCGCTCTTGGGTGTCCCCTAGCCCTCCCTTGGGCTACCTTAGCTCCCGGTCCTCTGCGGCCCCTGCTTCTGGGTGATAGGGTTAGCCTCTATCATGGGTACACCCACTCAGGTGGGATGTCTGGGGGTCCGTGGCCGGACCCCTACATCCCCCCTTCTGTCTCTTTCACTATCCTGGTGCCGGTCCCTTGCCGCCTCCACTGTCGGTGATACCCACCTCCTACCTTGGTGACTTATCCCTTACCCCCTGGGCCGCCAGTCCTCCGTGTGCCGGGGGACTGCCGCCTGCCGCCGGCTTCCAGCCGATGGCCTTCCCTCCTTCCTCATAGCTTGGTCGTCCGTCCACCGGCCGGCCCCCGGAGTGCCGGCATCCGCCGCCGGCAGTCCGGTTCTGCTATAACCATCCTTGTTCCTGTCACCAAGCCGGCAACCTCTGGCTGCCGGAGCCGCCGCAGAACTTTGAGGCTTACCCGGACTGTTACGTCCGGCTTCGTTCTGAACCTGCCTCTAAAGAAGAGACCGAACCCAAGGAGGCGATAGTGTTCGATCTCTCGAAGGCCCAGGCTATGCTAGCCTCCGCATTTAAAAGTAGAGGTTTTACCTGCTCTAAGCTTCCGGCCCTGAGCAAGAAGCACCCTACTTACGTCGCACCCGACGATGCAGTCCTTCCCTTCATGGAAAAGGCCTTCGCTGCGTGCCACAAGGCTGTGGAAGAAGGAAAACCCTGCCCTGCACTGGAGGAGTGCAGACCCTTCTCCATAGTAACTCCCCCCGACGCTCGACACTGGAAGGATATCCAGCATACCTTCGTGGTGGGAAAGCTAGATCCTGACATAGCCGGACGTCAGTTTAACGAAGACCTCCCGAAACTCAACGACCACCTCCTTCGTCGGGAACAAGATACGAAGGAAAGGCTTGCAGCATCCATGTCCCACCAGGTACAACTTGATGTCATGGCTGGTGACACCAGAGTCCCAGACCACTACATGGTACTCGCCAAATCCCACATGGCAACTCTGGTGAAGGACTTGTACCACTTCATGAAGGCTCGGAGAGCCTATCGAGAATTCGTGTTCTCAGGTGCCACTGTGAAACACGAACCCCGGAGGCTGATTTCCTCCAACATCTGGGGTAAACACCTCTTCCCCTCCGATCTCGTGAAAGAGATCACTGACAAGGCTGCCACTGAGAATAGGAACCTTCTCAATAAGTGGGGCATGTCAAAAAAGAGGAAATCCTCTCAGGACGATGGCCCTCAACCTAAGAGGAAATCCTCCAAGCAAAACCCCCAGCAACGTCAACAGCGACGACAGTTTCCTGGACCCGCTACTCCCCAAGTGGCTGCTCAGCCACAACAGACCTTTCAGTTGGTCACCCAACCGGTTTTGTCCCAGTCACCGGTTTTCACCCCTGCCTTTGAGCAACGGACAACTACCTTTCGTCCCAAAGGTAGAGGCTCAAACAGGGGTGCGAGCAGAGACGCATCTCGCCGCCCCTCCAGAAGTAGAGGAGGAAGGGGAGCTAGCGGCCGAGGCAGTAAGCCCTCGGGACACCAGAAGCAATGAAGTGCTTCCGGTGGGAGGAAGACTCCGCCAATTCCAGGATCGTTGGACCTTCGATCCCTGGGCACACAGCATCGTCAAGAAAGGTCTAAGCTGGAGTTGGACTCAACCACCCCCAACCTTCCAGCAATTCTTCCAACGATCAACCCCCCTTCTGGAAGAATATGTCCTAGATCTCTTGAACAAGAAGGTGATAAGGAGGGTAAAGTCCACCAGGTTCCAAGGGAGACTGTTTTGCGTCCCCAAGAAAGACTCCGACAAACTCAGAGTCATTCTGGACTTATCCCCCCTCAACAAGTTCATAGCGAACAACAAGTTCAAGATGCTGACTCTTCAGCAGATAAGGACCCTTCTGCCTCGAGGTTCTTACACGGTCTCCATAGACCTGGCGGATGCCTACTGGCACGTTCCAATGAACCATCACGCTTCCTCCTACCTAGGATTTCGACTCCAAAGGAAAAGCTACGCCTTCAGGGCCATGCCCTTCGGCCTCAATGTGGCCCCTCGGATCTTCACAAAGCTGGCGGACGCCATAGTACAACAGCTCCGCCTCCGAGACGTCCAGGTGATGGCCTACCTCGACGATTGGCTAGTCTGGGCTCCATCGCCCGAGGATTGTTTAAAATCCTGCAGCAAAGTCACCCAGTACCTAGAACACCTGGGATTCAAGATAAACGTGAAGAAATCTCGCCTCTCTCCAGCTCAGAAGTTCCAATGGTTAGGAATCCAGTGGAACCTTCAGTCACACCGCCTTTCCATCCCCCAGAAGAAAAGGAAGGAAATAGCAGGGTCTGTCAAGCGACTACTGAAATCCAAGCGGATCTCAAGACGCCAGCAGGAACGAGTTCTAGGCTCTCTACAGTTCGCCTCAGTGACAAACCCGGTGCTTCGTGCACAGCTAAAGGATGCCGTGGGAGTCTGGAGACGTTCTGCATCCATCGCTCGAAGAGACCCCAAGAGACGGCTCCCAAACAGACTTCGACTTCTCCTCAAGCCGTGGTCGGAAGCAAAGGCCCTGAAAAGGTCCATCCCTCTTCAACACCCACCTCCATCACTCATCATCCACACGGACGCTTCGCTGGAGGGTTGGGGAGGTCACTCCCACCAGAAACAGGCTCAAGGCACGTGGTCTCCACTATTCAAGACGTTTCACATCAACATCTTGGAGGCCGTGGCGGTCCTTCTAACACTGAAGAAACTCTCCCCGCCTCCCTCGATCCATATTCGTCTAACCCTAGATAACTCGGTGGTAGTTCGATGTCTCAATCGCCAAGGCTCGAGATCGCCCCAGATAAATCAGGTGCTTCTAACAATCTTCCGTCTGGCAGAGAGGAAGAAGTGGCACCTATCTGCAGTTCACCTACAAGGATTCCGCAACGTGACGGCGGACGCTCTATCCCGGACAAGCCCGATAGAGTCGGAATGGTCTCTAGACGCAAGATCATTCTCCTTCATCTCCCACCAAGTCCCGGAACTTCAGATCGATCTCTTCGCAACGAGCGACAACAATCAACTTCCTCGTTATGTGGCCCCGTACGAGGACCCCAAGGCAGAGGCGGTGGACGCCATGTCCCTGGATTGGAACAGATGGTCCAAGATCTACCTGTTCCCTCCCACCAACCTTCTGCTGAAAGTCCTCTCCAAGCTGAGAACCTTCAAAGGGACAGCGGCCCTAGTGGCTCCCAAGTGGCCCCGGAGCAACTGGTACCCCCCTGGTCCTGGAGCTGCAGCCTACGCTGATCCCTCTCCCGGGCCCAGTTCTCTCCCAACAAGTACAGAAGTCGACTGTCTTCGCTTCATCATCGAAAATCAAGGACCTTCATCTCATGATTTTCTCTCCCTAGCCGCGAAGAAGAGGTTTGGGATCTCGAAGAAAAGTCTAGACTTCCTCGAGGAATACAAGACCGAATCCACAAGACGGCAATACGAATCATCTTGGAGAAAATGGGTCTCATTCGTCAAGGCAAAAAATCCTACGGAAATCACCATTGATTTTTGCATGTCCTTCTTTATTCACCTTCATGGACAGGGATTAGCAGCCAATACGATTTCTACTTGCAAATCGGCCTTGACTAGACCACTGTTGTATGCCTTCCAAATTGATCTGTCCAGCGACATCTTCAATAAACTGCCGAAAGCATGCGCTCGTCTACGCCCAGCACCCCCACCGAAACCGATCTCCTGGTCATTGGACAAGGTGCTCCATTTCGCCTCCAACTTGGATAATGATTCATGCCCTCTCAAGGATCTGACTCAGAAAGTTATATTTCTCTTTGCTCTTGCTTCAGGAGCCCGAGTCAGCGAAATAGTGGCATTATCAAGAGAAGAGGGTCATATCCTGTTTACTGATTCAGGAGACCTTACCCTCTCCCCGGATCCGACGTTTCTCGCCAAAAACGAATTACCCACCAAAAGATGGGGCCCCTGGAGAATATGCCCCCTGAAGGAAGATGCCTCTCTATGCCCAGTAGAGAGCCTCAAGGTCTATCTTCGCAGAACTTCGAACTTTGGTGGAGGCCAACTCTTCAAAGGAGAAACATCGGGCAGCGACCTGTCACTGAAACAGCTAAGAGCGAAAATCACCTACTTCATTCGCAGAGCGGATCCTGACAGTACACCCGCCGGTCACGATCCTAGAAAAGTTGCATCGTCTCTGAATTTCTTTCAGAGTATGGACTTCGAAAGCCTTAAAAGTTTCACAGGCTGGAAGTCCTCGCGTGTTTTCTTCAAACATTATGCGAAACAAGTGCACGAAGTCAAACATTTTGTGGTAGCCGCAGGTAGTGTTATGAAACCTGCACCTAACTCTGCATAGAACAGCGAGTTACTTGGGACTCTAACTCTTCGGGTGCCTATGTTGACCCTCGAGCGATACGTAGTGATGTCGAAAACACTTAGTGCTTTCTTATAACTGTTCTTATCCCAGGTGAAATGTCATAGTCGTCACACGAGTGCCGCATGCCTAGAGCATGATGTGTTTTAATTAAAGACTGACGTTCCTCGAGAACGAGTGCCTACTAATAAATTTGAAATTCCCTTTCAGATTCAAGAGCAAGTCTTTATTGCTATGTACATTATAATTTTTTGTAAATTAACTTTACTTATTACTGCAATTCATTTATTTTTTCTGCAATTGTGAAATAAAATTCTTATTTTATTACTTGTGCGTCTCAATCCGCTCCTACTTATACTATGAAATACATGTCTGTCATAGTTTTATTATCCCCTTCCTTATGGTTAATGAAGATTCTAAGGTCTTAACCCTTATTATATATTCACCTTTGCAATGTAATATTCCAATACGAATACTTACTCTTCATACCTTAGAGACGAGACTATTCTTCTCTACATACAGTGTCCAACCACCACTTGTCTGCCTTCGAGAATGTTCCGATACGAATGCCAACCATTCAGTCTTGTCTCCAAGTTCTTCAGGTTCTTCTAGCCCTTCGATAACCACTTTGATCTCGGCATGGCCCGTGGGAACTTCACTGCCAAGGGGGGCAGG
>NC_090742.1:18168204-18170704 GCF_036898095.1 Palaemon carinicauda
ATATATATATATATATATATATAAATATATATATATATATATATATATGTATATATATATATATACTGTATACTGTATATATTATTAACTGATGAAACGAAAAATGAAATAACTTTGATGCAATAATGATTTAAAATCGTGATTTCTTGGTAAGAGTAATGCATGAAGCGATTCTAAAGTAGAGAGAGAGAGAGAGAGGAGAGAGAGGAGGAGAGAGAGAGAGAGAGAGAAGGGGGGGGGGTATTAAGGGCTCTACCAGCTCCTGGTCCCTCCCCGCTCCCTAACCGTGGGAAAAAGTGTGACTATTCCCAACAGAAGAATTCCTTCACAAATCCGAAATGAAAAAAATTAGGAACCTTATATATATATGTATATATATATATATATATATATATATATATATAGTATAGATTAATAGAAAATAATATCTAAAATCCGAATATTTGTGAAGAAAATTTAGACAAAAATTCACAAAGAAAAAAAATCCCTTTATGTGACTTTGAAGACGAAAAGAGTCTATTTCCATCGTCCTTCCGAATGTCTTCAGTTGTGGTCTTTTTGACGACATCCCGGAAGACATATTGATCTCTCTTCTTGAAGACCCACAGTACGTATCTAAGGATTCGGAAATTGGATGGTGATCTTTATTTATTCAGTTGTTTCTTTTTAAATGTTGTTTTTTTAATATACCATAACATATAAGTTCTATTTTCATAACCTACCAAAAGTATTATTAATAATGCTTCCTAGGTTAACCAAATCTACTGAAAGGAGAGAAAGAATTACCCAGAATTCCGTCGATGGAGGGTAGCGATTCAAAACGTCTTCAGGGAAGTTTTCTTTTCGAAATCTCTGGATCCGAGAGAGAGAGAGAGAGAGAGAGAGAGAGAGAGAGTTTCATTCTGGCCTCTCATCGTCATTCGTGTTCCAGATTCTTCAACATTCTCCTTTTTCTGTTGAATCTTTTTCAGACTTCTTCCGGGATAGGAATAACAATAGGGAATATTCGATGGAGATATTAGACTCGTTTTCGGAAGAAGAGAAAGGTAAATAATAAGATAGATATATAAAACAAGATGAAAAGAGGAGGAGGAATTTCCCTGAAGCAGTTCGGAAAAGTCTCAAGAGGCTTCAAGGAATGAATATGAGTGAGGTTCGGAGCTGGGAAGGAATCCTGAAGGTCTCCAAAAGATCGCTTGTAGTTTTTCAAACTAAGGCTGGTCGAAGGAGAAACATCTGGTAATCTAGCAATCAACGGAATCTTTGGAGGATTGTTCAATGCATCATTCCTTACAGCTGATCTGCAGGAGCAGCAGTGATGGATCATGAAGGACAATTGAGGGAAATTCAACACTCCTTCGCATTCAGGATGGTCTCTTGGCTACTGTCAAGAGAAATGACAACTCTGAGGGCGAGATCGGAGACGTTCCCGTCTTCCAACGACTGTTGTCCTCCTTCCCTGTGGTCGGAGGATTCTGGAATTCGCGGCAGGTTCTTCAGAAGTGTCAACACAGACTATGGAACGGAAACTGGAAATAAATGCTCAAGATTGATCTGAAATCTATTGGAAACTCTGGGGAAATTTTCTCCCAGACTTCGTCACTGGAACTGGGGGTAGAACTATTGTTCCCCAAAAGATGGGTGGCAATTGGTTTTATGTTGTTTTGGTAGGTATGATTGTGGCTGGAAATGTCTTGTTGTGGAAATTCTTGTCCACAGTGGAGGAAGACAAGAACCTAAAGGAGTTAGGTAAAAATATTCAACTGGAGATGGAAAAACAAATTGAATTTGTGGACAAAGAACTGGAGAGTGCGTGGGAAGAGATCAATTCTAGATGCCAGTTGGAATCTAAACTAGAAGAAGAGAACAGAGAGCTGAAGCAGAGATCCAACGTCTCTCCAACACTGTGGAAACTCTTCAAAAGGGTCAAGAAATAGAAATTCAGGATCTGCAAATAACCAACGAACAACTAAAGAGTGAACTCTCTAACAAAGAGGTTACAACTGAGGAACATTTAAGTAAACAACAACAACAACAATAGCAGCAGCAACAACAACATCAACAGCATCAGCAACAACAGCAACAGTAGTAACAGCAACAACAACAATATCACAGCAGACAACAACAACAACAGGCGCAACAACAACAGTAGCAACAACAACAGCAGCAGCAGTAGCAGAAGCAACAACAACAACAACATCAACAACAGTAGCAACAGCAATAGCAGCAGCAGTAGCAACAACAACAACAACAATATCAGCAGCAGCAGCAACAACAACAACTTAGCAGCAGCAACAAAAGTAGCAACAACAGCAGCAGCAACAAAACAACAACAACAACAATATAGCACCAGCAACAACAACAGCAACAACAGTAGCAACAACAATAGCAGCATCAGCAGCAGCAACAACAGTTGCAACAACAACAATAGAAAATCAGCAACAACAACAACAGGAGCAGCAGTAGCAACAACAACAACAACAACAACAACATTAGCAGC
>NC_090742.1:18175320-18177820 GCF_036898095.1 Palaemon carinicauda
GTATACTATTACCCATTGGTAAGGTAAAAGGAAAACCGAAGGAAACCCTACCAATTTTTGATATTTTAGCCTCAGTAATCCCTAACTTATTTCTTTCTTATGTATTTTACACAATTAGCAAAACTCATATCATAGTCAATATCATTGTTGTAGAATCTTTGACTGTATATGGACCTAGATCAGTATAATTTTATATGCTAAATTCTAGCTATAGAGAGCTGTGATCTTTTCAGTACCTATTACAAAAATGTGATATCCACCAGAGTATCATCGTTTTCTATGAATAACATTAAATTGGCATAAGAGGATATGGCATAGTTTAAAGGTTTAAAGGCCTCTCATGAATGGCAGAGGCAAGGGGCAGTGACATTGCCCTATCAAGCAGGTCAATGCCCTAGAGACTGACCATGTGATCAGCGCCCAGGCCCCATCTCCACCCAACCTAATACCAGGGAGGACCAGGCAATGGCTGCTGATGACTCAGCAGATAGACCTATAGGCTCCCCTAAACCCCTATTCATAGCTCAAAAGGATGGTAAGGTTGCAGACACTAAAAGGAACAAAACGAATCTGGGCGGGGACTCGAACCCCCGGTTTGGGAAACACCAGGCAGAGACGTTACCAATCAGTAGTAGCTAAAATAAACCCCCGTGAGTCGAGCTTGACTCATTGGGCTGTTGAATCTCCTTTTAATAATAAAGTAAATCAGTAGCTTAAGTAGAGCCATAATCTCGTTACGTAACTTTAACTGTTTTTATTACGTACCTCTGCGATATTCGTACATACATACATACATATACCAGAGGCACTTCCCCCCAATTTTGGGGGTTAGCCGACACCAACAAAGAAACAAAAACAAAAAGGGGACCTCTACTCTCTACGTTCCTTCAGCCTAATCCAGGGACTCAACCGAGTTCAGCTGGTACTGCTAGGGTGCCACAGCGATATTCGTGGTAAGTGCATTATAGATATTTTGTTATAGAATACAGATATTAAACCCGTAGCTAGTTTTTCTTGGAACCCAATTTACGGAGTATAGCTTGTCAACCTAAGGGAACCATATTGGACCACAGTATATTGTTAGTCTACTTTTGACCCAATATTCAATTTAGAGTATTTTCCAAGTTTTAATTCAGTCTAATGTGATGTCTTCGCACTATCACCGTACTGAATAATGACGACATTGGCCATTGACGAATGTTTTAACATACGCCTATAGGTAGTAGGTTGGCCAGAGGGCACCAGCCACCCGTTGAGATACTACCACTAGAGAGTTTATGGGGTCCTTTGACTGGCCAGACAGTACTACGTTGGATCCTACTCTCTGATTATGGTTCACTTTCCTTTTGCTTACACATACACCAAATAGTCTGGCCTATTCTTTACAGATTCTCTTCTGTCCTCATACCCCTGACACCAATGAGATTACCAAACAATTCTTCTTCTCTCAAGTGGTTAACTACAGCAATGTAATTGGTTAGTGGCTATGTTCTCTTGGTAAGGGTAAGAGAGACTCTTTAGCTATAGTAAGCAGCTCTTCTAGGAGAAGGGCACTCTAAGATCAAACCATTGTTCTTTAGTCTTGGGTAGGTGCCATAGCCTCTGTACCGTGGTCTTTCACTATCTTGGGTTAGATTCTCCTTACTATAGGGTACACTTGAGCATACTGTTCTGACTTGTTTCTCATCCTCTTGTTTTTGTTAAAGTTTCTATAGTTTTATATAGGAAATGTATATTTTAAGGTTGTTACTGTTCTTAAAATATTTTATTTTCCCTTGTTTCCTTTCCTCACTGGGTTTATTTTCCCTGTTGGGGACCCTGGGCTTATAGTATCCTGCTTTTCAAATTATGGTTGTAGCTTAATAATAATAATAATAATGATAATAATAATAACTTATCAGATAATTCCTTGATGGTTTATCCGGTGGGTGGCGTTACCCTCGTTAAACTTCTGGATATCAGAATCTGTCGAATCTAATTGTGCAAATGTCATGTCTTTAATCAGCAATGAAGCTATAATTCATACGATATTCATTTTTTTTCTTTAGAGTATTAAGATAAGCCGTGATCAGTCACAAGCTACTGATATAAACTCAAGTTCAAGTTTTGTTTTGATGATTGCTCCATAAAGTATCACAATTATATACGTTTTATATTGTAAAATTTCAGAAGCTTTCGCACTTTTTCCAAAGGGCCTCTTCAGCTGAAAGTTCCTGCTATCTTTAAATATACTACGCATATAATTGTGGATTTTTAATTCTCACTATTTGGTCATTAATATCTTCCGTATATGCCTTGCTAATACATTACCACAAGAATATTCAAGAATCTTACATGCAAAAGACATACAGTATGTCTCCGAGGTCACTTATCTAAGTAGAGACCATACATGTAGTCACTAATGTTGTGGTTCCATTGACCACTTACCCAGTTCCCCTGCGTTAACCATTCCTCATTCAGTAATAAAACTCCCATTAAAAGACCCATAAAATCATTCATG
>NC_090742.1:18185320-18187820 GCF_036898095.1 Palaemon carinicauda
ATATATATATATATATATATATATATATATATATATATATATATATATAGGGGATGGGACCATTCGCCGCTGCCGATTCGCCGCCGACAGTTACCCACTGACAGTTAGCCACCGCCCATTCGCCTCCGACGCCGTTTCACCACCGCTGATTCGCCACCGGCGAAAGAATAAGTGCTCCCATTATAAGCAATCGGTTTTTCTTTCTTCTTTTTTTTTTTTTTGGCCGGATAACTCTGAAAATTTAATTTTATAGTTTAACAAGGTCGTTTGCTTAGATTGTTTACAAGCATAACAAGTCTGTTTACTTTTTTATTTAAAAAAAAAGAGTAAATATTTTCTTAATATTTTTAGGTCTTCCTCAAGCCCTCAAAATGGAAACAGATATTCTTTCCAAACGCGGAAAATAGAAATTTCACCACGAAGGTTTTATTTACGTTTTTGATAAATCATCCAAGAGTGATCCAAGCATCAAATTTTGGCGCTGCGAACAAAGGGGAAGATGCAATGGACGGATCCACACCAGGAATAGCAATGTGATAAAGAAAATAAATGAACACACTCATTCGGCCTCTGCAGCAAGTGTACAAGTTGCTAAGGTAAAAGTAAATTTAAAACGCTGTGCAGAAGAATCACAAGAAGTACCTAGTGTTCTTATAAATGAGTGTATATCTGGTGTGCCTTTATCAGTGCAAGCATCATTACAAACGTTGGACAGCATGAAGAAAATAATTAGACGAAAAAGAAATGATATTAGCTTAGCGCCAGCAAATCCTACCGATGTTCTGCAGTTGGCCATTCCGACTGCATATAAAATGTATAAACCTGATAAATTATCGGAAGGAAGGTTTCTTTTGGCTAATAGTGGTCCAGAAAGTAACCGTATCATTATATTCGGAAGGGAATCGTGGGTACATTATCTAGTAGAATCGACATGGTTTGTTGACGTTACCTTCAACATAGCCCCTATCTTATTCTCGCAAGTATATTGTATTTTGGCAAAAAAACTTGGTGTTCATTCAATTCTGTATATCTTTCTAACAAATAAGCAACGTTCAACTTACCTACGCATGTTTGAAATGGTTAAATCATTGGTACCTAATCTAAGACCGGAGTGTATCCATTGTGACTTTGAACAAGCAGCTATTGGTGCTATGACAGAATGCTTTCCGGGAGTCCAAATAAAGGGATGTTTTTTTCATTTAGCACAAAGCATGCAACGACATATAGCTGCAGTCGGAGCAACCAGGCAGTACAATAATGACACCGATTTTGCTTTAAAAGCCAAAATGATACTTGCTTTGGCTTTTGTACCACATTGTGACCTTGACATCTACACAGAAGCACTTTCTGACTTTTTGCCGGAGGAACTCATTTCAATATTATATTGGTTTGAATATGATTATATTGGTATCTACAATAGGCGCAGCAGACGTCGAAGGCCACCCTTGTATCCCCATGATATGTGGTCGCAATATGAAACTACTTTAAATGATGAAGATCGAACAAATAACCACGCAGAAGCTGCTCATCGCAGAATTGCTTTTGAACTTGGAGCTACCCAACCACATGGAAATTTATAGAAACTCTAATTAAATTTCAAAAGGGAAGAGATTTATATATGGAACAACTGATAGCAGGACGCAGACCACCATTAAAGCTGAAAAAATATAGAAGTGCTGATGAAAGAATAAAGAAAATTGTTCTCGAGTACAACAATGAAAGAGACGCATTGGAATATCTCAAAGGAATAGCCCATAACTATCAAATGAACTAAAGTTTCAATTTCTTTAGGTGCAAACCAATATAATTTTTTTGTTCGTAAACAATAAAATGTTTGAATTACTTTTAACTTTTTTTTACATAATAAAATTTTTATTTTTTACATTTCGTTTATTTACACTTTACAGTAGAATAGTTAAAACTGCCAAAATAAAGGAAACTGCAGAGGGGGGAAAAAATAAACAGCTGTAGTCATGTTTCTGGTGGCGAAATGTCCCGGTGGCGAAATGGTCCAAGTGGCAAAAAGCTGGTGGCGAACTGGCGGTGGCTAATCATCGTCGGCGAATGAGCGGTGGCGAATCGTCACCAACCCATATATATATATATATATATATATATATATATATATATATATATATATATATATATATATATATATATATATATATATATATATATATATATATATATATATATATATAGGCACACACGCTTTTTATTATATAGGGGGGGGGGTTACTGTATTTCAAAATGCACGGCAACCTATAGCCATTTTGCAAATAAGCAGCAACTCACATTTGAGTTTATCCATACGCAAATTCGTTCATAAGAAGGCAAATTCTTTGCAAGCTTTGTCCCTGGCTAGTTGACATATCTACTAGCTAGTGTGATCGAGAGGGGATACCTTAACGTGGTGAAAGGGTATGAGTGACGCCATGATCAGCAAATCAGTACTAGTCAGGGCCAGCCATACTATGTTGGTTTGCTGTTAGCGATCAAA
>NC_090742.1:18195320-18320320 GCF_036898095.1 Palaemon carinicauda
GGAAATTGTATCCCATTCTTAACATTGAAAAGGCAAGAGAACTTAAAGGCTAAATATTTATATAAAGACACTTGCATGCACTTATACAAATGTCATCATTAATCACCAATATCAAGGAAATTGTATCCCATTCTTAATACTGAAAAGGCAAAAGACTTAAGGGCTTAATATTTATCCAAAGACACTTGCATGCACTTATACAAATGACATCATTAATCACCAATATAAAGGAAATTGTATCCCATTCTTAATCGAAATAAAAATGTCAAGCAATCCTTCTTTATTAGCTGAACCAGAGGGTATTTCATTTGCCCGAGTTCATAAGTAATTTCAAATGAGACAATTAAGAATGATATATCACAACAATTCATATGACCTCACTCAGTGTTTAATCTGTGAAAACAACCACAATAATAATAATAATAATAATAATAATAATAATAATAATAATAATAATAATAATAATAATAATAATAATATATGATACTAGGTCGTTGGAAGAGAACCGCAGTTCCTTTATAATAATAATAATAATAATAATAATAATAATAATAATAATAATAATAATAATAATAATAATAATACTAGGTCGTTGGAAGAGAACCTCAGTTCCTTAACAACAACAGCAACAACAACTATAATAATAATAATAATAATAATAATAATAATAATAATAATAATAATAATAATAATAATAATAATAATAATAATAATAACATTTGTCATTATTTAACCTACTGTTTTCTAATGTATAATTTTTTTTTTTCTAAACTCTTATATCCCTCCTTCCCCTGTACCCAAAATCAATATATACTCTAGTCGTTCAGTATAATCAACTACACTTCCCTCGAAATCAGTATAAAAAATGATAACATAACCTTGTAGACAATCCGTAGACTTGCTCGATAGACGAGTGATAAAGTTCTGTAGCAAAAGAACTCATCATTATAGACATTACGTCATGAAAAAAAGATTCAATTTGATTACAGTGCACCCCTCCTTTGTACCTGAATATTATGTTCAGTTCACCTACATACAATCTTGGTGTGCGTGGGACAAGGCAGGTGAGTCCCCTGGTTGGAAAAAACGAGGACTGAAATAAAAAAAAAAATCATTCCTTGAGTTTTTCTTAGGGTTTATAGCGGTTTGTACTGTGCCTCTTTCACTTCCTGGTTAATAAATATAGCAATGGAAACCTAAAGGTTTTATTTCTTTATTAACATAGTTAAAAATATTCTTATCGTTATCATTACACGGATGATTATTATCCGAAAATTACGTTGTTCCTTTTCCCAACCATTTGAAACATGCTGAGTGGGAAGGGATAGATCAACGTGGTGAAAGGGTTTGCGTATCGCCACGATCAACAAAGCTGTACTAACTAGGGTTACCCATACTAGGTTGGTTTGCTGTGAGCGATCAGACTAAAGACTCCCTCCATCGCCAATCCGTAGTTGGACAGCGCGGTGATGAAATTGGCCAAAACCCAAACATGAATAAGAACATATATTATGAGGCCTTTGTTCTGTAGTGGGATAAACACATCTGCATTTGTTATTATTATTATTATTATTATTATTATTATTATTATTATTATTATTATTATTATTATTATTATTATTAGCTAAGCAACAACTCTAATTGGAAAAGCAAGATGATATAGGCTAAGCCTAAGGGCTCCAACAGGGAAAAATAGCCCAGTGTGGAAAGGAAATAACTAAAGGATATGAGAAATAATTAATAGTTAATGAAATATTTTAAAAACAATAACATCATCAAAACAGTTATTTCACATATAAACTATACAAAGACTTATGTCAGCCTGTTCAAGATAACATTTGCTGCAACTTTGAACTTTTGAAGTTCTACCGATCCAACTACCCGATTAGGAAGATCATTCCACAACTTGTCACAGCTGGAATAAAACTTCTAGAATACTGTGTAGTATTAAGCCGCATGATGGAGATGGCCTGACTGTTGTTGTTGTTGTTGTTGTTGTTGATAATTGTAAACGTTTTGGTCTGTACATGGCTGTGATGCGCGTGTGAACATAAATGTACGGAAACGTATTGAAAGCACTGTGCTTTTTTTAAGTATGTAACATTTGCACTATTTCACCAATAAAGCTAAATATCTACCAGCTTTTGCTTCCTCTTGCAAAATAGATAGTAACAGCAGCATGGCCTTTGATATTCTACTTCCCAGGGCTAGCTACTTTCGGTGGAAAATACATACCGTATTCATTATTACCCCTATTATCTATCTATCTATCTATCTATCTATCTACACAGTATATGTATATACATACATACAAATACTTATATGCATTGTAGCTAGCTGCACTGGTTAGAAATAGTCCCTGGGAAGTAGAAAGGTGGTTTGGTCGTATAGTGAGAACCGGAAAAGGGTTACTTACTTGAAGTCCTGTAAAACGAATAACATTTATGAGATGAATCAGTAGCGTTAGAAGGAATGATCCTTGATATACAGAGAGTGTAAGGATATAATGTTTCTCCACCTCTTTCCTATTTCCTTTTTCTTTTATCTACCCATTTTTTTTCATTCTCACAGTTTTACTGTTCATTACTACCGCCAACGAAGTTAGGAGGAGGTTATGTTTTCGCCCCTGTTTGTCTGTTTGTTTCTAAACAACTTCCTGGCCACAAATTTACTCACAGAGTAGTGAAACTTTCATAGATTAATTCTTATGTTGAGACGTGGAAGTGGTCAAATTTTGAAAGTACAAGGTCAAAGGTCAAGATCAAGGTCGAGCAAAAAGCCGACCGAATTAACCCTAATCTTAACCCAAAGTTCACACATGGTTATCACACAGACTTCAAATACGCCTACGGTCTAAATTGATTCTGGAAAAGGCAAGCTGGTTTCGAGAAATAATCTGCCTTGGAGGAGGTCTACACTCTGAGTACTTTTCAGTGTATGCTTATTCATTATACCCTTATGCTCTTCCTTATTCCATTTCTGATTCTTTATCATTTTTATTCCCTTTTATCTCATCCAGTTGCTACTTTTAAACTAACTCTTCTCGTCTACAGAGCGAATATTTAAAGTACAAATGAGATTGGGTTGTTTGTTAAAGAAACTATTTTAAAATATGAATTATCTACAACACTGCATGATATCTTCTGTGTATGTATATATATATATATATATATATATATATATATATATATATATATATATATATATATATATATATATATATATTACTTGCTAAGCGACAACCCTAGTTGGAAAAGCAGGAGGCTATAAACCCAGGGGCTCCAACAGGGAAAATAGCCCAGTGAGGAAAGGAAACAAGGAAAAATGATTTTTTAAGAAGAGTAACATGAAAATAAATATTTCCTATATAAACTATAATAAACTAACAAAACATGGGGAAGAGAAACCCCCAAGCAAGAGAACTCTAACCCAAGACAGTGGAAGACCATGGTAGAGTGGCTATGGCACTACCCAAGACTAGAGGACAATGGTTTGATTTTGGAGTGTTCTTCTCCTAGAATAGCTGCTGACCATAGCTAAAGAATCTCTTCTACCCTTAACCAGGGGAACGTGGCAACTGAACAATTACAGTTCAGTAACCCTTTGGGTGAAGAAGAAGTGTTTGGTAATCTCAGTGTTATCATGTGTATGAGGACAAAGGAGAATAAGTAATGAATAGGCCAGACTATTCACTGTGTGTAGGCAAAGTGGAAAATGAACCGCAATCAGAGAGAAGGGTCCAATGTAGTACTGACTGGTCAATCAAAAGATCCCATAACTCTCTAGCGGTAGTATCTCAACGGGTGGCTGGTGGCGTGGCCAACGTAATATATATATATATATATATATATATATATATATATATATATATATATATATATATATATATATATATATATATATATATATATATATATATATATATATATATATATATATATAGGCCTACTCTTGCTATTTACCAACGGCATATATGACCATTTTCAAGAAATACAGTATTATGTTTCTTCATTTTATTTATATTGCGTTTGTCAAACTTCAGAAGTTCAAACTTGCAGTGATAATAATAATAATAATAATAATAATTATTATTATTATTATTATTATTATTATTATTATTATTATTATTATTATTATTATTATTATTATGACGGTTGTCATAAGTTTATATGAGACAGATCTAACGTAGTTATTGATCTTAAAATGTTTAGTATTAATTATTCACTACTTCTCATTTAGTTTATTCATTTCCTTTCCTCATTGAGATATTTTTCCCCGTTGGAACCCTTGGGCTGATTATATCCTGCTTTTTCATCTAGGTATATATAGGCTATTAGCTATTAATGATAATGACAATAATTTATCACAAGACCTGTCTTAATAGTTTTTAATGAAAATGACGTTCGGGATCCAATGCAACATAACTTTTTATGATAAAGCTATCAGATCTCATTGTTGCTTAGTATAATATATTTTCTATACATGTCTATGATTTTAATTATAGCCTTAAAACTGTTGTAGTGGGATTGTCTTTATTCTGTATAAAATATGATACAGGAAAATTATAATACTTTTCATACATTCCGAACACTTCTGTGTTTACTAAAACCCTGCCAAGGTATTCATTGGTTACCGTGATGATACACGTAAAACAAACACGTGATATGCAATTAGAATGATAAAGATGAAATAAATATAAATTAAGCATATTTCTAATTAAATATATATGCGAATTATATCACATATTAACAGGAAAAATATTAACAATTTCCCGAACAGCAACTTTCCTGGTGACGTGTGTTGACAACACAGCTGAGAGCTGACAGTGCATTGGGGTTTGGTTCGTTCATGCAATGCGGGCAAATAACACCATTAAATTTGCTGTAGTGTTCCTAGGTCCCATGCAGAGGGAATAACATCTTTATTATGTAAGTAATCATCAATTGCATATGCTGTCTCTTAAAATGGAAACCTAAATTCCAGAGTGGAGGATAAAATTTGAGTAGCGATAGCTCGGGGTAGCTTGCCCGGTGAATATTAGCTTAACACATATACTGGTATTCCAATTTTGACTTTTCATCAGTTTTTTTATGAATGGGAAGGTATTTAAGCCTGCTAGTTCAACCAGTGCATATAGCCTAACTCTGTGTTAGACTATGCTGAGTACCCAGAATCGCTAGCCTAGCCCAAACCTATACTAGGTTAGATTACCTTCGTAAGCCCACATACAATATAACAAAGGAAATTAATTAGGTAATATGACTTTAATTTTGGCAATTCATCACTTGCTCTGACAATAGTAAATTTTGAAGGGTGTATGATAGCGGCCACCTGTATGTATTGTCTAACTTAGAATACGGCAGCGAAAGGTGGTCGCCTGGGGGGCGTTAGCTCCCCTGTTAGGTAATTAGGTAAGGAAACGGCTTGTAGGTTAGGTTAGTTGATGTCCATTTTTAATGAATGCACGAGGAACTGGCCGCTGATATACAAAGGCCCCAATTTTGAAACCTCGTTTCGGTTAATGTATGATGCCCTAATTTCTAGCGAAAACTGGAATTCGCTATAAGAAATGGACGAGTGCTAGCTAGTTTGGTATTTTTCTCTATATGTTTAATGGGGGTTGGGGCTTAATAACTTATGTATTGGTATATTAAAATGTGAAGTATGTTTTTCACACTAAGTCCATTGTTTACTTCTGAGAGACTGAAGGTGACTTGTTGCGCATGCGTTTTCCCATGTTTTGGGGAGCTTTCTATGTATTTACAATGACGTATTTGTCATGTGTTTTTTTTTAAACCAATTAACAGCTTACAGTTACTTCTTCATAAGTTTCCGAATGTTGTTCTATAATAGCCATTTTTTTTCCCACCTTCGTGTTCAGTTTCCACTTAGCCATCATCTCGTAAAGACATCTCCAATTGGGAACTTAAGGGAAGCACATCAATCTATTTTGAAATTTAGAGTAATTTCGTTTACGTCGGCAATTGATTATTATGGAAATGCTCTCCGTTCAGTGTAAAGCTATTGTTACTCGTGTAATTAAAAAATAAGAGCGAAATAATGCCTCAAAGGTCTGATTCTGACTTAATTTTCAGTGAAGGCCAGCATATTTTCTACTACAAAGCTTTTGTAAAGATTGCCAAAAAAAAAAATAAAGTGACGGTGTCAATCAAAATGTATGGAATTATTAGTGATTTACTTTTTCATAATGATTGACTTTATCATATTGTAAGGACTAATTTGTGATTTACTTTTAGTTTGTGACCTAGGAAGGGGTGGGAGTCCGGGTAGCGGTTGTGACCTGGGAAGGGGGGTCTGCCCCAGCTAGGGGTTTTGACCTGGAAGTACTAGGTTAGGTTTGGTGGGTTTGTTAGGTTCTGTATCCTTTTACAGATCTCAAAAGTGTTAAGTAATCATGTTTGGCTGGTTTTTGGCCATTTACATAAACCATATATTTTTTCAACTGGTTATCTTGGGCTTATTTGGCTTTTCTGACCATTATTATTGCTGTAAATCACTCGTTTATGACATTTCCCTACCCAAAAAAAACCCCGGTTTCCCAATGTTGGCCCCCATAATTGTCTATATAAAGGGTTCCAAAAACTCATGAATGGGTGGTTTGCCCCAATAATCAAGGTCAGAAATGCACAAAACACAAGATAACGAGTAGGAAAAAGTTATTTAACTCCTATTTCTAATGAACGTATGAGGAACTGGCCGCTGATATATAAAGGCTCCAATTTTGAAACCTCGTTTCTTCCTAACCTAACGTAGGAAGCTGAAGCCTACCCATCCTTGCACTTCCCCCTCAACTTTCGCAACGGATCTAGATTATTGTGTTCTTTCTTATCAAATACTGAGGTATCCCTGAAAGGTTCACATGTAATATCATATCCCATGTTTTTCCTAAGAGGTTAACTAGTGTTTTATGAAATGCCGACCAATTGTGATGCAAGCCTCTCCTTTCTGTGTTGGTCCAGTCTCCAACATATAACAATGGCTAGTTATATGATGCTCTAGCTTCTAGTCAAATAAACAAACCATACTTTTTTCCAACTTGTTACAGTGAACCCTCGCTACTTCGCGGTTCGACCATCGTGGATTCACCACTTCGCGGATTTTTTTCATAACCCATATATATATGGTAATATATTGGTAATAACAAAATCAACATACTGTACTGAATAATCAATATAATCGATGCAAAAACTAACCTATACACAGATGTGTACAGTAAATGCGTTTGTTTCTTCATTATGATCAGAGAAACGTAAACAAAACATAGGTTGCCATTTTTTATCGTGCTTTTTGGCGTGTTTAGGAAACGCATGATATAAAATCGCCTTTAATATTTGTGCCTGTTTTAGTTTAGGGTACTGTAGTACATGCATTAAGTGTTCTGTACATTAAAGGGTAGTTTGTTAACAGTACTACGTACAAGGGAAGGTTTTAAAAGTCTGAATATACATGTTAAATAAATAGGTAAATATGGTGTCACTACTTCGTGGATTTTCACCTATCGCGGCCGGGTCTGGAACCTATCTACCGCGATAAACGAGGGTTCACTGTATTTTATGTTTTATTAATTTCTGACCAAGATTATTGGTTCAAACCACCTGTTCATAAGTTTTCCGATGTCGCCTGTATAAATGCGTTTATGGGGATCCTAGTGGGAAACAAGGGTGTTTGTGTGAGGAAACAATAATGTTGTACCACAACTGGAAAGAAACTTTTAGAAAAGATATAGTCCTTAAATATTTTGTACGAGTAATCGTGTGCCGACTATCTTACACCTTTTGGTTTGGACAGGTAAACCTATTAGTCCAGATGAAGAGAAGGTCAGTAATTGGACATGGTTTCAGAATGTAAATGAAAGATAATTTTAATTAAGAAACCTTAACAGGCTTTTATTATTATAATACTGTACTGTACTGTACTTTTTTCCAAAGGTATTTTTATTGAAGGAAAAATTTTAAAACAATGAAAAATATAAAATACTGTTTGTTGTTAGAAAGCTGAATAGGATATATCATGGTCATAATTTAACCTACCTTGTTTTAACAATAACTAGTGTAGTGATAGATTTTAACATAAGCTTATACCATCCTGCTTTTTCAACTATGGTTATAGCTTAGCTAGTAATAGTAATAGTTGGTAAAAACTACTCCAATCTAATTCAAGTAAATCTGATTTTAAAGATTAATTATCTTCATGAGTGGATCTTTTCAAAATGAGGTTATTGCACTGTTAGATTTAAGAATTAGAACAAATGTAGTACATTTTAGGCAATCCATCAGTGTTTCAATACTTACCAATGCTTTATCCTCACTTCATTTGTTTTTATCTACAACTTTCTCTTTGTCAATGTTAAGCTTATGTACCTCCTGATTGCCATAGAGGATAGTCAGGTCAAGGAGACTGTTTCTTGACAACTTGGATTTTGTTAGTCCATTTACAAGAAATCAAGGGTGGGAAGCCTACTGATTACAGTCCCTTGGATCTAGAACTGTGCTGACTACTAAAAATGTCAATGGTTGAATTAACTAGAGAACCATCATCCCTAATATTGTAACTGCAAACAGTCTTAGTTTAACCGATATTCTGTACTGTAGTTCAGTGTTTTATTTGTCTGCTACTATCCTTAGGCTGTTCAGGAATTGCATAGAATAAAATGTGGTTATATAATTGTATCATTGTTTTCAGAGTGCTAAGGAGCCTCCTGAAGTATGTCTGAAATCCAGGTACCACCAGGACTTGTCGATGCCGTAGATAGTTTGAAGGAAGCACTGAAAGCTGGACGAACTGACATCTTTAGGAAGTTACTAGATGCTTGTGAAACAAGTAAGTCTATGTTCTATGCCCTGTATACAAGACAGGAATTCTCCCAAATGTTTTTGGAACACCAAGGCTATTTATGCAACGTAAATGTTAAAGACACAAAGGTTTCTCGTAATCGCCTTTAAAATATGCATATTGTATAATATCACGAGAAAATTAAATATGTTCAGCTCTACTCATAAGTATTTTCTATGTCTAATAAAATATCGCTGTCAGAATCGTGCAGTGATAAATAAAAATCGATACTGACATCAAGTCATTGACTTTTAACTAGGTAAGTGGCTGTAACGTGAAATTGCTTTTTGGTCTGACTGTAATGCTAAATTTGGCATTGTATATTATTATTGAGTAGGGCTGAACTTATTTCATGTTCTCATGTTATTTCTCTAATGAGCTTTCTTTCAAAAGAAGTGTGACTTTTTTAACTTATAAAAGTTAACAAATTACCAGAGCTGCTATACCGGTTCAAACTTCATTATTTTTTGGCTTAAAATAACATAACATGCTTTATCTAAATGAAAATTATTTTAGTTTATGATGAAGTAAAGTTAAAATACTACAACTTTTAGTTTTATTTTCAAGAGAGAGGGAGAGAGAGAATACGTATCAGAATCTTTTCATATAGCTGATCACATATTTTAATAACTCATCTTGCATTTCATATTACCAAGTATTACATAATCATATACAGTACAGAACTGTATTATGTTTTAGAGCCTATTTTAATAATTCTCCTTAATTTTATCTTTAAAATAGGAGAGAGCGAGAGAGAGAGAGAGAGAGAGAGAGAGAGAGAGAGAGAGAGAGAGAGAGAGAGAGAGAGAGAGAGAGATCCCTAGGGTTTTTGTATGAGGGCTCAGATAATATGACCGCAGATAAAGATGTTTTACTATCTTTAGTATGGAAGTACAGTACGTACATGTACAGTATGTTTATTCATAGAAACTTAAGTGTTTGTAATGCTATTGTTGCCAAGACATATTTTAACTTAATTCAAATTAACAGCTGATAATGGTGGTGGAATTCACGAACAAAAGCAGCTGATTAATTCCTTGGCGACGGAAGATGGGACCTTTTTGCATATGGCCACTAAGGTATGATAATAAGACGGTTGCTTTTACTTTCTTCATTTATATTTTTTTTTTTTTTGTAGAGTCCACTTTTGATTTTGCCACTAGTTTTAATTTTCCTGTTGGACTATACTGCAGACGATGTAGCATAGTGCTTATGCCAAGTTATTTGTCCGGACAAGAAGTGATTGTCATTATGTGCAATTTTTTTTTATTCTGGATCATAGAGGTTTTAGATTTGTTACATTATTTTGACTTTTTGTCCAGTTTTTGGCAAATTGCATTTTCTTGTAGATTGGATATAATTCCCAAGAGACTTCAGTCGTTTGTTTATGGAAAAGATCTCGTGAATTATGTTTTTAGGTATACAGTATGTGACAGTTAGTTGAGAGGCAAAGTTGTTATTGGTAGAAGTATTTTGTCTTTATTGTCAGTACTGTACACTATACTGAAAACTTCTTAAGCATAACTTAATTATATTACTGTTAATATTGTTTTTTTATTTGTGAAAAAGGTAGGACCTGTAGTAAGAATTATGGGATTCAGTAGAATTGATCCCCCAAACTTTCTGTAAGTAATTTAGGGAAGCAGTGGATACACAAGATACACATTGGGCATTTAAAGTCTGCTCCTAAATTTCAAAGGAAAGGGGTAGTTCTTTGCACTATCACACAATGTCCTGGAGACTGATTGAATGCACATAAGATCAGCACCCAAGATCCTTCGTCACTGAACGTAGAACCAGGAGGAACCAGGTGATGGCTGCTGATAACCCCCTATCAGAAGTTCAGGGTGTTAGTAAGGTCATGTGTACTTGTCAGTCTATCAAACTGTAAGTACAACTTGAACTTTGAACCTAAGATAGCCTAAAGCTGCTTCAAAGAGGCAAGATTTTGGCAATTGTAGGTGAAGCATAGATTCAAAATACATTCCTTCATACGACACTATTCAGACAAAACTAAAGGAGTTACGTGGAATAGTTTAATTCCAGCTTCAGCCTACTCCTTTGACCATCATTAACATGGGGAAATCTGTCACCTTATTGAAAGCCATCCTAGAGTACAGTACAGTATGGAGATGATAAGAATGACTAATGAGATTACAGTCTCATTTCTAGACCTCATTAGGGTTCATCTTGAGTGGTTGTTTTCCAATGACATGGGAAAACTTTATCAGTTTCCACTTTTTATTTTTGCAATGCAGTGTTACTTTTTATGTTTGACTATATATAAAAAAAATAAAAGACAGTGAGCAGCACTGCTGGTTGCCAAAAGGATCCTAAAGTGCACTATGGAAGGCACACTGCCATGGGGTAGCCCCCTTCGTGGTGTACCATGTGTACCGTAACTTTGGTGTTTAGATTGAAGTACATTATTAATTTGTTAGAATGCAAATTCATTACCTTACCTTAACCTTTTATATATCCGTGTTAAGGTTTGATAAAAACAATATTTTTCAATATTAAACTTAGCCGGTGATCATATAAGCTGCAACTCTGTTGCTCAACAGAATAACCTACGGTCAAAATACGCCAGCGATCGCTATGCAGGTGGGGGTGTACATCAACAGCGCCATCTGTCGAGCAGGTACTTAGTACTCCAAGTAAACAAGAACCAATTTTCTCTCTGTCGGGCTACCGGCAAGACCTACTAATACGCTGTTACTAACTGGATTTGTTTTCACAACTATTTGGTGAAGTACACTATTCTAGTTTTGAGCTTTCGCTATGCAGGGGTTTTATCTTCATCTCAAAACTTGAACTCGTTTTGGATAGATTTAATTATGGTGACAAAGAGAGTATGGACTCTCTTTCACTTTTAAATGGCCGATCCTTCCCTTAGACGGAAGTGTGTTTAGGTTTTTAGTAATTGCTTAACACGTTATAGATCTATATATTTTATCTCTCTCCGCCTTTATTAGGCCTCTTCGATTAACTTTCCATTTATTATAAACATATAAAAATAATTTTTTTATGTTTTGTTTATATGCGACCTTTCCTGATAGTAGGCGGTCCTAACTTGGAACCGAAGTTAATCAACGTTGAGCCCGTTATATCGTATTTAGCCTTTAAAGAATTTAAAACTTTTTAAATTTAATGTTTTATGAAAGAATTTCTTTGATAGACTTCGTACTGTTTTCAAAGATGACTAACGTTTAGACTACGCAGTTGTTGACGTTCAGGACGTTCAACATGCGCTCTATCGTTACGATAGAGAGAGAGTGTATCACGGTTTCACTTTGCAGTAAGAGTAAATCGATTCTGACGTTTCGTTCATTCTTTCTTAGCTTAAATGTTTTAAATTCTAAATTAAAGGAACTTTTTATTTGGAAAACCTTTCAGTTTTTTCCTTTAGTCAAATAACATGTTTTTTTTTTGACGATATATAATTGGGCTCTTCTCTTAGGTGCGAAATCAAGAGAGAAAGAGAGAGAGAGATAGAGACGGAGGGGAGAGAGGAGAAAAAAACGTTCCGTTCAAGCGGGTAACGTTGTTCTCGTGTTAGGCCTACTCTCCTCCCTAGTCGCTGTACGGGGAAGAAGGTAAAACGTTTCTAGGGTTTTATTCTTGTCCCCAGGCTATGTGCGGTGAGAGATTGTAAACGTAGTTTATTTGAACTAGTGTTTAGTCTCTTTCCCAGCCACTGAATTCTTTATCTTTATATATGTTTTCTGTTTTTTGACAGTATAGACAGTCAAAGCAGTCTCGAGTGAACACTGTATGTCCTCACGCACCTGTTGTGGTTGACAGTTCAGTTGTTGACAGTTCACAGACTGTCAAGCAGTTACATGACGTTGCCTTCTGGTCTGCTACTAATGCACCAGTGCTGTATGTCCTCACACACCTGTTGTGGTTGACAGTTCAGTTGTTGACAGTTCACAGACTGTCAAGCAGTTACATGACGTTGCCTTCTGGTCTGCTACTAATGCACCAGTGAGAGACTCACTGAGATAACCTAGCTTTTATCGGACAAGGTTCCTGTAGATGAGAAAGTGCTGTTCTCCCTCCTACTGATATTCCCTTGAGGACTCTGTCATTTGGAGAGGAGCCTTAAGCTGCTTAGCCTCCTATGGACTTTAATTAAATCATGATGATTTTTTAAGGATCTTCGTCCGGATCTTGTAACTGCTGCTCCTCGTTCGCCTAAACGTCAGAACTTACACTAGGCCTAGCTACTTCGAAGCCGTTGTTTTTAAGCTAGTGCTCTCTCGCTCTCCTAGAGAGCGTTATGTTGGCTAGGCGACTGGTTTTTGCACCAGGAGGAGTTTTAGGGATACAGCCTTTGATTTCCCTTCTTTTAAACTGGCTTATAGAGCGAGAGTCTGATAGGACACGAGAGAAGTTCTCGGCTTGGGAGTTCATGCCTCTGCCCAGATAGACTTCTCAATTCTGGTAGACTCGCCCTGGCGCCTAGCCAGGAGACGCTCCAAGTTGTTTACGGGTCAACTTCTCAACTTTTGTCGAGCCTTTGAAGTTTTGCTGTACTATTATGTCACACATAACAAGGCTTTCAGGGATGGTAAATGGTTCCGCCTCAGTCGCTAACCCCGTCTGTTGCCACACCTGCTCCCGTAGACCCTAAATGGGCTTTGCTGCAAGACATGCAGTCCAAGCTTGCGTCCTTGATAGAGGACTTAAATGCGGAGAAGAACCTTCTGGCCAACAACCTTCCAACCGGTTGGTTGTGCGCCCTGTTGACGCTGAGGTAACCTACTCGCGTCTGCCAGTTGAGGTGGTTCCTCCTTCTGGCCAACAACCTTCCAACCGGTCGGTTGTGCGCCCTGTTGACGCTGAGGTAACCTACTCGCGTCTGCCAGTTGAAGTGGTTCCTCCACCGATGCGACCCAGTGTGGGTTGCCAGTCGCACGTTGACGTTAAGCGACGCTCGGAGGTGGTTGTTGACGTTCAGGACGTTCAACAACCAGCAGAGGTGACTTGTTGTGACGCAGTGCGTCAACCTCAGCAACCCGGTAGGGTGTTGACTGCACAACCCAGACAGTCTAGACAGTTTCGGGTTGACGCTGTACTTCCTCGCGCACCCATGGTTGTTGACAGTTCACAGACTGTGCAGCAGTGCCATGATATTGCGTCCGGCTCCGTCACGCATACACCAGTGCGACCGGATTCAGCGAGTCAGACGTTGCCCACTCCGTTGCCGTTTCCCCATCAGTTTCGGATGAGGAACCCTCTGATGAGGACGTTGCTGAACAAGACGATCAGCCCCAGCCCTGCTATCCATCCAGAAGATGCTGAAGAAGGAACGCTGCCCAGTCAGGCTGTGGATGAGTCTGGTAGGGACACTGTCATCCGTGGATCAATTTGTGTCACTAGGAAGACTACTCCTCCGTCCTCTTCTATACCATCTAGCTTTTCACTGGAAAAAGGACAAGACGCTAGAAGCGGTCTCGATCCCGGTTTCCGGAAAGATAAAGTCTTGTCTGACTTGGTGAAAGGACTATATCAACCTTAGAGAGGGTCTTCCCCTGACTGTTCAGACTCCCAACCACGTTCTCTTCTCGGACGCATCGGACGTAGGCTGGGGTGCGACATTAGACGGTAGGGAATGCTCGGGATTATGGAACTCGAGTCAAAGGACAATGCATTTCAACTGCAAGGAGCTACTGGCAGTACGTCTGACCTGGAAAAGCTTCAGGTCTCTCCTTCAAGGCAAAGTGGTGGAGGTGAACTCGGACAACACCACGGCTTTGGCGTACATCTCCAAGCAAGGAGGGACCTACTCTCTGACATTGTACGAGAGCGCAAGGGACCTCCTCACCTGGTCAAAAGGTCTAGACATATCACTAGTAACGAGGTTCATCCAAGGCAACTTGAATGTCATGGCAGATTGTCTCATTCGGAAGGGACAAATAACTCCAACAGAATGGACCCTCCACAAGGATGTATGCAAGAGACTTTGGGCCACCTGGGGCCAGCCAACCATAGATCTCTTCGCAACCTCGATGACCAAGAGGCTCCCAATATTTTGCTCACCAATCCCGGACCCAGCAGCAGTTCATATAGATGCCTTTCTACTAGATTGGTCACATCTAGATCTATATGCATTCCCTCCGTTCAAGATTGTCAACAAGGTACTGCAGAAGTTCGCCTCTCACGAAGGGACAAGGTTGACGCTAGTTGCTTCCCTCTGGCAGCCAGAGCGATTGCTAGAGCAAGGAGAACATCCACCCTTAGAGTCTACCAATCGAAGTGGGAAATCTTCCGAAACTGGTGCAAGTCAGTATCCGTATCCTCGACCAGTACCTCTGTAACTCAAATAGCTGACTTTCTCTTATATCTGAGGAAAGAACGATCTCTTTCAGCTCCCACTATCAAGGGTTACAGAAGCATGTTGGCATCAGTCTTCCGTCATGGAGGCTTAGATCTTTCCAACAATAAAGATCTACAGGACCTCCTTAAGTCTTTTGAGACCACGAAGGAGCGTCGTTTGGTTACACCTGGTTGGAATTTAGACGTGGTACTAAGATTCCTTATGTCAGACAGGTTCGAACCGCTACAATCAGCCTTCCTGAAAGATCTCACCTTAAAGACTCTTTTCCTGATATGCTTAGCCACAGCTAAAAGAGTCAGTGAGATTCATGCCTTCAGCAAGAACATCGGATTCTCATCCGAAACGGCTACATGTTCTACAACTTGGTTTTCTAGCCAAACACGAGCTGCCTTCTCGGCCTTGACCAATATCGTTCGATATTCCAAACTTATCGTATGGTTGGAAATGAACTAGAAAGAGTCTTATGTCCTGTAAGAGCTCTTAAGTTCTATTTAAAAACCTTTACGAGGCCCGTCTGAAGCTTTATGGTGTTCAGTTAAGAATCCATCTTTGCCTATGTCAAAGAATGCTTTATCCTATTTTATCAGACTGTTAATACGAGAAGCTCATTCCCATCTGAATGAGGAAGACCAAGCTTTGCTGAAGGTAAGGACACACGAAGTTAGAGCTGTCGCAACTTCCGTGGCCTTTAAACAAAATAGATCTCTGCAAAGTATAATCGACGCAACCTATTGGAAAAGCAAATCAGTGTTCGCGTCTTTTTATCTGAAGAATGTCCAGTCTCTTTACGAGAACTGCTACACTCTGGGACCATTCGTAGCAACGAGTGCAGTAGTGGGTGAGGGCTCAACCACTACAATTCCCTAATTCCATAACCTTTTTAATCTTTCTCTTGAAATGTTTTATTATTGTTTTTGGGTTGTCCGGAAGGCTAAGAAGCCTTTCGCATCCTACTTGATTTGGCGGGTGGTCAAAGTCATTTCTTGAGAAGCACCTAGATTAGAGGTTTTGATGAGGTCCTGTTGTATGGGTTGCAACCCTTGATACTTCAGATCCTAGGGGTCGCTCAGCATCCTAAGAGGATCGCGAGGCTCCGTGAGGAAGACGTACTTAAAAAGGCAGAGTAATTGTTCAAGTCGACTTCCTTACCAGGTACTTATTTATTTTATGTTTGTTATTTTGAATAACTGCTAAAATGAAATACAAAATACTTAGCTCATAATAATGTAAACATGTAATGCTGGTCTCTACCCACCCCCCTGGGTGTGAATCAGCTTATATGATCACCGGCTAAGTTTAATATTGAAAAATGTTATTTTTATTAATAAAATAAATTTTTGAATATACTTACCCGGTGATCATATATTAAAGGACCCTCCCTTCCTCCCCAATAGAGACCCAGTGGACCGAGGAGAAAATTGGTTCTTGTTTACTTGGAGTACTAAGTACCTGCTCGACAGATGGCGCTGTTGATGTACACCCCCACCTGCATAGCGATCGCTGGCGTATTTTGACCGTAGGTTTTTCTGTCGAGCAACAGAGTTGCAGCTTATATGATCACCGGGTAAGTATATTCAAAAATTTATTTTATTAATAAAAATAACATATTTTTATGATGAATTTTATTTTATGTTCATGAGATATATTTTCATAAAAGAAGCCTGCAAGATCTCTACCACTTGTTTTTATGAGGTTTATCTGCTAATGTGACAAATCACCAAAGCAAAAGAGGTTTTATAATGATTCATATATTTTTAATTACATTATATCATTCCTGTACTTTTTAAGTTTAAATGTAGGATATCTGTTCGAGGGAGAAAGAAATCGGATTTATTATAACTATCCTTCCATAGTTAGTCGGCAATGAGAAAATATTGTCAGTTTGTTTATATGTTAATGAATAATTGTACTAATTTACTTACATATATAATGTACTCTCTTATTTATTTTTAAATCATTCAGTGATTTGATGAACTGCTCTTGTTGCAGCTTGGCCGAGGGGATATACTGAGGGCACTTCTTGCTGCAGGAGCTGATCCAGGTGTTCAAGATGCCAAGGGCAATACACCCCTACAGCTGGCACCATCTCCACCTATTGTTGCAATCTTCACAGAAGAACTGTTGAGAGCAACAGCTCAATCAGAGTAAATATACAGTAACCTATTTTATTTTCATGAAGATTTTATTGGTGATTTTCAACAGTTACTTTCTTACACATAATTTGGTCTGCATCTTTCTTCACTGCCTTGTTTTGTTAGATATATTTCTTTAGACCACTAGGGTATGAAGAAATGATGAGAGCATTAGACCAAGTTCTGTAAGTCATTTGATTGAATATGTTTTTTGTAAAAGAGTTAAGTATATAAATTGAAGGTGCTTTCAGTGTTGGATACTTTCTTAAAAGATTGTTTGAGTAATCAGTAGGTTCATTTTCATTGTTGACTTGTTGCATGTAGGCCTATTCTTATCCATTGTATTTCTTTTTTTAATCCCATCTCTAGAAATAACATGTAGCCTGTTTAAAACAATTCTTTGGAATTGGTTAAATTTCTTTGTATTTTGTGGCTGCTGCTTATTGTGTATTCCATTTTAAATGATGCTATTTTATTTGTTGATTTTTTTTTTAGTGTTGGTCGAGTGTGTCAGTTGGTTGCAGCAGGGCTCAGTATCAATTCTCACGATAACCCTTTGAGTCGAAACACTCCTCTACACTGGGCTGCATCTTTTGCTGATGTTGACACACTTTCTTGTTTGATAGGTAAGTAAAATGTGTAAGGAAAGATACTGTAATATTGAGCTGGTTTAATGGTGATGGGGTTGGTATCTTTTAAACTGGAAAATTGTAGAGTACTGTATATAGAATTCTTTGAACATGATTAGATTGATTGAGAAAAAGGTATATAAGAGTGGTCAAGTATTCAGTATCAAAAAGTCTACAGACTTATGTAACTTGGGTTTTTGATGATGAAGAAACCTATTTATGGGGAGGTAATGTGTATTTCAGTAGGACTTTCTCGTAAAGGCTATTACAGGGAATCCAATATGACTGGAATGAAACAAGTATTCCTTTCTCTGCCGTAGGGCCAGTGTATCAACGTACAAGGCATAAACTCTGTGCGTATAAAGGAAACCCGCAGGTTCAGGCTCTATTGAAACTGCCGTAACACCTTCAATGCTAAATTTGTCTGGTAACTAAACTGATGATACATCACCCACTGAGAACTAGTATGAACACTAAAGACAATGCTTACCCAGGTGTTTATATCTTGGCTGGCAATCATCTTTTCAATCCAGGAGATTGTCTGTCATGTCTTACTTCTACTCAAGAGTGTAGGAAAGCTGTTTGGGAATCAAATAGCATCTTCCCCCAAAAATAGGTTATTCCTAGGTCAAATCCTCTATTCTTACATGTACTACAAACCTTTCATCCTTTTTAATATGTATATATGTTTATAGAGGAGCTGGAACAGCCGTTGAATTTATTTAAGAGGTAGTTACCAACAGGTGGTGAGCACGGTTAAGCAGTTCTGCCCCTTGACATATCGGGAGCACCTCACGTTAGATTTCTACCACAATGAGTACGGTAGTATTGTTGCGACTTTACAAACTTTTAAGAAGTCCAGAAAGTCCAATCATAAGGAAAGGGGTGCTTATGTCACCACCTCTCAGAGTGGGTGTGTGTGGATACACCGTAGTGGCTTCTGGCCCAGTGTTTCCTCCCACCGGGGCCGTGGCACAGGTATTCCTGGTTACCCCTGCAGCCAGGAGGGAGAGGAGTGTACTGCCCCATACCCTTTCTGCTCCCAGGTTGATGGATTAGCTTTGGTGCCCTCCATCACCCTTCCTACCTGGATAATAGATGCTCCTCCCTTTCTTAGTGCAAATTGAGAGGATGGCACACTCGTATGCAATGGAAGACCAAGAGTTGGTGGCTGAAGAACCATTTACCAGTGTCTCGTGGGATGAAGAAGGGAGGGAGTGGGAAACATATCCGAGCCTTCCCCCTTTCCTGCTGCCGAGTGTAGGGGGATACTTGTCTCATCATGGGGCAACTGGGGAGAGACACAGGGCTAAACCGTGGGTTGTAAGTGTCCTTTGAGATGGTTACTATCCTTTCAGGAATGACGGCCCCCACTTAGAGAGTTCTCATCCGATCCTCCAGTATTACCGAAAGCCCGGTCCTTGAGGATAGAGTTGGAAGGAATGTTGGAAAAGAACATGTTCAAAGACATTCGAGAGGAGTCCCCTGGCTTTAACAGTCGACACTCTGGTGGAGAAGTCAACTGGTGCCTGGGAACTGGTCATTAACCTCTGTCCCATGAAAAAGTTTGGTCATCAAACAAAGTTCATAATGGAAATAGTACGTTTTCTGTTGAATTCTATCTGAAAGGGACACTATGTTATTGGTGGACGTGAAAGACTCATACTTTTAAGTGCCTGTGCATCAGCCCTCTCAAAAATACCTCCACTTTTCTCTATGGTACGGTGTACTAATTCAGGTGTCCGGTTAATTGGTCGAAATCAATTGCTCGAAAACAAAATCCTTGAAATCAATTGATCGAAAGATTATTTCTCAAACTATCAATTCCTCGAAAGATAGATTGCTCGAACGCATAATGAATTTGAGCATTTTGTTTACAAGCATTTTCTTTTACCTTCTCTTGTTTAAGCAGCTTCAATTCCATGTGCATTTCCTGCATAATGTGATTTCTACTTTGTTTCATGATGCTAAAACTGACAGTAATGACATGAGCATAGCATTTTCTTATATTAGAAATTTCACATTTCCAATATATCTTATTGCTCTCTGAGTTATCTTTTATATAGAAATAGCCATCTAAACATAAATTCTTCTTTCCTTTTATTGCTCTCTACAAACTGGAATCCATCTGGTTGGTTCGAGTTTTCCAGAAATAATGATGGAAAAGAAATAAAACTAAAAATAAGGTTTAGAAAATTGAATCTTTAATGGCTGAGATATGGTACTTATCAATTGTTGTTAACACTTAAGTAGTTTTGGTGAATAAAAATGAGGTTTAGAAAATAAAGTTATTAACGACTTAGTTAAAGGTATTTAGCAATGTGGTTGAAAGCTTAAGTATTTTTAATGGACGTTTAAAGAATGAATTCCGGCTTTCGAGCAATTGATAGTTCAAGAAATAATTTTTTGTGCAATTGATTTCGAGGATTTTGTTTTCGAGCACCTTACCTGGAATCACTAATTCAAGGCTCTTGGCATCAGGTGTGTACTGCTCCTCGGGTCTTCCCCTTGGTAGGTGCTTGGGCCTTTGGCCCATTCACAGTGGATATTATACATATGTTGATATATCTTAACAATTGGCTGATCCTGCCTCCTCTGTGAGGCAGTTGCTTTAGGATCGAGATTGGCTTCTCGCATTGTGTTTAGATCTGGGAATTTTGATAAAATAGGAGAAGTTGAGTCTCATACCTCAGCAGAGGTTGAAGTATTTGGGCATACTGATAGACACAACTGTAGCGAGAGTTTCCATCAGACGATCACATCAGCAAGCTCAAGGAGGTAGCATGACCGTTTCTAAACATAAATCCAAGCTCAGCACAGGCAGAATCTTCTCTGCCTCCTGTCCTCGCTGGAGAAACACATTCCTCATGAGTGCCTCCACCATGGATGTCTTCAGTGGGGTTTGAAGGATCACTGGTCAGCTGCCAGGGATTGCCCTTCCTGTTCCAGTGGGGCAGGAAGCTTGGGGCAATCTTTCTTGGCGGCTGAATGAGGGACAACCTCACAAGGAGAGTCCCACTTGACTCTCCACCTCGTGACATCCAACTGTTCTCAGATGTATTGAAGGAGGGGTGGGGCGCATATCTGAACGACCTGATCTTCTCAGGAGTGTGGTCAGGAAAAGAAATGCATCTGCACTTCAACATCCTGGAAATGCAAGAAGCCTTTCTAGTGCTGCAAGCATTCCAAGAATGTTTGAGGAGACACTCGGTAGTGTTGATGTATGAAATCATCATCATAGTGGCTTGTGTCAACAAGCAAGGGGGTCCAGTCTTATGAGCTGACGAAGCGGATGCATATTTGGCCAGTATTCCTCACTAGAGTTGCCAGCCAGGGGGAGGTTGCAGGGACAGAGTGGTCCCTACACCCTTGCCTTCTTTCCCTGTGGGGTTCTCCTGGGATTGACTTGTTTGCCACGTGACTAAACAGAAAGCTCCCCCATTCCTGACCTATGGGATCACCTGGACATGTATGTTTTTTCTCATGTTCAGGCTGATCCATCTGTTAATCAACCGAGTTTTGATTACGTGACTATCTGTTGGCTCCCAGATGGTCACATACAGAGTGGTATCCTGATCTGTTAAGGCTTCTAGTCGAAGTCCCAAGAGAACTACCCCAGGGGTCCACACGCCCCCGTCACCCGTATCTTCAAAATTACCACCAATCCTTAAAGTTGCCGGAACTTCACGGTTTTAGGCTTTCCAGCATCTCATAGCAAAAGACTTTTCATGAGGACCTGCACAGGAGATATCTGGGCACTGTACCATGCATATGTAAATTTGGGTGTGTGTGTCAGTTGCTTGAAATGAATTTAGATCTTTGTTTTTATTTATGGTAATTAACATAGTTCATTATAAAATAAAGAATGACTGATAACATTCTTTTCATAGATGCAAAATATTTTTTAAAGATTATTTTTATAAAATGAAAGTCTAAAAAGTGTAATGCCTTTTGCAGTCTAGTTAAGTACTCAAGACATTTTTGATATTCCAAGTCATTCATTTATAATTTCTTCTTGAAGCTCGAGGAGCCGATGTAAATGCAGCCAATAGTGATGGTGCCACCCCTTTGCATGATGCTGTAGCTCGAGGCGATGAAGATATCATAAGAATATTGTTGGAAAATGGAGCTAATCCTCACATCCAGTGCTACAAAGGGTAGGTAGCTCTGTTGTACTTTAATTTTTTATTCTCTTGGGTACATAAAATACTTATAGTTTAGTATTGTCCAGGTTAATATTAAGAGACACTATCATATTTACTAAGTTTTAGTGACTGCATGGAATGTGGAAGGTTCTCATTGAATCTTGGTTTTTTCAATATTAATCTTACCCGATAATCATGTAGCTGTCAACTCTGTTGCCGACAGAAATCTACGGTCGGGATACGCCAGCGATCGCTATACAGGTGGGGGTGAACACAACAGCGCCATCTGTGGTCAGGTACTCCAGTACTTCTTGTCAACACCACCTCAATTTTTCCTCTGTCGTGCCTCCGGCTAGACCTACATGGATACGCTGTTGATTCTGGAGTTATTGCTCACGATTTGGTGATGTATTTGCTCTAGAGTTTAGCCTTCGCTATTCAGGAAGCTTTATCATTAGCTTAGCAAGTTTTTGGAATTAATTTGATTTAATTTTTGATTTAATTTTGGTGACGAAGAGAGTATGAACTCTCTTTCACTTTTAATGGCCGACCCTTCCCTTAGACGGAAGTGTTGGTGTCGAAGAGAGTATAGACTCTCTTTCTTAATTTTGCTTAACAAAAGTTATAGATTTATTTTATATCTCTCCGCCTTTTTTAGGCCTCTTCGATTAATTTCCTTTTATTATAAACTTATTAAAATTAATTTTTATATTTGATTATATTCGACCTTTCCTAATAGTAGGCGGTCTTTTCTTGGAACCGAAGTTAATTAACATTGAGCCCGTCATTTCGTTTTTACCTGTTAACATATTATGCTATTTTAATGTTTTTGAAAGAATTTCTTTGATAGTCTCGTACTGTTTTCAAAGTTGAACTAACGTTTTGTTTTGTCTCTGCAGTTGTTGACGTTCAGAACGTTCAACTTGCGCTCTATCGTTACGATAGAGAGAGAGTATTCACGGTGTCACGTTGCAGTAAGAGTAAACCGATTCTAGCGTTTTGTTCATTCTTTCTTAGCTTAAATGGTTTTAATTCTAATAAAGGAACTTTTTATTTGGGAAATCTTTCAGTTTTTTTCCTTTAACAATAATATGTTTTAACGATATATATAATTGGGCTCATCTCTCAGGTTCTAAGTCAAGAGAGAGAGAGAGAGAGATAGAGACGGAGGGAGAGAGAGGAGGATAAACGTTTCGTTCAAGCGGGTAACGTTGTTATCGTTTTTGCTCTTCTCCCTAGTCTCTTTAGGGGAAGAAGGTAAACGTTTCTAGAGTTTTATTCTTGTTCCCAGGCTTTATGCGGTGAGAGATTTTAAACGTAGCTTATTTGATCTAGTGTTTAGTCTCTTTTCCAGCCACTGAATTATTTATCTTTCATTATGTTTTTCTGTTACATTGTAATACTGTTTTCGCAATTACTAACTTTTAATGAAGGATAGAATTGCGTGTTTCAGGTACAAACCACTTAAAGTTTCGAGTTCAGTGAAATAAGTGCAAACAGAAAATCAAAAGTGATAAAGTGATAAGCGCAAAGTGTTACAGTGTTGCGTTCGAGGGTTCGTCTGTTCGTGCCAGTTGTTCGCCTAGTCTGGGACCTCTTACAAGCTCCCAAGCAGGGGAGAAGTAACGTCGAAGGACTTATGGGTTCATCAGGCCTTGATCGACGAACAGACGTTTCCCTCCGTGGTTTCGGGTGTAACCAACTCACGTAGCCGACGTGATCACCCCACCCACACAAAGACGAGAGAGCCCATTTATTCCTCGTCTGCGGAAGAGGTTTCTCGCAGAAACCATGGACCAAATCTTGCAGCTTTTAAGTGCAAGTCGGTCCATTCCGCGCAAGTCCAACTCCTAGGTGGAGCCATTAGCACTGGGTCAGTTCGGACTTGCTGCAGTACGACAACTGCACACCTCCCAGAGAGGCAAGGTGGTACCGCAACAGGCAGTAACTCCGTCTGTTGCCGCACCAGCTGTTTTAGACCCTCAGTCTCAACGGACAGTAGCTCCGTTTGTTGTTGTCATTCTTAGACTCTAGTGGTCTATGCTGCAGACAATGCAGTCTCAGCTTGCGGTGTTGATGCAGGAGTTTCAGGCAGAGAAGGTTAGCACACCTCCTCCTGCGAGCACTCCTCCACCTCTGCGCAGTCCACCCTGCCAGACGTATGAAGTTGAGGCTCCTCCTGCCTCCATGCGTGAGCTGCCGCATTGGGAGTTGCCAGGTACCAGCGCTATGCAGCAACCTCCACTTTCCTTGAGGCAGGAGCCTCTTGCTATGCGGCAACCTCCTCAACCCTTGAGGCAGGAGCCTCATGCTTTGCAGCAACCTCCTCTTCCCTTGAGGCAGGAGCCTCATGCGTTGCGGCAACCTCCTCCATCCTTGAGGCAGCAGCCTCATGCGTTGCAGCAACCTCCACCATCCTTGAGGCAGCAGCCTCAGGCTATGCGGCAACCGCCTCAACTCTTGAGGCAAGAGCCTCAACTCTTGAGGCAAGAACCTCAACTCTTGAGGCAAGAGCCTCAACTCTTGAGGCAAGAGCCTCAACTCTTGAGGCAAGAACCTCAACTCTTGAGGCAAGAGCCTCAACTCTTGAGGCAAGAGCCTCAACTCTTGAGGCAAGAACCTCAACTCTTGAGGCAAGAGCCTCAACTCTTGAGGCAAGAGCCTCAACTCTTGAGGCAAGAGCCTCTCTCTGCGCAGCTACCTCCTCAACCCTTGAGGCAGACGCAACTCTTGAGGCAGGAACCTCATGCTATGCGGCAACCTCCTCTAACCATGAGGCAGGAGCCTCATGCTATGAGGAGCCTCATGCTATGCGGCATCCTCCTCAAACCATGAGGCAGGAGCCTCATGCTATGCGGCATCCTCCTCAACCCATGAGGCAGGAGCCTCATGCTATGAGGAGCCTCATGATATGCGGCATCCTCCTCAACCCATGAGGCAGGGACCTCATGCTATGAGGAGCCTCATGCTATGCGGCATCCTCCTCAACCCATGAGGCAGGGACCTCATGCTATGAGGAGCCTCATACCATGCAGCATGAGCCTCATCCCATGCAGCATGAGCCTCATACCATGCAGCATGAGCCTCATACCATGCAGCATGAGCCTCATCCCATGCAGCATGAGCCTCATCCCATGCAGCATAAGCCGCACGCCATGCAACATGCTCTGCTTACCTTACAGCATGCTCTACATACAGCATGCTCTGCATACAGCATGCTCTGCATACCTTACCGCATGCTCCTCAGTCACACATCTTTGGTTGTTGCCAACTCACTAGACTGTCAAGCAGTTTCATAACGTTGCCTTCCAGTCTGCTGCTTTTGCACCAGTGAAACCCTCACTGAGAGAACTTAGCTTTTCTCGGATATGGTTCCTGTAGATGAGAAAGTGCTATTCTCCCTCCTTCTGATTTTCCCTTGAGGACTCTGTCATTTGGAGAGGAGCCTTTAGCTGCTTAGCCTCCTATGGACTTTTATTTAAGCATAACATGCTTCCAGGGAGGGTAATGGTTCCACTTCAGTCGCTAACCCCGTCTGTTACCACACCTGCTCCCATAGACCTTGAGCTTTGTTGCAAGACATGCAGTCCAAGCTTAGTCCTTGTTAGAGGATTTTTTGTTTACGGAGTCAGTGTGTCACTGGGAAGACGTTCAACAACCAGCAGAAGTGACTTGTTGTGACGCAGTGCGGCAACCTCAGCAACCCGATAAGGAGTTGTCTGTACGACCCAGACAGTCTAGACAGCTTCGGGTTGTCGCTGTACTTCCTCGCTTCCCCATGGTTGACAGTTCACAGACTGTGCAGCAGTACCATGATCTTGTGTCCGGCTCCGTCAGACGACTGGCTTTTAAGAGCTCCCACAAGTCGTCGCTGTCTGGAGATTCTCAGATGGACTATGGATCTGACCAAGGAACTGGGCCTCCTGGTCAATTTTGAGGAGTCCCAGCTCGTCCCATCCCAGACCATTGTCTACCTGGGTATGGATCTTCAGAGTCGAGCTTTTCGGGCTTTTCCGTCGGCCCCAAGGATCTACTAAGCCCTAGAATGCATCCAGAGCATGCTGAGAAGGAACCGATGCTCAGTCAGGTAGTGGATGAGTCTAACAGGGACACTTTCATCGCTGGCCCTGTTCATCGAGTTAGGGAGACGCCACCTCCGCCCCCTTCAGTATCATCTAGCGGCTCACTGGATAAAGGACATGACGCTAGAGACGGTCTCAGTTCCTGTTTCCGAAGAGAGGAGGTCTACTCTCACGCGGTGAAAGAACAGCTTTCTTCTCAAGGAAGTCTACCTTTGGCTGTTCAGAAACCCGACCGCCGTCTCTTCTCTGACGCATCAGACACGGGCTGGGGTGCGACTTTGGACGGACAGGAATGCTCGGGAACATGGAATCAGGAGCTAAGGACACTTCACATCTATTGCAAGGAGCTGTTGGCGGTTCATCTGGCCTTGATAAACTTCAAGTCCCTCCAGCTTAACAAGGTGGTGGAGGTGGACTCTGACAACACCACAGCCTTGGCTTACATCTCCAAGCAGGGAGGGACTCATTCGTGGAAGTTGTTCTAGATCGCAAGGGACCTCCTCATCTGGTCAAAAGATCGAAAGCTCACGCTGGTAACGAGGTTCATTCAGGGCGATATGAATGTCATGGCAGATCGCCTTAGCCGGAAGGGTCAGGTCATCCCCACAGAGTGGACCCTTCACAAGAATGTTTGCAGTAGACTTTGGGCCCTGTGGGGTCAGCCAACCATAGATCTGTTCGCTACCTCGATAACCTAGAGGCTCCCGTTGTATTGTTCTCCGATTCCAGACCCAGCAGCAGTTCACGTGGATGCTTTTCTGCTGGATTGGTCCCATCTCGACCTGTATGCATTCCCGCCGTTCAAGATTGTCAACAGGGTACTTCAGAAGTTCGCCTCTTGCAAAGGGACACAGCTGACGTTGGTTGGCTCCGCTCTGGCCCGCGAGAGAATGGTTCATAGAGGTACTGCAATGGCTGGTCGACATTCCCAGGACTCTTCCTCTAGGAGTGGACCTTCTACGTCTACCTCACGTAAAGAAGGTACACCCAAACCTCCACGCTCTTCGTCTGACTGCCTTCAGACTTTCGAAAGACTCTCAAGAGCTAGGGGCTTTTCGAAGGAGGCAGCCAGAGCGATTGCCAGAGCAAGGAGGACATCCACTCTTAGAGTCTATCAGTCTAAAGGGGAAGTCTTCCGAAGCTGGTACAAGGCCAATGCAGTTTCCTCAACCAGTACCACTGTAACCCAGATTGCTGACTTCCTGTTACATCTAAGGAACGTAAGATCCCTTTCAGCTCCTACGATTAAGGGTTACAGAAGTATGTTGGCAGCGGTTTTCCGCCACACAGGCTTGGATCTTTCCACCAACAAAGATCTACAGGAACTCCTTAGGTCTTTTGAGACCTCAAAGGAACGTCGGTTGTCCACTCCAGGCTGGAATCTAGACGTGGTCCTAAGGTTCCTTATGTCATCAAGATTTGAACCTCTCCAATCAGCCTCTTTTAAGGACCTCACTTTAAAAACTCTTTTCCTCGTGTGCTTGACAACAACTAAAAAGAGTAAGTGAGATCCACGCCTTCAGCAGGAACATAGTTTTCACATCTGAAACGGCTACATGTTCCTTGCAGCTCGGTTTTTTGCTAAACGAGCTTCCTTCACGTCCTTGGCCTAAGTCGTTCGAGATCCCAAGCCTGTCCAACTTGGTGGGGGACGAACTGGAGAGAGTACTTTGCCCAGTTAGAGCTCTTAGGTACTATCTAAAAAGGTCATAACCTTTACGAGGACAATCAGAAGCCTTATGGTGTGATATCAAGAAGCCTTCTCTTCCAAGGTCTAAGAACTCAGTTTCTTACCTATTCAGGCTCCTGATTAGGGAAGCACATTCTCATCTGAAGGAAGAAGACCTTGCTTTGCTGAAGGTAAGGACACATGAAGTGAGAGCTGTGGCTACTTCAGTGGCCTTCAAACAGAACCGTTCTCTGCAGAGTGTTATGGATGCAACCTATTGGAGAAGCAAGTCAGTGTTCGCATCATTCTATCTCAAAGATGTCCAGTCTCTTTACGAGAACTGCTACACCCTGGGGCCATTCGTAGCAACGAATGCAGTAGTAGGCGGGGGCTCAGCCACTACATTCCCATAATCCCATAACCCTTTTAACCTTTCTCTTGAATACTTTTTATGGGTTGTACGGTCGGCTAAGAAGCCTTCCACATCCTTGTTGATTTGGCGGGTGGTCAATTCTTTCTTGAGAAGCGCCGAGGTTAAAGGTTGTGATGAGGTCCTTTAGTATGGGTTGCAGCCCTTTATACTTCAGCACCTAAGAGTCGTTCAGCATCCTAAGAGGACCGCTACGCTCAGTAAGGAAGACGTACTTAATAAAGGCAGAGTAATGGTTCAAGTCGTCTTCCTTACCAGGTACTTATTTATTTTATGTTATTTTTGAATAACTAATAAAATAAAATACGGGATACTTAGCTTCTTTGTTAACATGTATGCTGGTCTCCACCCACCACCCTGGGTGTGAATCAGCTACATGATTATCGGGTAAGATTAATATTGAAAAATGTTATTTTCATTAATAAAATAAATTTTTGAATATACTTACCCGATAATCATGATTTAATTGACCCACCCTTCCTCCCCATAGAGAACCAGTGGACCGAGGAAAAAATTGAGGTGGTGTTGACAAGAAGTACTGGAGTACCTGACCACAGATGGCGCTGTTGTGTTCACCCCCACCTGTATAGCGATCGCTGGCGTATCCCGACCGTAGATTTCTGTCGGCAACAGAGTTGACAGCTACATGATTATCGGGTAAGTATATTCAAAAATTTATTTTATTAATGAAAATAACATTTTTCTGTAAGAGAAAATTATGCTTCCTAGAAAACGAGCAAGAATAAGGGAGCTGGTATTTACTATAAAAGAAATGTTGTGTAGAAGATTGTTTCTCATTTGTGACTAATTATACATATCATGAATAAGAGTACATTTTTCACTATCATGGAAAGAAAACTTGTCATTTATGGTATTGTATACCATAGTATTGAAATTGTTGTTACTTAAAATGTGACCTTTACCATATATGGAGATCATTTTAGATAATCATTGTAATTAAACAAAATCCAATTGAAGTTTAAACTTTTGTGAGCTTTCTTGGAGAAGTTATCTTATAAATCATTCCTCATGAATGATTTCTGTTTCTTTGTGACCTGGAAAGTTTAGCCTCGTCATTATACCTTTAGCTAACTGAATTGCCAAGAAGAGGATATATTGTGTTGATGTAAACAGAGGATGGAAGGAACTCAGCCATTTGATATAAAACTGCCATTTATTTTCAGACGGCACAAAGGAAAAACTGCTTATGAACTGGCATCAAGAAATCCCCAGTTACACAATTTTATGGAAGAGTATGCATCATTAATCAATAATAAGGATTCTCAAGTAAATGGCTCTTCTACATGTAATGGAAGTGTCTCTCCTCTCATTTCTCGACGGTCATTGACTACCCAAGGTATTGTATATCAGTGCCGATAGGCTATGGTAATTAATTGCTGGTAGGGGAAAAGCAATTGGTAAAGAAAAAGTTCTGTATTTATATCTGTTTGGGCATGTTTTGTACTGTATTACTTAAATAACAGTTGAATTTTATTTGAGGGAAGAGATATCTTGCAAATTAGTGTATTGGACTTGTGATCAATTACTGTAAATGGGTAACTGAAAATGTGGTACTGATGTCATATTTAATTGGTCTTGCAGGAAAAAATTTTTTTATATTAGTGAGGTTTGGTGTTTTCTATTTCTTTGTGTTTTAGCATGACTCTTCCTTCCCCAAAATAAACAAAACTATATGAACAAATATTGATTATATGTCATGTGTTAACCTTATCAATTCAATTTTTTGTCATGCTCAAACCACGCATACATTACTGTATTGTTCTATTAAAGAACTGAATGGGTTAACAGTATTCTTAACTTGCAGAACTCGTCAAATCTCGGGTAGTATCAGGCTCAATGGAATCGCTTGTGAGTATGGGAACAGACAGTGTTATAACAAGTGGGGATCCTGGAAGTGTTGGTGACACACTGCTAAGAAAAACGTCTGTAGAGTCATCGTTGCCACGTTCCCCTTTACAGTCTTCATCTTCCCTGGAAATGAGTCCTTGTATGGAACAGGTAATGTGTTGATCAAATTGCAAGAGTAATTGCTATAATAGTATTTTTGTATTGTGATTGTTTTATTTTATTATATAATTGTTTCTTTTTAATCACTTTTGAAAGCGATATTTATTTTGAGATGCTAAAAATGTAATAGGAACTAAACGTATGATGTCAAAGATTTTTCAAATAGTTATTACTACTTTTCATATTTGTTTATTAACGCTTAAGCTGTAAGTACTCTCTAATGTTACCAGTTATAGCCAGCCATGGGGAAGCCAAGTGGTTGAAAGATAGACAAACTCACAAAAAAATTTTTTTGTATGGAAGTTAATGTCATCTGCACATTTTTTATCAACACACAATATAAGTTATTAACTTAATTAAACTCTTTAATTTTTTCTATGAATGGAATAATGAGGAAAGCTTACTTCTTTTTCACAATTGAAGAAAAATTCCACTGGTTAAGTGAATTCTCTTCACAGGTTTACTGACTCTTAGTAATGTTTCCTTGGATTTTCTTTGTATATTTATGAATATCTAATGTTGAGGGAATTATTTTACTTCATTAGTGTATACAGATTGTTTATAGAATTTTTAGCCCTATTAACATCAGGCCTGCATGGCTGAGAACTATGAAGCACGAAGTAGATGATGAATGGAGAAGTATTGAATTAAAAGCTCAAGATAGAAACAACTGGCAATATCTAACAAAGGCCCTTTGCATCAATAGGCATAGGAGGAGGTGGTGGTGATGATGATGATGATGATTAATATCACCCACATTTCATTATTTTGAGATCATCATTTTGTTGTGCCATTCATATTATTTTATTTCACTTTGTGTCTTGAGTACCTCAAGATAATTTTCCCCTTGCATTGTTTTGTTGTCCCAATGGTGGCTTTAATGAATTTAAGGACTGAGATCATAACACATTGAATGGCTGTTTCAATAACTAATGGCATCCTGATAATTGATAACAGAATACTAGCTTGATGGTCTTTGATGAATAGGGATCTAAAGGAAATCAAAGGACCAGCAAAATGACTGACAGAAGTCAGAGCACCTGTGACCAAGAAAATTGTAAAGACCTAGGATCCCTTGTTTAGGTTTGGTGTCTTGAAGGTTCTAAGTTGAACCAAGTTGTTACTACAACCAGTTCATTAAAAGGGTCAAGTTTCTAAGGCTCTAACTGCCTCTTACCTTAATAACTATTTTCCTTCTGGAACACAAGAGTTTCCCTATATCTGAACAAATATAAAGTTTCTGAGACCTTTCAAGCTTCATATATGAAATGGTTGTAATGTTTATGCTCTTTACCTCGTCTTTGATGAGTCCCAGCAGTCCTGAGTTTGTGAAGGCATGAAAAGTTAGGAGGCTGGTAGGTGAAGCTGGAAGTATCCATTATAGATTATTTCTCTCAGCTTCTTAACTCCTTTGAAACTATGCATTGATAATTGTCGAATCGCTGGAAACATAGATTTTATAAAATTAGGTGTTTTTTCTGTGAAACAAAAGTTTGTCTGTGATATTAAAATATTTTCCATTTTCTACTTGTCGTTTGAGTTTTTAAATGTAATTATATTAACAGTTAGTGCAGCTCTTAAAATTCTCAGGAGATTTGTTTGTGAATTTGTAAAAAAAACTATTAATAGTAAAAAAAAATTTGTTGTGAAGAGATAAAAGCTACCCAGCTATATGTAAATATTTGAAATTTTAAAAGTTGTTATAGAACCTTGCCCGTTTCCATTTTGTGACAAAAAGGAATAAGATGCTGAAGAGTATGTCAGTAAATGTCAAATGACCAAGATAAGTAAAAGAAAGGAGAGCTTATATCTTTGACAAAAATTTGTATTTATTTTATTTCATCTTTTGCTAAACTACTTCCTTATCAAATGACAGTTCATGGTGGCTAATCTTTATAATGTCATTCTTGCAATTTTTTTTCTTCTTGAAATATGGGAGTTACTCGTTGAATTGCAGTGTTTACTAATTTACTGTATTTACAAAAAGATATGCTTTATAAAAAATCTGACGCAATTGAATTTTTTTTTTAGGTAGAAAATTTTTGAAATGTGTTATTCTCTAGCTTTTTGTGACCAACTTTGTATTTAATTGGTTTTTGTGATTCATATTCATTGTGTTAATCTATACTATTTTTTTTTTTTATATTTTGATAATGGATGTGTAACTACCACAAATCAGAAAGGAATTACTAATAGTGTAAAAAATTAAACTACATAATAATTAAAATAAATTCTTAGGCCATGAAATTCAGTTGCTGAATTTTTTCTTTTTTCAAGAAATATTTTGAATACAATCGTAAAGAGGTCCCAACTTTGTCATGAAGATATTCTCTAAAACTGAAATATCAGTAGCCAAATGCTGTAGCCTCATATTTTCTGTATGTAGTTCTTAGTGAATTTTAGAATGGATCAAATTCCCATTTATTACTGTGGTGATAATCTCTTCATATCTTTCTAAGGTTTGTGAAAGACTGGCTTCAACACAGTTAACAGCACCTCCACGACCGCTAGTGACACATTCAGCCTTGCATTCCTTGTGGCCCCAGCCATCTCGTATCACTGAAATTGAAGGGCCAAGTTGGATTCCTCCATCTCATGCTACACTTGCAGTTGTTTCTGGAGTTGAACCTATACATAAGTAAGAATTCCAGTATTTTACTTGACTTTGCAAAGAGTATGGAGTCATGCTTTTAGTAACATTTGTTAAATGCATAGGAGTTTACTGTAACTTGTGGTGGATTTCTTTCTGGAAATAAGGCCTGGTCATAATGCTTGTTGTTATATTTTTAGATTGATTATTAATCTATATTTTTAAAGACCAGCTATTACAGGAAAAGTATTTTGCAAGGTTAAGGTTTTACTGACAGTTTACCTCGGTTTTCCCTTACTGCATAATTTATATCAAACAATTTAATATGTCTGATTGCTTCATTTGTAAATAGATCCATACTTGTCTATGAAGTATGTTCCTCTGCATTAGATCATTTGCTTTGCTACTTTATTTTGCTTTATTTTTCAAGTTGTTAAGCCATTCTATGCATGCATTATTGAACTATATTTAATGACTATTACCTGAATTTTGTAGAATTGTTGATGTTTGGGACGTGCACAAATTGTGGTTGGAAGAGGTGGGATGTCAAGTAAGTCTTGGAGGTGTTGTTGGTAGTCATGATTCTCCAAGCGATCATACGTTTACCTGCATCGTTGACCCGTCTCTCACCACACATCCTCACCAGTATATACTAAGCATCCTAAATAAAAAGGTAATATTTCTTCGTTGTAAATTTATTCATTTCATTGTGAAAGATTTTAGTGTTGGATGTAATTATTGATACATATAGTATGTATAATAGTTGTATCTTACTGCAACCATCCTTTTTCCTCCATTTTACTTTGGATGTTTTTAGGGTCTCAGTTCTGTGATTCTTTTAATAGTGGATGATGGAAATATCAGAGGTAACTTAACATTGGTAAGGGTGAAGTAGCAACGTCAGTCATGTTGAATTAACGAGAAACACTTTGAAAAACACTATGCAAAAAAAATCTCAACTTGCGGGTAAGTCCAAAAACAGAAGGATGTCCTAGAGGGCGCGCGTGGTAGGTGTCGGTGGGGTAGTTCTACTATGTTCTCTAGGGCCTGTCACGGCCCTCCCCATTGATGAAGGGATTATCTAAATGGAAGACAGCCTGTGAATAGTGGTTTTCGCACACCTTTGTTAAATACACGACACCTACAAGGTGTTCGTGCGAGGGTTGTAACCTCTGCATTCCATGCTTTTATCTTTCTCTAGTATATTTGGAAGATTTATATTAGGAAAGGTACAAAGAAGGACCTTTCACCGGGCGTCACAGGCCTCTTCCCAGAAATAGATTTTTCCTTCGTCAAAATCCCTTTATTATTCAATTTAACAAGAGTATCCACCACATTTTTGGACTTTCAATAGGGTTCCTTGATGGATTTGTTCTTAAATGACTGGAGAAAATTTAAGTAAGGTAACATTGAGAAAGTTTGATAGTTAGGTCAGAGGAGACAAAGGGAAAATAATGAAAAGAAAAAGGTGAAAATTACTGCTACTGGGCTCAAAGGGACAGGGCAAAGAACATTTAGTAGGTAGTAGGTTGGCCAAGGTACCAGCCACCTGTTGAAATACTACTGCTAAAGAATTAAGGGGTCCTTTGAGTGGCCAGATTGAATCCCTCTTGGTTTAGCTCATTTTTCCTTTGCCTACATATACATCTAATATTCTGGCCTATTCTTTACACAATCTCCTCTTTCCTTTATTGAAATTTCAAAGAATATTTACCTTATAATTTTTGAAACATTTGGATTTTACCATTGCACTTTATACATTGTACTTGCTTATCATTTTTGCTATCACCATATCAGCAGGAAGGATATTGTACAGAAATTTAAGACTAGAAGGGTTATTTAGAAATCAGATAGTCATGGCAAATAAGGATCAAACTTAATGACTGAATTTACTGGAAGTATCTGGTGTTTGGTGAAACAAAGGTCAGCTCATTTATATGACCACAATTTGATTCCGAAAATAATGAATGAGCACAAAATGAGATTTTGTTACAACTTAATTATCATAGACCAAAACCTTTCTTTTATGAGGAGTATCCTATCATCCTTATTCTCTGCTTGCCTCAGTGATCAGGCATTTGCTGTAGCAATGAGTGGTTTATGACTAAGGTACAGTAACAAGTGGTATCACAAGTTGATCTATATCCAGATAAGTTTACCTGAAAGCTCTATCACCACATAGAACACTGCCTATATAGTGCTTCATTCAGAATACTTAAGTCCAGAGGGTCATTGTGGTTGCCCTTTATTTTTCACCAGTTCTTTTTGGATTCACTCCCCACTGGATTGTCCAACATCTGCAAAGTTGACTTGGTTTAACTTCTTGATAAGTGATAATCCACTGTGACTGTTAGTTATTATAAGTAATAGTAATGTGTGTCAGGTAATGGTCATCTTGCTCAGAATAGAAAAATATGCATTATGAAATGATGGTACTTTATATTTAATGAACAACGAATAGTTATGAAAGACTATTTATATTTTGGTATACAGTATTATTATAGTACTGTTTATGATCTCTCCTATATAGATTTATTTTACTTTTTAATTTTGTAGCAATTTATGAGTCACATTTTAATTTAGGGAATTACACCATGTTGCCCATTTTGCATTTTACAAGATAAGGACTAAATTTATTTTAATGTATATACATAGGAAATACATTTATTACAGCGTATCTTATTTATGATTTTTTAATCTTGTTATAAATCTTGTTTTATATCAGTCTGAAAAAAGTTTAATTGATAAATTTTGTTTCCCCCATAAGTTTCTGAAGTTGAATTTTAAATGTTTAATATTCTTAACAAATTCCAGGTAAATATGGTATGTGGATCAATAGATAGCCTGCATAGTTGCCTTGTGACGTTTGTCCAGCTGCTACGTGTATGTCATTCCAGTGAAGAGGGTGGAGGAAAAATTATTGTCCCACCACTAGTCATAAGAGACCAACCCTCACTTCCACACCGAGGATTTCTACTGGATGTTGCTCCTCATGCACGCGTTCCAACTCTGGTAATATATCCTAACTTTTGAATGTCACTGTAAATAATTGTTGATGCAGTTTTTAAAGAATGCTGTTGAAATTACTGAATTCTTGTGTAGAAGATTTAGAAGACAATTTTTATATCAATGGTAGTATAGGTAGCCCTCTGTCTTTGTATGAGAGCATCAGTGTTAGGTAAAAGAGACCACTACGAAGATTGAAAAACTGCAAAATATGGGTACTCTAGGGTTCCCCATAACTAACTGACCATTGTGCATACTTGTGAAACCCTTCCCATACTTTATGACTTGAAGGGTATGATCATTACGCATGGCTAATTGGAATTGTGCCAAGTAATACCCTCTGTCCTAGCACCTTACCAATATTAAGGAGGATCTTGAACTACAATCCTTCATTCTGGGGTACTGCTTAACCTCCAGCAGAAAGTGGTAATGAAACCAGTTGAGGAAAAGGTCGCTTTTCATTTACTCCGTGTTATGCATTCAGTTCGCAGCAGTTAGTATGATCTTGTTGCAACACTGGAGTGCACGTGGGTTGGCTGACTTGTAAATAAAGCCAGGCCAATTAAAGTGACCTGTGGTATTTCCACTCAAAATCAATGTTCACCTGGGGAGACATGAAGAGACATAATTATTAGAATGCAGTTTAAAAACACATTTAGTTTGCTATTTCCTAAGGTGCACTAAATATATTTTATAGTAATGTGACTTACAATTATATATAGAAAAAAATTACATGTATTGAAATCAGAAAAAACAAAAAATTGTACTGCAAGATGTTACCCTAACCATGCATTGCTGCTTGGAAGCCAGGAGTATATTGTTCTTCTTGAGCAGTAAATGCCCTCTGGGGCATCTTCTTTGAAAACTAATCAGTCAAGCATTAAAAATATGTATACACTATATTCATACTGTATAATAATTAATGATTTTAATTAACGTATGTATATTAATGTCATTGCATTATGGAAATTTGTATGTATTGTACACTTTTGTAATCAAGTTAAAATCAATAAGAATTTCACATCAATATTGCTATAAACAGGTACATTTATGTAGATAAAGTTACCGGTTTCATCCATGTTCTAGAATTGCTCTGGCTTGTACACTTTCTCCTTGATGATCTCGAGAAACTCCACAGGGAAAGCTTTCTCCGCCTCATGGTCTGCAAAGCCTAACTCCCCAGTCATTCTGACATTCTTCAATGAAAAACACCAATTGAACCTCTCAAACCAGCCAACACTGGCTTGGAGAGGCATACGCAACTTAGATTTGGAGTCTTGAATGGTAGTCAACTGCAATTCATCATATGGTGAAATAGTGGAGACTACTTAATCATGAATGATGAGCGATTCGATGGCTACTCCTTTTAGATGTAGATCTTCGGTCCACATGAACAGGGCTTTTTCCATTTAGATCATGCTCCTGTCCCTCACACTGTGGAACACTTGCTGTCACAATAGCACAGATCTTTGTGTTTATCTCCATGTACCTTGCAGTACTCTACCTCAGCCCATAAAGCTGCATAAAACAACCCTGTCATTCACTTATCATCTTTCTCTGCCAATTAGAGCTAATTTGAAATGATGAAGCTCCCTAAAGGCCAGGGTGTTGATTAAGAAAGAGTACTTGGTGCAAGACAAACACTAGTGGGCGATGCTTACTTGACAACAGAAGCAGTAATCCTTAGAGTGTGAGCCAGAGAAGGGGCATTTTGGTCGGGGAGTGATGTAGTGCAATGCCCATGAACAAAAGGCACGGGCGGGTGGAAAATGTCACTGTGCAGCAATTGTAACCAAGATGATGTTGCAAAAGTCTGCAAAGAGTTAAAACTATTGTTTGAAATATTTGGTGGATCTAAATATGTGGATTATTGAAACTGCAGCAAAGAGGAAATCTACAAAGATTGAGAGCTGACAAACTTCTCTCATATGACGTTTTTTGCTGTTATGCCAAATAAGAATTTGATATTATTGGCTTTCATTATATCACCAACTTAGCACTATACTTATGGGGAATACAATAGCTTGCAAGATTTGATAATTTTTCTTTTGAGTATGGGTGACTTTAATCTCATGAATTGTTTTGGTATTATAAAGGAAAATTTAATAAAAGTCTAATGAAGAGAAATAGCAAAACAAAACTAGTTTGTGAGCTATTCATGTCATATCCTAAGATTGGGTAATCATTTGAATCTGTTAGTCGTCAAAATAAGCATTAATTTGGTTAATATGGAAGTTTACACACAGTTTTTCACTGGATGTTTTCACTTGCAGGAGCGGCTCTGCCAAATGGTTGATTCATTGCTTGGGTTGAAGATGAATCAGTTACATTTACTCATGCGTGTATCATCGGTAGCCAGTAGTTTACCCTATTCACCCAGGTAAGAGATTCAGCCTGCACAAATAAAGTTTTGTGAGGTGTATAGATATATAAATTTTCTCTGTATTTTGTTGGTAGCCAGTAGCATTATTTTCATTAGAAATAGAAATAAACAAACTTGAATTCTACATTTGGATTATACCACAACTAGTACAGTATTCAAAACCAATGTGGTCATATTCAGTTGAGTGTGTTTTTCAATATTAAACTTACCCGATAATCATGTAGCTGTCAACTCCGTTGCCCGACAGAATTCTACGGGAGGGATACGCCAGCTATCACTATACTAGAAGGGGGTGTACTCACAAGCGCCACCTGTGGCCAGGTACTACAGTACTTGTTGTTGACGCCACCTCACTTTTTCCTCTGTCGTGCTTCCGGCAAGACGTTCTTGGATACGCTTATGATTTTGGAGTATTGTTCACGGTTTGGTGAAGTATTTCTCTAAAATTTGCAGCTATTCGCTATACTGGAAACTTCTATATTAGCTTAGTTAGCTTTTGGAATTAATTTGATTAATTATGGTGACGAAGAGAGTATGAACTCTCTTTCACCTTTTTATGGCCGACCCTTCCCTTAGACGGAAGTGTTGGTGTCTAAGAGAGTATAGACTCTCTTTCTTAATTTTGCTTAACAAAAGTTATAGATTTATTTTTATATCTCTCCGCCTCTTATAGGCCTCTTCGATTAACTTCCTTTTATTATAAACTTATTAAAATTAATTTTTATATTTGTTTATATTCGACCTTCCTAATAGTAGGCGGTCTTTTCTTGGTACCGAAGTTAATTAACATTGAGCCCGTCATTTCGGTTTTATCTGTTAACATATTATGCTATTTTAATGTCTTTGAAAGAATTTCTTTGATAGTCTCGTACTGTTTTCAAAGTTGAACTAACGTTTTGTTTTGTCTCTGCAGTTGTTGACGTTCAGAACGTTCAACTTGCGCTCTATCGTTACGATAGAGAAAGAATTTTCACGGTTTCACGTTGCAGTAAGAGTAACCGTGTCTAGCGTTTTGTTCATTCTTTCTTAACTTAATGGTTTTAATCCTAATAAAGGAACTTTTCATTTTGGGAAATATTTCAGTTTTTTCCTTTAACAATAATATGTTTTAACGATATATATGATTGGGCTCTTCTCTCAGGTTCTAAGTCAAGAGAGAGAGAGAGAGAGAGAGAGATAGAGACGGAGGGAGAAAGAGGAGGATAAACGTTTCATTCAAGCGAGTAACGTTGTTATCGTTTTTGCTCTTCTCCCTAGTCTCTTTAGGGGAAGAAGGTAAACGTTTCTAGAGTGATCTAGTGTTTAGTCTCTTTCCAGCCACTGAATTATTTATCTTTCATTAGATTTTTCTGTTACATTGTAATTCTGTTTTCGCAATTACTAACTTTTGAGAAAGGATAGAATTGCGTGTTTCAGGTACAAACCACTTAAAGTTTCGAGTTCAGTGAAATAAGTGCAAACAGAAAATCAAAGTGATAAGTGATTAGCGCAAAGTGTGTCAGTGTTGTGCGTGAGGGTACTTCTGTGCGCGCCAGTCGTCCTCCCAGTCCGGGACCTCTTGCAAGCTCCCAAGCCCAGGGGAGAAGCAATGTCGAAGGGCAAAAGGGTTCAGCAGGCCTTGATCGGCGCACAGAAGTATCCTCGGTGGTTGCGGGCGTGTCTTACAGAGACCGTCACTCCCACCCGCAGACGATTGAGCCCTTATTTTGCTCGTCTGCAGAAGAAATTTAGGGGAGAAAACGCTGGTCTCAGGTCTCAAGACCTCTTAAACGTAAAGTCCAGACCTATGCCAGACGTACGAAGTTAGAGTTCAACAACCCGGATGCAGTCATTGGGTTAGCTCTGACTCGCCGCAGTCATCAGTTGAATGCACTCCGCCTAAGAGGAGTAAGGTTCTGCCGCAACAGATCTCTGCTGTTAAGGCTTTACCTCAGCAGACCTTAGTGTCTGCCGACCCCAAGTTGACTCTACTGCAGTCCATGCAGTCACAACTTTCGGTCTTGATGCGTGAGTGTCGGGCTGAGAAGGTTGCGCCTCCGCCTGCGCTCGCTCCGCCTGCGCTCGCTCCGCCTGCGCTTGCTCCGCCTGCGCTCCCTCCGCCTGCGCTCCCTCCGCCTGCGCTCGCTCCGCCTGACCGCAGTACCGCCTGCCAGGCGTACGATATTGAGCCACGTTATGAGTTTACTGATCCCAGTGGTGTGCAGCTCCCTCCGCCTTCCTTAAGGCAACCTCAGCAATGGGAACAGGAGGCTTATACCTCTCTTCCTCCGCTTCCACTTGCTGTTCCACCAGTGAGGCAACACTCGCTTGAGGTACAACAACCTCTCCCATCCATGAGTCAGTCTCCTCAGCTCTCGCTGCAGCGAGCTCAACCCTCCTCAAGGCAAGCACCTCAACACCTTAGCCTTGCGCCTCAGGAGCCTCAACTTGCGAGACTTTTACTGCGTTCTGCGCAGCCACTACCTTTTCGCTCTCAGCTCACACCGCAGGAACCTCAACTCGTTCCTCAGGAACTTGCTACTGCGCATCCGCCAACCACTCAGCAAACGCAACCCTTGAGTTCAGCCACTCATGCCAGGAGTCAGCCTCCTCCACCCATGCGCCTACCTTCTGCTACTTCTTTTGATCAGCCTTTGCAGACTGAGCCTCAGGTGTTCCCTCAACAGAGTCTTGAAGAGGAAACCACAACTATTGTTGTTCCAGCTCGTTCTGACTCTGCTGTTCAGCATACCTTACCTCCATTTTCAAACATTATGATAATGGAGGTTATTTGTATTACTTATAAAAATATATTTGTATTCCTTGCAATATATTTTTAACAATATCGCAAAATATGGCAAAAATATGAATCATGAGTTATGAATGTAAGGTAAATATTATGTTGATATTAAAACCCCATGCAAGCATGCATAAAGCACTCTAGCACTGGTCATGGAATTTCTGAGAAATGTTAAACGCCATGCACACGCTCTGCTTACCTTACAGCATGCTCTACATACAGCATGCTCTGCTTACAGCATGCTCTGCATACAACATGCTCTGCATACAGCATGCTCTGCATTCAGCATGCTCTACATACAGCATGCTCTACATACAGCATGCTCTGCATACAACATGCTCTGCATACAGCATGCTCTGCATTCAGCATGCTCTGCATACAACATGCTCTGCATACAGCATGCTCTGCATTCAGCATGCTCTGCATACAACATGCTCTACATACAGCATGCTCTGCATACAGCATACTCTGCATACAACATGCTCTGCATACCTTACCGCATGCTTCTCAGTCACACATCTTTGGTTGTTGCCAACTCACTAGACTGTCAAGCAGTTTCATAACGTTGCCTTCTAGTCTGCTGCTTTTGCACCAGTGAAACCCTCACTGAGAGAACTTAGCTTTTCTAGGATATGGTCCCTGTAGATGAGAAAGTTCTTTTCTCCCTCCTTCTGATATTCCCTTGAGGACTCTGTCATTTGGAGGGAGCCTTTAGCTGCGTAGCCTCCTATGGACTTTTATTTAAGCATAACATGCTTCCAGGGAAGGTAATGGTTCCACTTCAGTCGCTAATCCCGTCTGTTACCACACCTGCTCCCATAGACCTTGAGCTGTGTTGCAAGACATGCAGTCCAAGCTTAGTCCTTGTTAGAGGATTTTTTGTTTACGGAGTCAATGTGTCACGGGGAAGACGTTCAACAACCAGCAGAAGTGACTTGTTGTGACGCAGTGCGGCAACCTCAGCAACCCGATAAGGAGTTATCTGTACGACCCAGACAGTCTAGACAGATTCGGGTTGTCACTGTACTTCCTCGCTTGCCCATGGTTGACAGTTCACAGACTGTGCAGCAGTACCATGATCTTGTGTCCGGCTCCGTCAGACGACTGGCTTTTAAGAGCTCCCACAAGTCGTCGCTGTCTGGAGATTTTCAAATGGACTATGGATCTGACCAAGGAACTGGGCCTCCTGGTCAATTTTGAGGAGTCTCAGCTCGTCCCATCCCAGACCATTGTCTCCTTGGGTATGGATCTTCAGAGTCGAGCTTTTCGGGCTTTTCCGTCGGCCCCAAGGATCTTCCAAGCCCTAGAATGCATCCAGAGCATGCTGAGAAGGAACCGATGCTCAGTCAGGTAGTGGATGAGTCTAACAGGGACACTTTCATCGCTGGCCCTGTTCATCGTGTTAGGGAGACTCCACCTCCCCCTCCTTCAGTATCATCTAGCTGCTCACTGGATAAAGGACATGACGCTAGAGACGGTCTCAGTTCCTGTTTCCGAAGAGAGGAGGTCTTCTCTCGCGTGGTGTATGAACAGCTTTCTTCTCAAGGAAGTCTACCTTTGGCTGTTCAGAAACACGACCGCCGTCTCCTCTCGGACGCATCAGACACGGGCTGGGGTGCGACTTTGGACGGACAAGAATGCTCGGGAACATGGAATCAGGAGCAAAGGACACTTCACATCTATTGCAAGGAGTTGTTGGCGGTTATTCTGGCCTTGATAAACTTCAAGTCCCTCCAGCTTAACAAAGTGGTGGAGGTGGACTCTGACAACACCACGGCCCTGGCTTACATCTTCAAGCAGGGAGGGACTTTTTCGTGGAAGTTGTTCTAGATCGCAAGGGACCTCCTCATCTGGTCTAAAGATCGAAAGCTAACTGGTAACGAGGTTCATTCAGGGCGGTATGAATGTCATGGCAGATCACCTCAGCCGGAAGGGTCAGGTCATCCCCACAGAGTGGACCCTTCTCAAGAATGTTTGCAGCAGACTTTGGGCCCTGTGGGGTCAGCCAACCATAGATCTGTTCGCTACCTCGATAACCTAGAGACTCCTGTTGTATTGTTCTCCGATTCCAGACCCAGCAGCAGTTCACGTGGATGCTTTTCTGCTGGATTGGTTCCATCTCGACCTGTATGCATTCCCGCCGTTCAAGATTGTCAACAGGGTACTTCAGAAGTTCTCCTCTCGCAAAGGGACACGGCTGACGTTGGTTGGCTCCGCTCTGGCCCGCGAGAGAATGGTTCTTAGAGGTACTGCAATGGCTGGTCGACATTCCCAGGACTCTTCCTCTAGGAGTGAACCTTCTATGTCTACCTCACGTAAAGAAGGTACACCCAATCCTCCACGCTCTTCGTCTGACTGCCTTCAGACTTTCGAAAGACTCTCAAGAGCGAGGGGCTTTTCGAAGGAGGCAGCCAGAGCGATTGCCGAAGCAAGGAGAACATCCACTCTCAGAATCTATCAGTCTCAAGGGGAAGTCTTCCGTAGCTGGTACAAGACCAATGCAGTTTCCTCAACCAGTACTACTGTAACCCAGATTGCTGACTTCCTGTTATATCTAAGGAAAGTAAGATCCCTTTCAGCTCCTACGATCAAGGGTTACAGAAGTATGTTGGCAGCGGTTTTCCGCCACAGAGGCTTGGATCTTTCCACCAACAAAGATCTACAAGACCTCCCTAGGTCTTTTGAGACCTCAAAGGAACGTCGGTTGTCCGCTCCAGGCTGGAATCTAGACGTGGTCCTAAGGTTCCTTATGTCATCAAGATTTGAACCTCTCCAATCAGCCTCTTTTTAGGACCTCACATTAAAAACTCTTTTCCTCGTGTGCTTGACAACAGCTAAAAGAGTAAGTGAGATCCACGCCTTCAGCAGGATCATTGTTTTCACATCTGAAACGGCTACATGTTCCTTGCAGCTCGGTTTTTGCTAAACGAGCTTCCTTCACGTCCTTGGCCTAAGTCGTTCGAGATCCCAAGCCTGTCCAACTTGGTGGGGAATGAACTGAAGAGAGTACTTTGCCCAGTTAGAGCTCTTAGGTACTATCTAAAAAGGTCTTAACCTTTACAAGGACAATCAGAAGCCTTATAGTGTGCTATCAAGAAACCTTCTTTTCCAAGTTCTGAGAATTCAGTTTCTTACTATTCAGGCTTCTGATTAGAGAAACACATTCTCATCTGAAGGAAGAAGACCTTGCTTTGCTGAAGGTAAGGACACATGAAGTGGGAGCTGTGGCTACTTCAGTGGCCTTCAAACAGAGCCATTCTCTGCAGAGTGTTATGGATGCAACCTGTTGGAGAAGCAAGTCAGTGTTCGCATCATTCTATCTCAAAGATGTCCAGTCTCTTTACGAGTACTGCTACACCCTGGGACCATTCGTAGCAACGAATGCAGTAGTAGGCGAGGGCTCAGCCACTACATTCCCATAATCCCATAACCTTTTAACCTTTCTCTTGAATACTTTTTATGGGTTGTACGGTCGGCTAAGAAGCCTTCCACATCCTTGTTGATTTGGCGGGTGGTCAATTCTTTCTTGAGAAGCGCCGAGGTTAAAGGTTGTGATGAGGTCCTTTAGTATGGGTTGCAGCCCTGTATACTTTAGCACCTTTGAGTTGATTCAGCCTTCCAAGAGGAACGCTGCGCTCAGTAAGGAAGACGATCTTATTAAAGGCAGAGTAACGGTTCAAGTCGACTTCCTTACCAGGTACTTATTATTTCATTGTTATTGTGGATAACTGATTATATGAAATACGGGATACTTAGCTATCCTTTAGTCTTGTACACTGGTTTTTCACCTACCCCCCTGGGTGTGAATCAGCTACATGATTATCGGGTAAGTTTAATATTGAAAAATGTTATTTTCATTAGTAAAATAAATTTTTGAATATACTTACCCGATAATCATGATTTAATTGACCCACCCTTCCTCCCCATAGAGAACCAGTGGACCGAGGAAAAAGTGAGGTGGCGTCAACAACAAGTACTGTAGTACCTGGCCACAGGTGGCGCTTGTGAGTACACCCCCTTCTAGTATAGTGATAGCTGGCGTATCCCTCCCGTAGAATTCTGTCGGGCAACGGAGTTGACAGCTACATGATTATCGGGTAAGTATATTCAAAAATTTATTTTACTAATGAAAATAACATTTTTACATTTTATTTAATTCAATTATAGTCCATAGAACTACAACTGCTGTCTTTGGTTTCCTACCATGCCTTGTTACTTTCATCTTTACTTCTTTACTATTGTCATCTGTTTACACATCTATCTTTGCCTGTACAAAACTTGGACTGAGCTCAGCCCAATTATATAGTTATTCATATTCCTATTGAGAATCATTGCTTCTGTTTTCCGGACCATTATTATTAAGGGATAGAATTATGAAATCCTTTTTCCTTCCCCTCCAAACCTTGGGATTAGGTTACTCAGAATAAAAATCATTAAAAAGTAGGTTAACCAGGCTATCGTAGATTGTCGTAAAGCAATCCTTAATAAATTTGTTCTTGATTAAATGTGAAAATAAGTGTAAGAAGCATTAAGTGATGTTAAACAGCCATGTGTGGAGATTACAAGGCACAGTGTAAGTGGGATCCATCCTCATACTAGATTCAGGTCATAGATTGGGCATACCAAACCTACTTGACATTTTATTTTAGCTATAAATTTCAATTCGTAATAGCTGTACATACTTCATTATTGCAGAAATGATGCATAGAACTAATTTTATTGTGCAGAGAAAGCATAGTGACTTAACTCAACTTTAGCTTCCTTCCTTTCATGTAGTTTAATGATAGATCTGTTATTCCTTTTCCTAAGAAAAAGGTTTCACACCTTTCAACTCCTAGCAACTCTGCTGCCCTCTTTTTCATTCAATCTGTAGCTTACATAGTACAGTACTAAAGTCTATGTAGTCATCATTGTACCTCTCTATTTTCCTAATGAAAAATTACCGATAAATGTACTGCAATATGTTACCATATGACATGCCTTGTTCTGTAATTGCTAATTACTCTCATCTTGGAAACACATGAGTTCTTTTTTCCCCCAAAAGAGGATCACTAAGATAACTTTCTATCTACTCCTACATGAATACAAACTGTCGTCTCAAAAATTTTGCTGTTTTGATTTTCTCTTTCCGTAATAAATAGATATGTGTAATGACATACAGCTGAGTCTAGGTATACCTGTTAAAAAGTGTGGCAGATTTATGTCCACACTTGCCATTGATCCTTATCATCTACGTGTTTTTTGCAGGGGAATGACTTCACAGTCATCCACTTGTGATGAGTGCAAGTTGTGGCTGCCTCTGAAGAAAGTTTATAGCTCTTTATTTCAGTGTTTCTTGACCTGCTGGGTCTCCCTTGTGATCCTCTTGGACTGGGTCCTCTAGGGGAATTGGTGGGAGGAGGAGACCTTAGCTTATTTATACAATGATGGCGTTACATAGTTACCTGCTGAAATTGCTGAAGCTCTGGCCTTGGTCACAGAGATGAAAATAATAAAGTGTGGGCATGAACTCATTTGAGACAGTTCTCTTTGGTTCTGTAGTCTGCTCCTGGTGGCTGAAAAAGTTGACAGTAGCTGGAGACCAGTCATTGACTTCTCACTGCTGAACATGTTTGTTCATCAAACTCTGTTCAGCATGGAGACGGCAAATACTGTGCGGTCTACCATCAGAGAGAGACTTCATGCCTTCATTGGATCAAGACATGTATTTCCAAATACCCATCCATCAGTCCTACAGAACGTACTTAAGTGAAAAAGGAGGAAAAGGTAAGTCTCACACTCAGGCATGAGATGACATACCTAGTCATGCTGATAGGCACGGCAGCAGCGGGTGTCTTTTCGTCAGACATTCGTATTAGCAGGCACAGAGAGGTAGTCCTACCATTCTTGTTCAAGCAGGAATTCCTGGCTTGGCTGTGGCAATGTCTTCTGAGACATCTTTATTTGGTAAAGAAACTCTTTCTACATGAGCATCTCCACCAGCAATGGCTTTAGTGGTGTCTGAAGTATTACTGGTCAGTAGCCAGTGATTTCCCATCCCGTCGGGTTCCAGTGGAACAGGCGGTATGGAATAATTATTCCTGTTGGCTGAGCAACAAAAACCTCACCCTTGGAGCTCTACTCAGCTCCCCACCTCTTGAGATACTTTTGTTCTTGGATGTATCCAAGGAGGGGTGGGCTCACACCTTGGAGAATAATGTCATTTCAGGGGTCTGGTCTCCATAAGAAAAGCACCTGTATATCAACCTGTTGGAATTACAAGCCGCATTCCCATCACTCAAGCTTTCCAATAGAGTTTAATATGGTACATGTATTTTGTTCTGGTGAGCAACAACACTACTGCTGTAGTGTACGTTACAAGGCAAGTTGGGACATTCTTGTACATTCTTTGCAAGTTAATAAAGCAGGTGTATATCTGGGCCATGAATATTGCTGTAGAGTTGTCAGTAAGGTTCATTCAAGGCAAGAGTAATGTACCATCAGACATGCTTAGTCGCCACACGGCTGAACAGGAAATTCCTGGTATTCTGCTCCCATTCCAGATCCTTTTCCTACAGTCAAAGAGACTTCAACACTTGGGTCAATCTGGATTTATACACCTTTCCTTCCGACAATTTGTACTCACCCCTTTTCCTCTCTTTTGTCTGATTTATCGATTAATCATTATTGTTTACAATATGAGGTCTTAGGATGACCCAGATAGCTCTTCAGAAGTACCATCTCTCATTAGAGTCAATTCCACTTCACGGGTAAAGACTATCCATCATTTCCTCCAAGGAAGAAGTATTTTTGGAAGGCAGTGCACATGAGTTGTCTGGATACCCGTGAAATTCTCTGCAACTGTCTACCAGGGAAAGTGAGCTATATTCTGCGATTGGTGTCGTTGAAGGGATAATTCTGTAATTGTAGTCTGCAGTTTTGTGATTTTCTAGTCTTTCTTCGCCAAGAAAAGCCGCTCTCAGTCTCAGCCTTGTGTTAGGTCTTCAGACTGAAGAGCTAAGATATTTCCTACTCATTAGAATTGTCTGTGCTAGTGAGGAGTTTTGAACAGTCTTGTCTATCCCAGGACCTCAGATCTGCATAGTAGGATATGACGTGTTCGTAGGTTTGTTATGCGTGCCCTATACGATCTTGCGAAACAGGCATCGAATAGTGATTTAATTCTTGAGAGTTCTTGCTAGCCATAGGTTTAGCAAAGGGTGTTAGGGAGCTTCATAAAATCTATATTACAAGTTATTCTGAAGGATGGAAGATATCCTTTACTTTTGCTCCAGAGTTCATAGGCAAGACCCAAAAGTCATGCCATCCACAGTACACGGTTCAAGTTCTTATCCATCTCTTCTCTTTAGGAGGCATCAAGAGCTAATCATGAAGATATACTACTGTTGTGTAAGGTCTCTACAGCACTATTAAGAGGACTTTCCTCTTCAGGCCTGAGCACCAAAGACTTTATCATCACCAGCAGTATCCAGAGTAATGTATCCAAGAACACTGTTTTGTTTTGGCTTTGTGAAGTCTTCAGGCACACCTATCCTTCAACCAGCAAGTGAGTTGGAGCTCCATCTCAGGCAAGGGCTCATGAAGTCAGGGTGTCGACTCCACCCTAGCATTTAGGAAGAACCTATGTGTGGCTTATGTGTTAGAGGCAGGAGTCTGGATAGGCCCAGACAATCTTAACCTCCCACTACTTGCAGGACTATATCCACAAGTATTTGGATACTTTTACCTTTGGTCTTGAATCACTTAATCTCTCTTGTGATTATCACTCTTGGGTCAGTTGTGCAGCAGGTTGTGTAGCCAGCCTAGCTCCCTCAATGGCAAGGGGTATCTAGTTTGTTAGCTGTTTTGACATAAGCCAAAAATGAAAGGTAGAATAACTGGCCTTTTACTTTTCTTTCCACCTCCTGTTTTTGGGGTGCAGTAGTTGTGGCTATTATTATTTGGATGTACCTTCTGATGCAGGGGAGCTTCATAACCGAGCAACCTTTTTCAGACCGGATTTGTTATGCATCTCCCCCATCCTCTTAGACAGGGGTTAAGATGAATAAGATGTAATTAAATCCATGATTTATAGTGACTGCGTATACATTCAAACAGCATATTCCGTATGAGGATATACTTTCTCCTATGACTGAGTATCATTTATTCCTAGTACAAACCTAATTTGACACCTTTGGCATTCCTGTTCACAGACTGTTAAGAGGTTAGTGAAGTCATCACCTTTGTTCTTGTAGATTTGGATTGAATTGGATTATAAAATTTAAGCCTCAAACCACACTGGGGCATCAAAGGCCATTCAGCACTATTATGCTCCTCTAGAGGACCTGGTTCTCTGACTACTCCGGGAAAGTTGATTTAGCCAGAATTTTTGGTTCATAGGATCTTCCTCCCTCCAAAAGATGAGTGTCCTATTAAAGTACAGTTTTAAAGTAATTTGTATGTTTCTTAACTATACAAACCTGACTCCTTCAGGTTACATTTCATACCTCAATCACCCCAGAAATCCCATTCCCAGAGGTCAAAAATGCTAATCAGGCTGAGTGACAGGTGGGTTGGGCATTTCCCAACACCTTTCAATAGTTGTAACTACCTTGGTAAATTTTAATGGTCATTCCAGCTTTGCTAAAGTCATACTCCCATCAAAGGACTCAATTATGTGTAGTTAGGAAAAATGCAAATAACTTTTAAAATTATTGATTTTTCTGAAACTTTCTTATCATTGTGTACACACCACCTTAAGCGTATAGTGTGAAAACCTTTCGTGTATTAATCAACATGAAATTTGTATGACACCTGACTGGATATCTAAACATATCCAAGCCCTGCCTGGCAGACCCTCTTCTTGGAAAGTGAGAAGCTTATGGCATTGTCTGTAGCTTTTCCAAGGCTCTTGACTGTGTGTAGCAGAAGTATTTTTTTTTTAGCCAAAATTTGTACTTAGAATCTATTATTCTTTTATAATCTGAATTTGGTTTCTTCTCTGATCATTTTGTTATAAAGGTGTTGCAGCTGCCTGTTTTCTTGTCTGCAGCGTGCCTCTTATGGATCTACTGTTCTTTACCCTTTGTCTCCATTAGTGATATTCTATAGACTCTCACTAATTATAATTTTTCACTATCTTTTCCTAATTATAGTTAACAGTGAACCATGTGAAAAACATGTACTGTCCTCTTTACCAGCAAGTCAGAGTTTTTCATAAAACATCATGTTCTACACAGGAGAAAAGAAGCTGATAGGGGTTAAGGCCGATTCACACGACCCATTTTCTTTCCGACAGGCTCGCCGGCGGTTAAGCGGCGTCTAGGTTTCTTACATGTATTCAAATGCAACTGTTCACACGACTCGTCAGGCAGACGGCGGCCCTCGGACGTCAGCCTACCGAGTCGGCTCGGCTTCCTCCCCAAGAAACCTCGCCCGGTTTGACGGCCGTTAGCCATCCGTTCCAACCAACTGGTTGATGTTGTTTCGTGCTAACGAGGACCTGTATCGTATCTGTTCGTTTCGTGACCTACAACCTTGACTTTTCCTCATAGTATAGTCATAAAGATTAGAGTTAGGTTGTTGTTGACACCATGTATGAGAGCTTAATTGAACTTGTTCAAGGGTATGAGGAGATGTTAGACATGGCAAACAAAATATGTAGGAATAATTTACATGAAGAAAAGATATGGAAAATGACTGTAAAGGCATTGAATAAAACAGGTGGATTTTAATATTCTTGGCATGGTGCATAAAGTATAATGAAGTTGCATAACTTATTTTATCAACACAGTTATCAACCAACATTTTAAAGTGTCAAAATTATCGTAATTTACTCGGTCTTCATGTGACAGAGTCTAAGTAAACAATGAAAACCGCGCGCGGGTAAACGGATACAGAACGCCTCGTGTGAATGTACAACATTTCAACGGCGGTTAGCCACCACCCAGCCTGTCGGAAAGAAAACGGGTCGTGTGAATCGGCCTTTATTCAACATTTGAATATTATTTGGATTGAAATTTAGAGAGTAACTGGGTTATAGTTATTTTTTCTCATAGTATATACTTGATATTGTAATGATTTCCCCTTGTTGTAATGCTTGTTTTTCTTTTCTTTTCACAGTGAAGTTGTTTCATTGGATAGATATTGCTGTGATCGAGGAATAACCTTAGTGCCTGCATTTGATGTAGAAGATAGTGTTCCTACAGCCCAACTCAGTGCTCTTACTGGGACCATAAAATCAACGCTTACACATTTTCCTTCAGCCAGGTATTTCACTTGATTGGAGTATTATTAACCTTTGCAATAATCTGAAGCATTTTCATATTCAATACTGTGTAACCATGTACGCTTACTTTTGAACCTTGCTGGTCAAATTTAATTTGTTTTAGGAGGCCATTCAAACTCCAAGTTTATTTTTCCTAAAGGAGGTTATGTAAATGGGTTAATCTATTCCAGTCCCCCCTAAAATCACTCTTTTATAAAACATTTTTACCAAAAGTTTAAAACATCATGAATAAAATAGATCAGAAACAAGCATACCACTCTTCTCTCAATTCTACTGTGGCTCCAAGGTTTAAATTTTCTTCATTTATCATTCAGCATTATAGTTTTTTTAATTTATACAGACACCATACCCAAAAGCAAGATTATTAGGAATTAAGAAAAAAATATTTAGGTTTTGTGAGTTTGTAACTAGAATACACAAGGTTGCCGTTACTCTGGCTCCTCTTGTTATAAAATAGGAATGGTAGAGCTTTTAGCAAGTTATAATTGTACAGTACTGTAATTTGACTGATGTAAATTCATTTGATATCCCAGTAAAAATCTGTTAAAAAACTTTGTTCCAACACCAATAAGTTCAAACTGAGACATATTCAACCTCTTGGGTTTCAGTATAAGGTGGAAAGAGTTGCCATGCTATTTCTTTTTTATTAATGAGAGATATAAGAGTATAACTTCCTTGTTTGTGGATATTGCATTCAGAGCCCTTCTTGCGTACACACATAATATGCAATCCCAAAACTCTACAAATAGAAAAAAAAAAAGATCGCAAATGTAGCAGTATCAGCCAAAATCTGCTGAATCCCTAGTCAGGCTGGTAGTAACGAAGAGAAGAAAACTCTCCTTTTGATCTTTCATTTTTTGATGTCGGCTAACACCCAGAAGTGGGGGAAGTGCCAGGGTAGATAGATAGATAGGTAGAAAAGACTGTGAAGGAAATTTATATAAAATTTTATCTGGTAAATTGGTTTATACAAAATCAGAATCAAATATAATTAATAGATACAATATAGAGTTGCGGAAATACTGTTAAAATGGATTAAGGATGATTAGGAAAAAAAAGGGGAAATAATGATAATTCAGAATAAGGCATGGAATAAAGGTATAAGAAATAAACTAGACTGAAATAAACAGTAATGCCTGAATAACAGAAATGAAAAGGAAATAGAACAGAGAGAATGGGAGAAATGGTTGAGACTTTTTGGCCAATACTTCCATTACTTGAAACAGCAGCCTACACTACCGAGCGGTGATGTAATGGTACACAGTTTAAAAGTTTTGCCCGTTGGTTTCATAAATTTTCAAAAGTGGTAAGTTATCTTTTCAACATTTATAAAGCAAACCTCCTTGTGTAAAAGGGTAGCAGGTGCGTTTTTAAAAGATATTTATTGTGCTTTCAGGGTGAAAGTAAAAAAAGTTGAAATGCAATTTGTAGATGATTGTATATCCTGGAAGTTCTTTGGTTATGCAAAAAGTACAGGAATATATATTCTAGATTTGATTGTTTATGAAGTATGAAATTTTTATCATATTCATAATATATATTAAGATATATACAGTATTCTAGATTTTAGATTATGTTTATGAAATCCGAAGTTTTTATAATTGTAGTATGCAGTATATTGGAAAGAAATTGAGATGTGGGGGAGACTAAATTAATAAGTACTGTATATATAACTGTTGTGTACAATCAGGAAAAATCAACATTAAAGAGGTAGAAAGTCTCAGCATTTTCAAAAATAAGGTTATATATAAATAATGATATTTCCTACATTTTTATTTTATTTTATAGTGGATTGTTTTGATATTTCTAATAGCAGGTTTCATTGATATTTTCAGATTTGTCCATTTGGGTCCAAGATTGACTGCATTGTTAGCTGATGCTAGTCTCAGTTCTAGAACATTGGGAAGCAGCCCTTGGGCTCAGTTGGGCCTCTCTTCTTCAGCTGTGCTATTAGTGTGTGCTAATGTGTTTCATAATAAAAGCCAACAATTGGCTGCCCTTCCACCTACAACCATATTGGTTGAATATGGCTTTCAGGTAAGTTTTCTTGTTACTGATTCATGTAAATGGCAATTTATTAGACTTGTAGGTCTTTGGTCATCAGAATGGTAATTGAATAAGTTACAATAATCTCAGTACAGGCATTGATGGTTTCTGAACTCTGTGTCAGTTGCTCACCTGATAATTCATCAACTATTCTTGATTTCATATATGAAATGTCATTCTGTATCTTTTGAGAGTCAGGAGGTTAACTTGGTTAAATTCAATTAAAAGTACGAGGATATGTAGTTGTTTTCCAGATAAGCCACAAATGTGTGCCAGGTTTATGGACAAACTTCTCATTGATCTTATCATCTTTGTGCCTTTTGTTGACTCATGACTTCACAGTCACATATAGGTCCTCCTTGTTTATTGCTGGTATTCTATCAGTGGGAGCTTTTTTTTTTTATTGCCGTTGGTTTCCAATGTCGTCGCCAAGAGAAGCACCTCTTTATTGCAGATGGGAAAGGCTATTGCTCATTTTTAAACAGTTTCAATTGAGGAACATGGATCTTTGTTCCTCATGGGAATTGTGTATGCTAATGAAGAGCTTCAAGCACTCATGCCCAGTCTCATCAAGTCTTTTATGAGTTCTCCATGCAACCATTTCAGATAAGTATCAGGTAAAGCTCCGACACTCTAGATAGTCTTTCGGTTAACTTTAGTTTCTGCAAGCGAGTTGGTGAGCTTTTGATATCTTGTATGTCACAAGTTGTTCTAAAGGAAGGAAGTTTTCCTTAGTTTGTTCCTGAGTGTGTAACCACAACCCAACTGCCCATAGTACCAGGGTTGGGCCAATCTCTCTCTCTTCTGAGCAGGTGTCTAAAGGGCATTAGAATGACTGGGTTCTCTGTTTTGCAGAGGCTCTACAGCACTATATTGAGAGGACTCTGCACTTCAGGCCTAGACTCCAAAGACTTCTTTTAATATTGGCAGCATAAAGTAGAAAGATATGCCAAGAACACCGTTGCTATCAAGCTTCATGAGAACATTAGTTGTTCCTATACTTCAACCAGTGTAGGAGTTGAAGGTTCAACTCAGGCAAGGGTTCACAATGGTAAAGATATCGGGTCCTCTTTGGCGCCCATGAAGAACCTGTCCGAGGCTCAGGTATTAAAACAGAAGTCTGTTGTCACAGATTTCCTTTACCTCACATTACCTACAGGAGTATTCCCATAGATTCTTGAGTACCTTTACCATTATTCCTATGGTTGCTGCTCAGCGAGTTATGGAACCAGCCTAACTCTTTCCCGTGACAAGATGCATTTAATCTAAGATAGAAGTTTTTTTAATAAGCCTAGAATGAAAGGTAGATTATGTGGAGTTCTACCATTCTTTCTTTCTCCTCTCGGGGTGCAGCAGGCAGCCGATTGGGACTACAGTTTACCCCAAAGGCAAAGTAAAGTCCTTCAAAAAGAAGGCAGTCATGCTTACTCCATACAAATGGGAAAAAAAACATTCTAATAGAACTCATAGCCGCTATAATCTGGCCTGGGTGGCAAATGTAGTTGAGTTTTATAACTTAGCAAACTTTTTTCTCAGACAAAATTTGTTAAGAAGTATCTTCCCTCCATCCCCCCAGCTCAGGGAAAAGACATACATAATGTATTGAAAACCATTTCTTAATGCATATACTGTACTTTTAAGTAATTTGTATTTTTCCTACCTATACAAACCTGAGTGGTTCAAGTTACACTTCCTATCTCAATCATCCTGCAAGTCTAAGGCCCAAGGTCAAAAGTCGGTGTTGAGCTGATTGACAGGAGCTGATTGACAGGTGGGCAGAGTTTACCTGCTACATGTCAGTAGTTATGATTGTTATATTTTTAAATGTTCTAGCTTCTCTGAAGGTACACTCCTAAAAACAAACTCGGGTTTATAGTTAGGAAAAAAACATTCTATAAAATCATGTCACATTGATTACTTTGAAGAGGATACCTATGATTTATTTGTATTTTAGAAGTGTATCATTTGTGAAAGGGAGTAGTTATGTTATCAGATCTTTTCCAGAATATTTTTTCTATGTAATTGAGAAGTTGTATGGAATGCAGTTGGGTAAATTTTAATCAAGATTCTTTTTTTCAGTAGCTACCATGATTTATGGAAAATATACTGTACAATTTTTGAAGTTTTCTGAAGAAGTGAACTTCCAGTGTGTCTTTTAAGGTTATGGTGGTGGAAGGGTATAATATTTTCTGATGCATTGCTATAAAATACAGTACTTGTGTATTCTATTATCATTTAATATAATGGATTTCTAGTGTCTTATTATTAATATCTTTCTATGGTACTCTTTGTTTTGATAAAATCTTTCAGAACATTTTCTGTTACAAAATATTTTAGCTTGTAAGCTTCTGTAAAAATGCATTTAGATTTCCGTACCATTTATTTTAATGAAAATATTTGTAGACCCTCTCCTAGAGTTTGTCTTGAAACAAAGGTGATTTCCTGTAAATGTAGGTAGCTTAGTTCCTTTTTGGCTTTGCAGGCTGATTATGACTTCTCCAGAGGAGTTCAGCTTGCTGTAGAGACTGGTAGAGCTTTGACCATGTGTCCAGGGACGGCTGCTTGGAGTAGTTTAAGTGGGTAGGTATTGAAATTGTATGATCTTAATATCAGAGTTATTTATTTACAGTAGTTCCAATTTACTATGCTTAGTATTGTATTATTTTATAGATTCATGCATTATCCTTTCTAGGATTTAACCATGTATTTCCCTGAACCAAGTTACATTGTGACAATATTATGTTACCTGTTGAATAGCATAGTCGAGTTTATGTGACAGTATTATATTACCTGTTGAATAGCATAGTCGAGTTTATATGTTAATGTGAACTCTTCTTTCTATTTTCATGAATGATAGATTGCATTGCTGTAGTTTTTGCCTTTTGAATAGACAGTTGGTTAAGGGCATTGCACTATGGATGGAAAATAACTCTCAAGGGTAGTTTTCCTTCATAATTATTTTGTTTTTTCTCAGGAACACAAGTTAAAATACAAATGGCAGGCTTGCCATAAGGGCTAATTTTAAATTAAATTAAATTTTTTTTACAGGTGGCCAGAAGCTGGTGTAAGTAATGTGTATAATGGAATTGTGAGTGGTGCTGAAGGAGGTGCTGGTGGAGTTGTCGTTGCTCACTGGTCCAGTTCGGCTGCCCTCACCCCGCTTGTCTTTGCATGGCCTCCTGTGCTTGTTGCAGCTGGTCTTTCGTGGAATCATAATACACACTGGGTTAGTTTAGTTAAGGGTTGATTTGATTTTAACAATAATAAGTTATAGAGAAAATTAGATTTTTCTTGATCATTTATCCAATTTATTTTTATATGAAAACTTCGGAAAATAAGTGCTGTATATCAAATCATGTAGTTTTGTATTACTTTACTGTATAAAATGTACTGTAATAACTTATTCTATTAACCTTACTAAGTCTGTAGTGTTTTTTAGTTAATTTTTTTTTATGCAAAGCCAAATGGCATCTTTATTAATTGCATATTATTATATGTTTCATCAACTTTGTCTATTTATGGGGAAAATATTTTCTTGTAAATTAATTAGTTTTTAGGTTTTTTCAAGTAGATGTGCAAGTTTTTAATTTATAACAAATAGTTTTAAAATTGCTCATGGAAGAATACATTAATTTTAACGATTTCATCATCAGTCTTTGAATAATATTTTGGAAAACAAACATTAAATATTAAACATTTATAATGATACTAGTTATAATATTTTGTAAAGATGTAATTTTATGCATTTCTCCAGGATTATGTCCATTCTTCTGTTGGTGCCTTGATAGATACCCATCTAGTTCGTGTACCCCATTGTGGAATGGGTGCAGCCTTAATAGAATTAGGTCGCTGTGAAACGTGGGTGACACGAATGGCCCGTGGTCAGCCAGCAGCAGATGTTGTCAACTTGCCTTCTTCATCCCCGGGTTCTGCCTTGTATCAGCTTTTAGCTGATCCTGATAGCCTTTCCTTAGATAACCTTTCACCGGAAGTGTTTACGGTTAGTATGGCGGTTCTATTAGATGTAAAAATATGAGGAATGTTTGAAGGATTTGCCTGAAAGCAAAACTTTAAGAGAAAAGTTTACTTGAAATAATTAGGTTAAGGAAGAAAAGGAACAGGGTAACTAAGTAGGATTGCTTATGGGAGATTTTGAATAATTTTTTTTCAAAACATTAGGTATGCAACTTTACACGTTTAACTTGTGGTATAAAGTTCTGAAACCCAAATTAGGCATGAAAGGTAATTTTTTAACACTTGGCCAAGCTTCCAGATGTTTTTATATTTTCTGCATTCATAAGTTTAATCTGCTTGCACTCTGGCAGCCATCGCCTTTTAGCAATGCATATTCTGTTCAGTGTCATTCATAATTTTCTGTGGTTGCTGGTATTGAACATTTAGAAGCATAGTTTGTATATATTGTGCATATACCTTAAATGTGTATTTTTTCATTTCTCCATTTATTCTTATGTTTTTTTGTGCATTGGAAATCATTTACTTCATTTATATTTAGCCAATTAGAATTTATAGCTAAACAATAATTTGCAGGGCCAATGAATTTAACCACAAACTTACTTGACTTGAATTTTCCATTTTATTGAATGGGTATAATCTATTTGACAATCAAAGTGTCTTTACATATCATCATCAGTTTCATACTAGTTCCATGACCTCAATTATTCTGACACTCACTCTTGCATTGGCAAAGATTGGTACAGGAAAGTTCTTTGTTCTACAAGAACATCTGGCAGAAGAAAAGTCTGTTTTTGCATTGGCAGCTAACTTTGCCAATGATGGCCTCTTGAGCTGGAAGGTCACCTGCAATGGTTGGATTCAGCTAGCCATCAGTTTTCATACAGGTTTGGACCAGTCACAGCTGCATTAAGAAATGTTAATTCACACTCATCAGGGACATAGGCATGGGTCATCACTTTATACAACTCATCACTTCAGCAGCAAATGAGTTTCCACGAGTCAATTCAGTTTGGCTACTTTAATCTTTCTGATAACATCATGCTCTTTAACAGTTGACAGCACTTGGCCCATGATAATGCTGCTATCTATTTTTAAAGGGTCAATTCCCTAGAAACTGACCATATATACATATGGTCAGCACCCAAGCTAGGACCAGGGAAGGCCAGGCTCCTCCTAACCCCAATCCTTAGCTCACGAGGATGATGAGGTTCCAAACACGAGAAATTATCGAGCTTGAGTGGGACATGAAGTCTGGTCCAGCGATCACCAAACTGGGATGTTTCTAATAGTTTACCGCAACCCTAACAATGTCATGTTCCAAATCGAACTGACTTTAATTCTTTTACAACATGGGAGAGTTCTGATGTAACCATGAAGAACCTCTTTCTAGCATTGTCATTGTTAGAGCTGCCAAGTCCAGAATTAATTTTCATCAACATGCCTCTCTGGAATAGAAAACAGTCCACTTCCTTTGTTTCTTTAAATACGGGACTTGAAGTGTGGCAAGGAATTGAGGATCTTTTCCTTCTGCCACTTTCCATTGAATGTAGGCATGTGATTTTCCAAGTTTTTGTGTCAAGAATATTGACATGCAATATGTGGTTTTGATATCTTCCATAGGTAAGCATACTTCGTTCTGTTTGGCCATCAATGAGGTGCGAGCAGATTTGTACGTTGTAGGATCAATTGAATGTGCATTCCCTGATGCAATGCATGTGTTCAGTCTTGCTTTTAGCATGTTATTATTAGATCTTATAGTTGATAGAGCTGCTCATCATCATCTTTCTGACATGAAACCCTGCTCCTTATCCTGTGGACATCTGTGGGAGCTCATGAATGTTGAAGAACTAGATGTTGAGGTGCCTGATTCGTCCATTTCGGTGCTTTCTCTTTTCTGTCCATGTTTCTTGGCATTGTGGCAGCTAGTAGCTAATGCATGTTCTTAACAGTCTTAGGCACATTGGCCTTCTCTTCTACTATTTCCAGCACACACTGGTAGGAGTCTAGCTGGAGATTTTGCACCAACTACTCCTTTTCAGCATCAGACTGGCAGACTCTGCTTCCAGTTCATGGACTCCTGAAATTGACAAGTAGCTTCTTCAGCTGCTTGTGGTTTGTCACTCATATTTAGAGCCTGCAAAAAAAAAAAAAAAAAGCATTATGATACGACCATAACTTACTTTTGGGTTACAGTACAGTAAACTGTTCAACATAAATAATATAGACGTATTGCAATAATCAGACCACTAAACATGCCCTTGTGGTTGGAGATTAATATGGCCTAATGACCAATTGTCTTATTAAATTAATAAGTACAGTATTTGCAAGAACTCCTTTGTAACAAATGTCTTTACATCTGCAACTGAGAGCATTGGATTTCTTGTCCTTTAAAATTGTAGTTAAGTTGTCAAAATGAAAGTTCTAGCTTATTTATACATACATACATATACCAAGGCACTTCCCCCAATTTTGGGGGGTAGCCGACATCAACAAATGAAACAAAGCAAAAAAGGGGACCTCTACTCTCTACGTTCCTCCAGCCTAACAAGGGACTCAACCGAGTTCAGCTGGTACTGCTAGGGTGCCACAGGCCACCCTCCCACATTATCCACCACAGATGAAGCTTCACAATGCTGAATCCCCTACTGCTGCTACCTCCGCGGTCATCTAAGGCATCGGAGGCAGCAGCAGGGCCTACCGGAACTGCGTCACAATCGCTCGCCATTCATTCCTATTTCTAGCACGCTCTCTTGCCTCTCTCACATCTATCCTCCTATCACCCAGAGCTTTCTTCACTCCATCCATCCACCCAAACCTTGGCCTTCCTCTTGTACTTCTTTATAAGCTAGAATATTAAAGACATTTTTCACAACTATTTTGTAAATTCAAAATGGTAACCAAATATAGATTGAGACAAAGGGAAACATTGGTTTTCTGATACTCATACTATGAGGTTTCCAAATGTTTATAGTTTTCATACTCTCCACAAATATCCAACAAAGTTTTTCTAGCTGTCTTGAGTTCTTAGCAATAAACTGATGTTTGCTTTGGAGGCAGTTTTGAAGGTATGGTGCTGAAGCATCGTTTAGTTTAATAAAGTTATTTATGAAATAGTAAATTTATACCTGTTTTCCAGAGTGTGATGCGCCATGTCCGTAAAGCAGTTCGGGAAGGAAGAAGCAGTGGTATTCCCGGACAGAAGTCTCCCTCGTTTGTGAATGGTGGGATATCAGTTGGAGTAGGACAAGAAACTATTTCATCACCTTGGCCTTTAGCAACTTTGGTGACCCTAGAACTCCATTTGGCCATGGACATGATACTCACTGCATGCAGGTAAACAACCAGTCACTGATTACGTTTTTATCATATAGTATATAAAATCATGTTATCGATTAATTTTCTATCACTGAATGTAGGTGAATTGTAACTGTTGTTGCTTTAATTTTATTTTAATATTTGACTTAAAACCAATTAGTTTTTATTTCAATATTTACAGTTTTTCATTCTGCTTTTAATATTTGAAAATCTCATAATGTAATGTATACAGTATTTGCAAGAAACATCAGGGCGAGGTTGGGTATGGAATGTTGGGATTTTGTTAGTGCATATGGGCCAGGTCATGAGAAAAGTGAAGAAGAGCAGGATGAATTCTGGAATGAATTAACTAGGTGTGCAGAAGGACTGGGTAGAAGGAGTTATGTAGTTGTCATGGGTGACTAGCTAGAGTGGGTGCTGGAGAGGTAGAAGGTGTCAATGGGAAGTATGGCGTACCGTGTGAGAATGAGTGGCAAGAGACTGGTAGATGCAAGTATTGAGCAAAAACTGGTAATAAGTTGGTTTTTCAAAAAGAAAGATAATAACAAGATACATAGGTAAGCGTGGCATTTGGAAGAGTGTTAGAAGGGCATTATTGGATTATGTGTTGATAACTAGAAGAATGTTTGGAAGATTTAAAGACGTGCACGTGTTTAGGGGTATGGCTAACGGTGTGTCAGATCATTTTTTGGTGGAAGGAAAATTAGTTGTAGCAAAAGAGAAGAGTGGGGGAGGGATGTAAAAGGGAGGTAGTGAGGGTTGAAGAGTTAATTAAACCAGAGGTAAAAATTAATATCAAGAAAGGTTGGAAATGGCACATGACAAGAGTGAAAGTGAGAGACTATGGTAATTTTGAGGAGGAGTGGAAGTTAGTAAAAGAAACGTTTGTTGGGATTTCAAGTGATATGTGTGGCAAGAGGATTGTTGGAAACAGCTTAAGGAAGGGTAGTGAATGGCGGGATGAAGGAGTGAAGATAAAAGTGGAAGAGAAAAAAAGAGGGCTTTTGAAGAATGGCTGCAGAGTAATAGTGTAGAGAAGTATGAAAGATATAGAGAAAAATGTAGAAGTAAAATGTAAGGTAGCCAAGGCAAAGAGGGCAGCTGACTGGAGGTGCGGTCAGGGATTTGGGTCGTTAATATGAAGAGAATAAGAAGTTTTGGAAAGAAGAGAAAAGAGTAAGGAAGGGTGGTTCAGAAATTGAAGATGGAAATAGAAGGTTGTTAAAAGGAGAGTAGGCAAGGAAAAGGTGGGCAGAATATTTTGAAAGTTCACTGAATGTTGAGGATAATAGGGAGGCAGATATAATTGCTGTTATGCCTCAGTGTCTTACACATGAAACACAAACTAGACAAAAATATAGTAGCATGGATTTAGCACGCACAAGTTTAGCACTAATCATGACGTTATCCAAAGTATGTCTTGAATTGTGCACAGCAGTTTTGGCTACTGAGACAAGTGTCAAGATTAGGAGGGTGATAAAACATCCAGTCAAACACTCCAGCTTTCGGTCAGATAGTACAATAGTTCTCCAATTCATTAAGAGCACCGAACGTCAATTCCAAACTCTCAATGCTAATCATTTGGGGACGATTCATAGGCGCTCCAAACCAGAACATGGTGGCATGTTAGTTCAAAACAAAATCCAGCAGATGATGCCACAAGGGGACTGACAGCCCAGGACTAGCTTGCCGGCAGAAGATGGAGACACTGGGCCAATTTTCCGGAGCAACCTTCGACCTGTTGGCCATTACAGCCGTTCGTTCTGGAGGCACCATTTGATGACCCTGAAGTTGAGAAAGGAACCTCCACTATGACAACACACATGCAACCACCCAACAAAGATAAACACTTCCATTTTGGTACGCCCTTCAACCTGCTACAGCGCTACAGCTTGGATCCTCAAATTCTAGTACTGGCTCAGATCTGGAAAGGCACACCCCACCAACCTGCGACTCACAGTGTTAGAAATTCAAGAAGCCAGGGAATATATTATAAGGGCCCTCCAACAATGCAGGTTTGGAGATGACATAGCATTGCTGCAGTTAGGGAAGTTAACAAGGCAAAGTTCATCCCACAGGCTAGAACCCTATCCTGGTGAGTGGGGAATCATACGGGTAGGAGGTCATATCCCACACGAACATGACCCTAGTGCCACGTTAGGTACAATCCTCTTGCAAAAACATCATCACATCACTACCTTGATAGCACTAGATGCACATGCCTTTTCAGCAGGTCACTCGGGCCGCGAACATAAAATGGCTTCATTACAGCGACATTATTGGATCATAGAAGGGTACTCAACCATCGACAACATTCTCTGAGCATATATCATTTGTCGCAGGGTGAACAGGGAAAATAGTCCTCCAACGGACCAGTTGGCGTCTGCTGAAGTCTTATGTCGCCGTTTGAAACATACACAGCTTCTGACCGATCGGTTTTGGCACAGGTGGAAAGCAGAGTACCTGCAAACACTTCAACTGTGCAAACGCAACATCAAGACTACACGGAATTTTCTGTTTGATGACTTAGTACTCATTGTGGATCCCAATTTCCCATGAAGTCGTTGGAAGTCGGGCAGAATTTCAAAGGTCATACCGGTTTGTGATGGGCTTGTAAGGAAGGTACATGAATGCACCTCCACTGGAACACTTATCAGACCAATCGTGAAACTGTGCCAGTTTGAAGTTTGCTTGACATACTAAGAGTAAATAGAACCAGTAGTGAAAAATTGGGCATAGTATGCCCAATGGGGGGAGTGTAATCACCATAACAGCGAATGTAGAATAAGTATATGTGTGAAATAAATAATACAGCTATACGGAAGAAAGGGAACTAGAATAAATAGTTAAAAGCTAGTTAGAGAAAATATGCTTACTATGGAAGCGCTCATCCCGGGCGCATTAACCTTTAGCTCTAACACATGTCGAACACCACCATAGGAAAAGAATCAAGCCATTGATGTGCGGAGCATAAACACATCTCCATCGTGAATGTATAACGTTGTTGTGAACGAGAATTTGCAGAGAATACACACCATAGAGCAATCTCCAAATCTACCACAATACCGCATCGTGTTTGATTGTAGTTGCCTCTTTCTCTAGCGACTAATGTTGGAATAATTGATACCGCAGTGTTGAATTCACAACAAATAAATAGTGAATTCAACACTGCGGTATCAATTATTCCAACATTGGTCGCTAGAGAAAGAGGCGACTACATAGGGAGGCAGATATAATTGCTGTTGCAGGTGTTGAGGTGCTAGTGATGGGATATTGAGAATGAGAGAGAGATTACAAGAGAGGAAGCAAGGAGAGCACCAGATGAAACAAGAGTAGGAAAAGCACATGGTATGGATGATGTGAGGACTGAAATGTTAAAGGAAGAGGGTGCGACTGTACTTGAGTTGTATCAATGGTATCAGTAGACTGGGTGTATGCGTGTATTGTACTACTATATAAAGGTAAGGGAGAGTGCATGAGTGTTATAATTCAAGGGGGTATTAGTTTGTTGAGTGAGGTTGGGAAAATGTATGGTAGAGTACTAATTAATAGGATTAAGGATAAAACAGAGAATGCAATCTTAGAAGTACAGTACAGGGTGGTTTTATTAGAGGTAGTGGATGTATGAATGAGATTTTTACAGTTAGGCAGATATGCGAGAAATATTTACCAAAAGGCAAGTTGGTGTATGTTGCGTTTATGGATCTGGAGAAAGCGTATGATAGAGTTGGTAGGGAAGTGATGTGGAATGTGATGAGGTTATATGGAACTGGTGGAAGGTCGTTGCAAGCAGTGTAGAGTTTCTACATAGGCACTAAAGCGCGTGTTAGGATAGGAAATGAAGTGAGCGAGTGGTTTCCAGTGAGAGTGGGGCTGAGACAGGGATGTGTGATGTCAACAAGGTTGTTCAATTTGTTTGTTGATGGAGTGGCTAGACCTGATGGTTGAGGATTGAAACTGACAGACAAGAGTAATCGTAAATGGGAGGTAAATCAGTTGTTGTTTGCAGATGAAATTGTACTGGTTGCAGACTGGGAAGAGAAGCTTGGTTGTTTAGTGATAGAGTTTGGAAGGGTATGTGAGAGGAGGAAGTTGAGAGTTAATGTGGGTAAGGGTAAGGTTATGAGATGCACGAGAAGGGAGGGTAGTGCGAGGTTGAATGTTGTTGAATGGAGAGTTACTTTGAAGTAGATCAGTTCAAGTACTTGAGGTCTGTTGTCGCAGCAAATGGTGGAGTGGAAGCAGATGTACGTAAGAGAGTGAATAAAGGACACAAAGTGTTGGGGGCAGTGAAGGGAGTGGTAAAGAATAGAAGGTTAAGCATAAATGTAAAGAGAGTTCTGTATGAGAAAGTGATTGTACCAACTGCGATGTATGGATCAGAGTTGTGGAGAATGAAAGTGATGAAGAGAGAAATTGAATGTGTTAAGATGAAGTGTCCGAGGAGTATGGCTGGGGTATCTCGATTAGATAGGGTTAGGAACGAAGTAGTGAGGGTGAGAATGGGTGCAAGAAATTATTTAGCAGCTCAAGTGGATATGAATGTATTGAGGTGGTTTGGCCATGTTGAGAGAATGGAAAATGGCTGTCTGCTAAAGAAGGGGATGAATGCAAGAGTTGATGGGAGAAGTACAAGAGAAAGGCCAAGGTTTGGGTGGATGGATGGAGTGAAGAAAGCTCTGGGTGATAGGAGGATAGATGTGAGGCAAGCTAGTATGCTAGAAATAGGAATGAATGGTAAGCGATTGTGACGCAGTTCTGGTAGGCCTGCTGCTTGCTCTGGTTGCCTTGGTGACTGTGGAAGTAGCAGCAGTATGGGATTCAGCGTATGAAACTTTTTTGTGGTGGATAATGGGGGAGGGGGAGCTGTGGCACTCTAAAAGTACCAACCAAACTTGGCTGAATCCCTCATCAGGCTGGGAGGAGCGGAGAGGAAAGGTCCCCTTTTGTTCCTTTGATGTTGCTACCCACAAAATTGGATGAAGTGCCTTGGTAAATCGATAGACAAAAATAAGATCTTGGATGCAAGTCTAATAGGAGATTTGAAGTTTAAGGTCTATGATATTAGAACTGCAGTAATTTTTCTTAGTTGAGTAATTAGACAATCTAGCAGGGTAATGCAGTAATTTTAGTCTTCTAGTAGCATTTTAAACTATATAGATGCTGTCTAAGCAAGTATCTGGCAGTAAATATAGTTTTCTGTAAGCTTTTTAAAGATAATGGCTTGGCCTCAAAGTGTATACTATTCCCAATCCTCTTTACACTACAAGTCAGTGGGGTAGAAAACAGGTTGGTTGTACTGTACACTCTCCTTCCCGCTTACACCACAAGTCAGTGGGGGAGGAGGATCGGCTTGTACCGTATACGAACATCAGGGGATTATACAAAAAGAATAAATGTCATTATTAAATTTTTTTTTCTATGAACATCCACTGATGTTCGTATTGCTAACTCCCACATTAATGGAATTGTTCATTTATAGCTTTCAAATTTAATTAAATTAATATTCCAGGCTTATTTGTAGTCTAGTTTTTGGTGGCCTAAGTACCATACATTAGAAGTAAAAAAGAAAAAAAAAATGGAATTTTTGTAGTAAAATATTATATAGCCAAGTTTCTAGAGAAGCAATATGAACATCAGGCAAGTACAGATATATAACAAATTTTATCAATAAGATTATGTTTACTGTATTATCAGCATCTGTGAAACTCATCTCAATTAAGAACATTTGATGTTAATTCTGTTGTATTGTTTCAAGGCTGGGACGATCCTTGGTCTCTGTGGGTACAAATCCTCGCAGCAATATGGGTGTAGCAGTTGTTAACCCTGGAGTGGGGAACCTTCCCCCAACTTTAAGGACAGACCTTGCCAACAAGTGAGAATAAAAAGTTTTTAAACAGGCATTTTCTTTTACACAATACATGGTACATAAGAGCTTTAGGAGCTCTTGTCTTTAAATTAGTGTACAGAATACTATTGAAACTCATATATTACATTTACATTACATAATTTATCTTTATACAGGTACGTGATGGGAGTAATGTGTCTAATTTCAACTTCTTGACCTTTTATTTTAATTTGGTGATCACCATTAAAACTAAGTGCATATACTGTACATACCAGATAATAAATGAATTTCAGCTTCGTTCTTAATGGGATGGGTAAACCATAGGTTACGTACTTGTTGAGACATCCTTGCTACCAGTTTTGGCATGATGTAAATTTAATTCATACTGGAATGGTTTAATTTTTATCTTTAAATGATTTTTTTTCATGCTAAACAACCTTTACAATTACTGAATAGTTTTTATCACAATCTCATAATTTATATATCCTTCAATCTGAAATTTTTATGATAATTTTTATTAAAAACCCATCAATCATATAGAGATCTCATATAGTCTGAATATCTTGTTAATGAAGCCTCTGTTTGGGTACAATTATCCCACAAGGGAGGATCTATGTGGGGCTGAATGCCCTAGAAATGAGGCTCTATATGTCTGATGCATTCAAAATAATTATAGACCAAATTTTATGCTGTATTTTGTGTTTTTCCAGGGTGCTAGCGCTACGGGAAGTGTATAGTTCAGTGTGGATGCAGGGTCAACAAGGGGCAGGTCTTCAATCATCCCTGTTGGTGCTAACATCACTTCTTGCCAGATTACTTCCTGACCATTCGCTCCATCCATCATGAAAGTAGACCTCAATTTGAATATATAATGTAAATAAACTTAATTTCTATGGAATTCAAGGAATTGAAAGTTTATATGGGGTTAAGTCATTCCAGTTTTTATAGGCTGCGACACAGGCATTGCACTACAGAAAGATTATTTTTCTCCAATGTTTCCCAAAGATTGTATATAACTCAACATAGATTTCTTTACATCAGTATATATTTTTGGAGAGAAAGTATAGTAGTTGCAAAAGTTATATATGCAATAATGCTTTGATATATAGCAATCGTTCCAAAGATATTCTGTATATGTTGTGACCGAGTTTGACTCTTAGAATAAGTATTGCCACAATATGTTGATTTCTGATACAACGCAATTAAGAGGAGTCCAAACATTTAAATTTTTATTCTTAAAATAATTGTTAACATTGAAGTCATTTTATGCACAATGAAAATCTATTTTGTATAGTTATGGAAGTTTATTTTTAATTTATTTTCAGTATTATTCTTTTCTGCTAACTTGGCTCAAATGTTTTTGGTGTTTTGTAAGCTCCTCGCTCAAATTTGATGCAAGTTAGACAGGGATTCCTGGTACATCTCGCTCTTAAGAAGTACACCGGCACACCCTTACTTAGCGGTGACTAACCAAACAGTGTAGGAAGAGGTGGCAGAGCTGGGTAGTGGGTGGGGCTAAAAACAGAAACTCGCCACGCAGTGTGGGTTGTGTGCATTTCTTCAGTGCAAGTTGTACCAGGAATTCCTGGGTCCAATTACTGTACATTGAGTGGTAATCTTGGTAATGTAGATGCATTGGTTAGTTAATTGCATTTATGTTTTACATGAATTATCTTACTCTGCAATGCCCTCTGTTTTACTTAATTTCTCTCTTATATTAATTGAAGTTATACTGCCTCTATCCACATCATACATATACCAAAGGCACTTCCCCCAATTTTGGGGGGTAGCCGACATCAACAAGAAACAAAATATTAAATTTCTCAACTCAACATCTGTGTTTACTGGTAGCATTTTCTTGGATAATTTTTCTCTTTCAGAATTTCTTCATTTTTGGCATGTAGTTGGTGTATCACATTCAGGGATAACATGGCTTTGCATTTTAATTTTTGAGAGAGTTAACCTTTTGGGATTCTGAAATGAAAAGGGATTCTGAAATGAAAAAATAATGGATTAGAAAAGTGTGTGGAGTTATGAGTTGATAAGAGTTAGGTATATGAGGTAATTCCTCTCGAGTATAGATTAACTTATTGAGCAAAGATTGACACTCCAAGTGTTCTGCACATTCCAGACTTGTTTATTGAAGTTAAAACTGTTTACTAGAAGTGGAAGAGATATATATAATATTCACATTCACTGTACTGCATCTAGTTTGGTTTTGCAACACTTTCTTTGTGGGTAATGCATTTTAAGGCTTATTCATGATAATATCCCGTTTACAGAAACTAGTTAAACATTACTCAGTCGTAGTTTTGTAATGTTTGATAATCTGGGTGAGAGGAAGAAAAACTAGCTTCATGTATGAAATGCTAAAAATCTGTCCAAACTCAAAACTAAGGCTAGTATAGTCTAATTTATAATTAGGCCTTTGAGGTGAAATAAACTATACACATTCAAAAAATTATAAAAATGTCAGTATTTTTTCTCATTTTTTTTTTATAATTAATGTGGACCTTCTCAAAACAGCATACTCTTGTGGTGATTAAAATTATTTATTTATAAAAAAGTATCAAAGTAAAAATTTTTTTTTTCTCAATTTATAATTAAGTATCAAAGTAAAACCAAAAATTTTTCTTCCTAACTTCTAGACCACACAGGATTTTTCTAAATGTTCAGATCATCATCTGATACCTGGTTAAACTAAGTACTTGCAGAGTTAAAGTTTAATAATAAATTCATGCTCTATTGTATTTATATAATTGGCTCAAAGAGAAGAATAGCTGGGTTATTTAAAAAAAAACATAACCTTAAAACAAGAAAAAGGATATAAATCTGGTTTTATTTTTTCTATGCCTCTGGCCCCTTGAACAAAGCTTTATTTATTATAAACTTTATTCTATAAACATAACTTAATGTCCCACCGAGAGGCTTGATTGATTGTATCTATTTATTGTTATCACACAAGACTGTACCATAGTTGTAAATATTGGCAACAGGTACCCTTGGCATATTTAATTTATACTTCCGTCAAATGTACTGATAACTTTAACCAACGTAAATTTAAAGATATCAATTCTTACTTTTCTGTTTCTCATGGGGTGTGATATTTTAAATATTTAAAGTGTACCCATAGTACCTATATTTTTCAGGGATATTTTATTTGAAAAATTGAATTTGTTAGGTGCATTTCTAGATTTTTCATTGATAATTTATTTGAAAAATTGAATTTGTTAGGTGCATTTCAAGAAAATTACTTTCTGGTAATGATTTAAACTGGTATGATACTGAGTGATGACCACTTTCTTTATAAGTTTTCATGCACTAATAATTTTAAACATTTGTTGTGACCGAAATTAAAATTATATTTTAAAGTTTAGCTAAAGCTTTTTATTCTGTTTTGAAAAATAACCTTTTCCACATTGGATCTTCACAAATGAGTATGCAATTATTATTAGAGTTCTTAAAACTACAAATTTTGGAGATAATTTGTAATTTTCCTAGCTTTACAAACCAGAGTTATTTATATGAGATCGAGGAGATGTCCGCATCACCCGATCCATGCCCGGAGCAAACGACTGCTGGACGGACCACAGACTCCTCATCTCCCGACTCTCCGTGACGACCCTACGACCACCCAGAAGGGCACCTGACAGCGTACCACACCAACGCTTTAATTGTAGTAAGCTCCGCAACCCACAGGTGGCACAGAACTACAAGGAGGCCTGCGAACAATACCTCGCAGACCCTGTGGGTCAGGCCACTGTTGAGCACCACTGGACCACCCTCAGAAACGCCATGGCCCGTGCCGCGGAGGAAACACTAGGCTACACCACCAAGAAACGGCAGGATTGGTTTGATGAGAATGATGCTACCATCTCTCTTCTCATTGAAACCAAACGACAAGCACGCCTGACTTTGGAAAACCAACCAACAGCAGCTAACAAATGTGCTCACAAGGTGGCTGAAGCTGGTTGCCAGAGAGGTATCCGTGAAGCCCAGAACATCTGGTGGCAAAGAAAAGCTGCAGAAATACAGAGTTTCGCTGACCAACGTGACCTGCGCAGATTCTATGCAGCAACAAAGGAAATATTCGGTCCCACACGGTCATCAGTGGGCAGCCTGAAGGACGCGGATGGGGCCACAACCATCACCGACAGCGAGGGCATCCTGGCCAGGTGGAGGTCTCACTTTGAGAACCTCCTCAATGACCAAGCAGACACCCCAGACGATCTCCTGCGAATGACCCCGCAGCATCCCATCCGTCACTGGATGGCACTACCACCCTCCATCCATGACTTCAACAAGGCCCTGCAGCGCATGAAGCCCGGCAAAGCCCCAGGGCCAGACAACATCCCGTTGGAGCTCCTCACTCACGGTGGCCCCGGCTTGAGGAACCATTTGATGCTCCTTATACTGAAAATATGGGAGACCAAAACCCCCCCCAGTGACTTCCGCGATGCAAACATCACTACCATCTTCAAGAAGGGAGACAGGGAGAACTGTAACAACTACCGGGGAATATCACTACTAAGTATCGCGAGTAAGATTTTCGCTCGGATTCTCCTTGACCGCCTCCTTATTCTCGCAGAAGACGTCCTGCCAGAGTCCCAGTGCGGCTTTCGACCTTCCCGCGGGACCATAGACATGATCTTCTGTGCGCGACAACTACAAGAGAAGAGCCTCGAACAACAACAGCCCATAATGTTCATCTTCTGGGATTTGAAAAAGGCCTTCGACAAAGTACCTCGACCTGCCATGTGGGCTGTCCTCAAAAGATATGGCTGCCCACCCGATTTTGTCAAGCTGGTGCGTGCCCTCCATGACGGAATGGTTGGGAGAGTCTGCTACCAGAACTCTCTTTCAGACCCATTCCCCATCAATGGCGGCCTGAAGCAGGGCTGTGTTCTGGCCCCGACGTGTTTCTCGTTATACACAGCAGCAATGCTCAACGAGATTCCCCCAGACACACCCTCAGTCGACCTACGTTTCCGCATGGATGGAGGCGCTTTCAACCTCGCTAGACTCCGCGCCAGAACCAAGACCACCTTGTGTGCAGTGCGAGAACTGCAGTATGCTGACGACAATGCCACCCCAGGTCAGACGGCAGAGGACCTGCAGTCGTTAGCTGATGCATACAACTCTGCCTACAAACGTTTTGGGATGCAAGTCAACTCAGACAAAACCAAGACCCTCGTCCAACATCCACCAGGACTGATGCTCCCCAACTTCAATACCACAGTGAATGACCAACCGTTAGAACAGGTGGACCAGTTCTCCTACCTAGGGAGCATCCTAACATCAACTCCCACAAGCAAAAAGGACGTGGAGAACAGGATCAGGGCAGCCCACTCCGCCTTTCGCCGACTCAACTGCCGCGTATTTAACAACCACGCACTGACAATGACCACCAAAATAATGGTGTTCAGGGCAGTAGTCCTCTCCACGCTCCTGTATGCATGTGAAACATGGACGCTATATAAAAACGATATTAAAAACCTAGAACGCTTCCAACAAATGAAACTGAGGCAGATCCTGAAAATCCCCTGGGAGAGCCAGACCACCAACATTGAAGTCTTAGAACGTGCCTCGCTGACCAGCGTGGAGGCCACCATCATCCACCACCGCCTCCTCTGGATAGGACACGTGCATAGGATGGATCCATCTAGGCTCCCAAAGAAAATATTCTACGGAGAACTGACCCAGGGCACCAGACCACGAGGAGCCCCGAAAATGCGCTATAAAGATCAACTAAAGCGCACCCTGGCTCTAACTGACATCGATCCTTCCTCATGGGAAGAAACAGCCAGGGACAGGAAAACCTGGAGGAGTACAGTACACCATGGCACCGTGGACTTGGAGGAGAGGAGGAGACAAAATGAGGAGGCTAGGAGGAGAAGAAGGAGAGAGCGATTAGAACAGCCCCGCCCACCACCTACCCTCCCTTGTGAACACTGTCCGCGACTCTTCCACCACAGACTAGGACTTAACAGCCACATCAGGCATAAGCACCCACCCAACAGATAGGAGACTGATGGCTAACGACAGAACCCAATACTCGGACACGAGTGGGCGCCGACGACGACGATTTATTTACGGCCAGAATTAAGTTGTGGGATTCTGATATCATGTATGGATAACCATACCACCAACGCTGGAGAGGAGCGGACGACTCCAAGAGACAGCTCCACTTATCTCATGGTCAAGACTTGCAGGGTGAATGAGGTAAGCCATTATAACAAATGACTCAGGGTATGTATAGCTAGAAAAACTACAAATATTTAAAATTTGTAGTGTTTTCCTACACAAATACAAACCCTCGTCATTTATATACGGTCTTCCTTAGGTGGGAGGAAACCCCATGTAGCATACAGGGACCTGTCTAACCCTTAACCCAGATAGAAGGATGACATTCGAAGACCAGCTTGTAATAGGGGCGAGGTCTAAAAGTCATACTCGAATAATTGAGTGTGACACAATCCTCACAAGGATTATATGACCAGAGCTAAATTATAATTTCATTTTAAAGTTTTGAAATATTCAAAAATTAAATGCCACAAAAAGGTCTCTTACCTGCAAAAGAGTTTTTTCAATTAGGATACTCCCAAGTCAGGAATGTCCAAAAGAAAAGAAAAATTAATTCATTCTATTTTCTGAAGTTCAATATAATTATGCAACCCAAGCTATTCATCCTGAAAAGCAAAAACTTTTTAAATGATTTATTGAGCAGCAACTACTAGACCCAAAGAAAAAGTGTCAAGTGATCTGTGGGTACAATCCTTCAGGTAATGTGCAGTAAGGTAGTCTGTCTCTTCCAGACCCCTGCACTAAGGACTTGCACTCCTGAGTGGTTTTTGTGGGATGCTAGGGTTGGAGTATTACCACTTCTCCCGAGAACTTATAGGGTTTTAAGAATCGCTTCTTGTAACCAAAAAGAGATAACATTCTTAGTCACGTTAGGACGAAACAGAGCAGTTTTTCTAAGGTAACGTCTGACCGATCTCACAAGACAAAGTAACAGACTGTTGGACCATAAGTTATTTATCTGATGTGAGGAAGTTCTTGAAGTGCCATCTCTAGGGATCTTGAATCCTAGACATGAGTTTCAGTTTCTCTGAGTAGGCAAGACTGCTCAAAGCTCTTGCTCAGGGCTGAGTGTTCCCTTGAGGAGGAGAGGTCTATTTCCTTCAGCTTGAACAATTGGCTAAGGCTGAACAATAACATTTAACCGCTGCGGCAGACATTTCTCTTTCTGTAAGGATACCAAAATGCCTGCAATTAATGAAGGAGGTTTTGCCACTAGCAGTTAGTTCTCTTGGAACTTCTGAGAAGATCCAGAAGGTCAGGGTACCACTCCACATGAGGCCATCTTGGGACTACTAGTGTTACTTTGAGAATTCTTTGATTCCCTGACTCGTTCATAACTTGACCGACCAGGCAGAATGGGGGAAAGGCATAAATGTCCACTCCATCCCACTTTTATGCCAGTTCGTCCCACTGGAGTTGAAATGCATCTTTCATTATCGCAGCTGGGTCTGGGATCAGAGAACAATACACCAGGAGTGTTGTTCAAGTGTGTGGCGTACGTCCATTATCGGGGAAACTCACAAAACTAAAAGACTTATTTACTACTTGAGGACAATACCATTCTGAACCAACTGTCATTCCAGTCTGCTCAGTCTACTATCACATTTCTCTTTCCCAGAGATAAAACAGACTGAAAGAACTGCATTTATCTAGGCCCAATGGTGTATTACAACTGTGAGTTGGCATAACAGGGGGGAGACTGTACCTCCTTGCTTGTTTATGTAGGTCACTACAGTACAGTCATGCTGTTGCTCATCAACACTACTACGACACCCCCAATGGTTTCTGAAAAGTGGAGTAATACTAAGTAGGCAGCTTTCATTTCTAGATACTTTAAATGGAAGGCCTTACCCTCCTGTGATCATATCCATGAAATCTATTCTTTTCGTAGATGGGCTACCTATCCTTGGCGAGAAGCATCTGTAACAAGGAGAAACTTGTAGTGCTACAGCTAACAGGTCTTTTTCTTTCAGCCCGAAATAGAAATCTGTTCCCACTGGTGAAAGGACCTTTACAATATCCATAGCTGATGCGGATTCTGTTGTCTGTGACTACTGGCTCTTCAGTGCCCACTGCAATGAGCAAAGATGCATTCTCCAGAAGGGAAGTAGCTTCTCGAGGGAGGTAAGGTGACCTAGAAGTTTCTACCAGGAGTGAGCTGGAAGAGATTCCAGTTCTCTGCAAAATTCGAAGAGATCCCTGTGGCGTATGAGAAGCAATCTTGACTTTGTCAGGAGGAAACAGTTGTCCAAGTAACTTGGAAGTCTTATACACAGGGTATGAGTCCAAGTGGAGAATAAAAAAAATAGATGGGTGAATACCTGTGGGGCTATTGACAGGTCGAAGCACAGCACCTTGAACTGGTAAATATTTTCTCAGAAAAGGAATCTCAAATATTTTCCCAAGCTGTGATGAACAGGAATCTGAAAATACACATATTTCTGGGTCGACCTGTGGCGGCCGGTGAAAAGGGTCCTTCTAATATTCCTTTTCTGATAAAACCTTCCAATTATACCAGAGAAAGATAAAAGCATGGAATGCAGAGGTTACAACCCTCGCGCGAGCACCTTGTGGGTGTCGTGTATGAAGCAAAGGCGCGTGAAATCCACTATTCACAGGTAGTCTTCCATTTAGTTAATTCCTTCGTCAAAGGGATAGGCCAATACAAAGGCCCTAGCCAACCCACCAGAGCCACGCCACCCACGCGAGCGCCATCTGTACAACATCCTTCTTTTTGGACTGCGGCATTGTGGAATTTTGTTGTGGTGCTCTCGGCTATTTTCACACTCGTGGATTTATTTCGTCATGTCCGAAGCTCCATCTTCACCCATTCCAATGTTAAGTACCATAGTTTGTTTTGACAGCTTTTTGTAGTACCGGGCTTTTGTTTTAGATCCAGTATAGTCTGTTTTATCATTCCCGTCTGGCCCTTCCACGGCGGCCATTGTTTGTTTGGGGAATTCATCTTAGTCTGCCCGTTTAGTACTCTGTCACTTAGGTTCTTGATTAAGTCCCTGGCCTTATGCCTTTTGAACCGTCATTATTATTATTGTTATTATTCCCATGGTACTTTTTGCTAGCAAGTCCAGTCTACGAACAAGATTAGCGTTCTAGCTTTATTATAGTTTAGTACCCGCCCCAGTCAGTCGTCAGTCGACTTTTCCATTTAATTTGGTTTTAGCAGACGCTATTCTTCGTTCGTAGTCTTATCTTGATGTTACAATTTTACTTTTATACGTTTATAATACTGTAGTGTTGTGTGCTTATTAGTCCTGATTTTGTGTCCAAGAGAGCGAGAGCTTGGGGTTCCCGTTTTCTGTTCGCAGTCACGAGTTACCCCTTTCTCTCGTTTTCTTTCTTAGCTCTGGTGGGTGAGCGGATTTCCCGTTTTCCGTTTTGTGCGTTCAACAGGTTCTCCCTCCCTCACCTCTCCCCCTACGGGTGTATGATAACTTACGAGTTATTTAATTTTGGTTACTTTTCATTAGTTAGCGTTATTTTTAGGTCCGAGTTCCGTCCTCTCCCCGTTACGGCTTGGGAGTAGTTATGAACTTTTTTCCACTCCGCCTTGAGTTCTACTCCGCCATGAGGGATTCTCAATGACTTTAGTTCTATTGTTATATTTATATATTGTTTACTTACATGGGATGGGCTTCATATTGTTTAGATACGACCCTCCGGTGGCCCTTACTACGGTCTCAGGCCACGGCCATATCCACACAATAGCCATTGTTATTACAATTGAGTTATTATTCACAATATAATTATTCAGGACCTTTTATCTCCCTCCGGCTTCACCGGAGATCGTAAATACGCTTTACTATTATCTAAGCCTTAGCCTTTAGCTACGGCTTGTGATTTATAAATTTCACTATTGAATTAGTAGCCACAATTGAATTATTCAGGACATCTCATTACCCTCCGGCTTCACCGGAGGTCGCCCATACACTTCACATTTATATTTGCCTTGCCTTTAGCTAAGGCTTGTTTTATATTTATTTTAAGGACCTGTCACTGCTTCCCCGACCCTCAGAGGTCGGCAGATTGCTTTAGGTTATTTATTCATTAGGTAAATACAAACAATTGAATAAAAGCACCAGCAATGGTATGGGGCTGTATCATCTTAAAATGTGATATTCAGATATTATTTAAATGAAATGCAAAGTTGGGGCTTAAGGAATTCAGTGAGTACCGGAGCTCTATAATAATAGGGTTTTTTAACCCCTTATCAGAGTTTCAAGGAACACCAGACTCATGTCTCCATTCTTTTACAGAAGGTCCGTTGTACTGCCGAAAGATGCCCTGCCTCGTTCAACGACCCCGTTGGGCATGACCTCTGTCGGTCCCATGCGCACTGCTCCATCCCCTTTATCCGGGAACCGGGACAGGCCCAATACAGTATATGGTCTGGTTCCCGGATTTTTGCTCGCTCTGTTACGAGCTGTCGTCAATTCTACTGAACGATGATGTAAGTGGGTTTTCCTCTTGTTCCTTATTTCTCATTGGCAGACATTAATTTGGCCATTAATATGATATACACAGTGTATTTTGGAGAGCAAACCCCCTCCTGCATCACTAATCACTGCAATCTTTCAGGCCGCTCTTCGCCCTTGGGTGTCGGGCTTCGGCAGGAATGCCCCGTCGGGCGCACCCTATCTCCTCGATGGAGACATGGCCTCCCGTCTCTTCCCAGGCTCGACTACTGCTGCAGTCTCCCCTGAAGTTGCTGCCCCCTTAATTGAAGAAGTCAGGGCCACCATTTCCGCGGAGGACGAACCCCTCGTACCGCTGGACGTGGCAGATCTGGATATAGACGTAGAACCCAGGGACGAGCAGGTGAGTGGTGCCGAGTTGGTGGAAACCCTTTTCTCTCCTACTCCCTCTACCTCTTCCTTTCTAGGTTTTGATAACTCTAAGGCTTCTCCTCGGGATCCCTCTGCCTCCGTACGACCCAAGGTGAAGCCACTTCGAACTTATAAGACTTCAGCTTTGCCAGTATCAACGTCACCGGTCCCCGGACCCTCGACAGCTCCTGATATTCATATTGCTCCTCGTAAAACCACGACTCCTAAGAAGTCTAAGTCTACCAAATCCAAGACAAAACCAACAGGTGGCTTTCAGGTACCCTGGGGCGATCTCGTCCCCATCGAACTGGTCAGAGATTTGGTCAGAGAACAACTTCAACATCAGTCTGGGACGATGACAGAGATTAAGGATATGATGGCTACTCTGATCCGCGCCGGAACTCAGCTTCCTCCCCCTTCCGCCCCAGACGCATCGAAGCTACCGCCCTTCGATAAAAACAATCCTTGGCGGTTTGCCTTGCATGCCCCATTCTTAGATGGTTCCCTAACTCTGGAGGGCATAGGCACCCGCCCTCTAGAGGACCTGGAGTTCTACCCCCCGGGCCTAGAATTCCCGTTCAATGGCTTCGTACGATTAAAGGAACATGCATTGGTCTGTATGGACAAGGTACCGAAGGAAACGGTGATATTTCCAAAAGAGCAGGCCCAGGCTATCTGGTCCAGAACACTATCAGAGTGGAGGTGTATTAACTCCAAGCTCACCCCGCACAAAGGTGCCTACACTATTTTTACGACAGCGGCCTCCATCTCTTTGCCGCTCATAGACAAAGTCACAGAGCTGACTATACAGGCCATCAAGGAAGGCTCTTCCATGCCGGCTCTCAAAGAGACGGACCCCACCTCTTTGCTTATTCCGGGTACCTCTGCAACCTGGGATGACGCGGCGTCTACCTTCACAGTGGGGAAGCTAGACCCGGACTGTGCCTCTACTCTTTTCTCTGAGAAGCTTCCCAGATTAATAGAGAGTCTTCTCAAAACTGAGTTCGAGACCCGTACTAGGCTAGCTAAGTCCCTCCAATCCATCACATCCATGGAGTCCCTAGCATCGCTTTACCCAGAGGAAACACTGTTCAGAGTCGCCACAAAGAACCAGCTACTGTCCTACCAAATAGACCTCCATGACTTCTGGTCGGCTCGAGTTAGTTGCAGGAAGTTCGTTCTGTCTGAGGCCTCCATCAGACATGAACCGAACAGGCTGATAGCGTCCTCCTGCTGGGGTAAGACCCTCTTCCCTCAGACCGAAGTTGATAAGGTTCTTCAGGACGCAGCGAGGGCAAACCAAAATTTGCAGGTAAGGTGGGGTCTCTCAGCCAAAAGGAGGTTCGAACCCCAGAAACAGATGTTCTTCAAGAAGAAGCAGAGGTTTAGTCCTTACAAGACCGTCCGGGGTAACTCGTCCCCACAGTCTTCCGCTGCCTCGACTTCTCAACAACAGGCTCCCCCTCAGCAGGTAGTCTACCTCATTGCTCCCCCTGGTACACAGCCCAACCCCTCTTGGATGTCCTCTCCTGCATACAACCCTGCCTACGAATCCTCCGGTTCCTTTCGTGGATACCAGAGAGGAAGTTTCAGAGGTAGAGGACAGTTCCACCAACGCGGCGGACCTAGAGCAAGGGGTGCCCGTGGAGGGAGGGGCCCTAGGTTCACTCCCTCCTAATGATGTGATGCCGGTACGAGGGAGACTTTATCACTTCCGAGACCATTGGACCTTCAGTCCATGGGCTCACAGCATAATATCCAGGGGCTTGGGGGAAATGGTCCCCTCCTCTGCCAGTGACCTTCTTCCAGAGACCCACTCCCATCCTGGAAGAGTACACCGCAGAGTTACTCAAGAAGAAAGCAATCAAACGGGTTCGATCCCTGAAATTCCAAGGCCGCCTGTTTACAGTCCCGAAGAAAGACTCGTCGGCGTTGAGGGTAGTTCTGGACTTGTCGAAGCTCAACTCTTACATCCTTTGCGACAAGTTCCGTATGCTGACTATCTCTCAGGTACGGACCTTACTTCCCCGTGGGGCCGTCACCACCTCTATCGATCTTACCGACGCCTATTATCATGTCCCAGTAGCTCGAAACTTCTCTCCTTACCTAGGCTTCCGTCTCGGCAAGAAAGCTTTTGCATTCAAAGTCATGCCCTTCGGTCTCAGCATTGCCCCCAGGATATTCACGAAACTGGGGGAGACGGTGCTCGAACAACTCAAGACACCAAGGGATACAGATCATCGCCTATCTGGACGATTGGCTCATTTGGGCCCAGTCGAACTAGGAATGCAACAGAGCTACGTCGAAGGTACTCCACTTTCTCGCCAAACTGGGCTTCCAAGTCAATCTCCGAAAGTCTCGCCTACAACCATCAAGCCACTTCGAATGGTTAGGCATCCGTTGGGACCTTTCAAAGCACAGACTCTCCCTTCCTCCCAAGAAGATAAGGGAGATAGCTTCCAAGGTCAGGAACTTTCTCAAACACAGACAGGTGTCCAGAAGAGCTTTAGAACGAAACCTCGGCCTTCTCCAATTTGCCTCACTGACCGATCTCCTATTAAAAGCCAAACTCAAAGACATCAATCGAGTTTGGAGAAAAAGAGCGACAATATCTTTAAGAGACAAGACCTCGAAGATCCCCTCTGTCTTAAAAATGAGACTACATTCATGGTCCGAACAGAGGAACCTCTCCAAATCGGTTCCTCTACAGTTCCCCTCTCCACAAGTGACAATTCATACCGACGCATCTCTGAGTGGATGGGGGGGTTACTCCCAACATCAGATGTTTCAGGGCTCTTGGTCACCCGCCATGAAGCAGTTCCATATCAATGTTCTCGAAGCCATGGCGGTGTTCTTGACCCTGAAGAGAATCTCTCCTCCGAGGTCGACCCACATCAGAGTAGTCTCAGACAGCACGGCCGCAGTCCACTGCCTCAACAGAGGGGGATCCAAATCACCCAACCTGAATCAGATCCTGGTCACTATCTTCGCCTTGGCAGCCAACAAAGACTGGTTCCTGTCAGCAACTCACCTAGCAGGAGTCCAGAATGTGATAGCAGACTCATTATCCAGGACGAGCCCACTGGAATCTGAATGGTCCCTGGACATGCACTCCTTCCGGTGGATACTCAGGCTGGTTCCAGGTCTCCAGGTAGATCTATTCGCGACCCAACTCAATCACAAACTCCCATGTTATGTGACCCCAAACCTGGACCCTCAGGCTTATGCCATGGATGCATTAACCCTGGATTGGAACCATTGGCAGAAGATCTACTTATTCCCTCCAGTGAATCTTGTAATGAAAGTCTTACACAAACTCCGCTCCTTCAACGGAGCAGTGGCTTTAGTGGCACCTCACTGGCCAAAGAGCAGTTGGTTTCCTCTCCTCCTCGAGTTGAAACTCCGTCCCTTCCGGATCCCATTCCCCAAACTGACCCAAGTGGTCCAAACTCGGACTGTGTCAGATTCCTCAAGGATAGCCAAAACCCTAACTTTGTGGATTTCATGAAGTTTGCGGCTCGTGAAGGATGCAAACATCGACCCAGATAATGTCCTCTTTATAGAATCAGACAAAAGGGACTCTACGATTCGCCAATATGATTCGGCAGTTAAGAAACTAGCAGATTTCTTAAAGAATTCAGACCATTCGGTTATGACTCCTAATTTAGCCATCTCCTTCTTTAGGTCCATATTTGACAAAGGCCTAGCAGCTAGCACTATAACCACCATTAAGTCAGCTCTGAGGAAAGTCTTCCTGGTTGGGTTTAACATTAACCTGGCGGAGTTTTATTTCTCGTCTATTCCAAAAGCATGTGCTAGGCTTCGACCTTCGGTTCGTCCACAAAAGGTCTCTTGGTCTCTAAATGATGTCCTCAAACTTGCCTCCGACACGGACAACGAATCCTGCTCCTATATCACTCTTCTTAGGAAGACTTTATTTCTAACAGCTTTGGCCTCGGGTTCTAGAATCTCAGAACTAGCAGCTCTCTCACGAAACTCAGAAAACATACATTTCCTCCCTTCAGGTGAAGTACTTCTTTCTCCAGACAGGGCGTTCCTAGCTAAAAACGAAGACCCCCAAAATAGGTGGTCCCCTTGGAAGATTATTCCTCTTCTCAAAGATACTTCTCTATGTCCAGTCACTACTCTTAGGGCCTTTTTAGCCAGGACTGCTACCCGATCGTCTGGCCCCTTGTTTATCAGAGAACAAGGAGGCACCATTTCCATACGTGGTATTAGGCAACAGATCCTATACTTCATTAAACAAGCCAATCCGGGATCATTTCCCCATGCTCATGATATCAGGTCAGTGGCCACCTCCATCAATTATTTCCAAAATATGGACTTTGATGACCTTAAAAAGTACACGGGTTGGAAATCTCCTATGGTCTTCAAACGCCCCTATCTAAAGAACTTACAGGTCCTTAAATACCCAATGGTTGCAGCTGGGAGCCGTATCTCTCCCCAGTGACCTCTTGTTCTTCCTTTCATCTATCTCTTTTCTTCTCCCTACTACCCGCCACTCGCACCACGACGCCGCTTCCTTGGTGGTTCGTTAGCCCTAAGTTTATTACATATTAGGTTAATATGATTGTAACTATTATTGTGTTTACCGTAATTTTAGTGTTGGGGTATTCTTAGCCATGTCAGTTTTGTTGCATGTTTACTCTGATACTCGGAGGCTTCCCCGTTATCATGTTTGTTTAGCCTTACTCTCACCATGCCCTGTGGCTAGTTTATGATTTATGCTTACTTACCTTAATTATATATGTTTTTCTTTACATGGTGTTTTTTCTCTCCCCTCATTAAATTACTAGTTATTGTTGGCCTTGGAAGGCATTCTTTGGTACATTTTCACCGCCACAGGTCGACCCAGAAAAGGGAGTTTGACGAAGGAAAAATCTATTTCTGGGGAGAGACCTGTGGCGCCCAGTGAAACCCATCCCTTTTATTTTACACGATCCCACCCTTTCCTTTCCAAGCCATCGTGTCCAATACAGAAGGATGTTGTTCAGATGGCGCTCGCGTCGGGGCGTGGGTGGCGTGGCTCTGGTGGGTTGGCTAGGGCCTTTGTATCGGCCCATCCCTTTGACGAAGGAATTAACTAAATGGAAGACAACCTGTGAATAGTGGATTTCACGCGCCTTTGCTTTATACACGACACCCACAAGGTGCTCGCGCGAGGGTTGTAACCTCTGCATTCCATGCTTTTATCTTTCTCTGGTATAATTGGAAGGTTTTATGAGAAAAGGAATATTAGAAGGACCCTTTTCACCGGGCGCCACAGGTCTCTCCCCAGAAATAGATTTTTACTTCGTCAAAATCCCTTTTAAGTCTATGGTCAGCAGGAAGGCATTCTTTCTGATGGCTGAAGGATCTGTGCTTGGGGTTTCCATCTTGAACATGGTTTAGAGCACAAAGTAATTCAAGTGGGAAATAGGCTGCCAAGTGGCCAAATTGGACCAAACCATACATTGAAGTGTATACTGTACAAGGCTTTCTACCATACATTGGAGTATATACAAGGCTTTTTACTGTACATTGGAGTATATACTGTACAAGATTTTTTCAACAATTTGATTAGTCTGATATGTTGGAAATTAGAATCTGAAGGATGACAGGCTGTCAGTTGAACAATTTTTTAAATTTACGATTTAAACAGTGTACCGTCTATTTTTGGCAAATTTGCAGCACTAGAATTGGTTTTCAAATTGTATAAAAGGGATTTTGATGAAGGAAAAATCTATTTCTGGGCAAGGGACCTGTGTCGCCCAGTGAAATGCTCCTTAAAACACCATTTCAAAGGTATAAATACTGCTAAATATACCAGAGAAAAAAGTTGCAAGGAAAGCCAGGAATATACACAGCTAGCTCACCCCTAAAGGGAGTCGGTATTAAAACTGGGGCTAGTGATACCACTACCAGAAGTCCTTTTCTAATTAGACTTCTCCCTCCTCAAAATCCCCCGTTACTACGAGGTGTCGCTCACACAGTTACTGACACCCCCCCCCCACCACCACCACCACTAGCCATCCTTCTCCCAGCATTCCTACTAGCACCCCAAGCTTGGGCCAGCCTAGGGCGAGGAAAAAGGAGGGAGGGTTCACTGGGCGACACAGGTCCCTCACCCAGAAATAGATTTTTCCTTCGTCAAAATCCCTTTTCTGGGCTCGACCTGTGTCGCTCCGTGATATAGTAACAGAGAATTGGTCCCATAAGCTTGGAAATACACAAAAAGTCAAGGAACTGAATTAAAAATAGAGTAATTCAATTAAGTGTGTTTTACTAAAATCTTTAATATACCAATCTCTTAATTACACCCCAAATAAAGGTCAATGTTAAGGTAGGGGGAAAAGGGATGGCAGGTGCCGCCCGGCTCCTTATTAGGAGACAAGGAACTAAGAGGGAAAATATATATGAAGATAGGACCCTGTTATAATGGTTGTGTTAAATCTGGAGGAACCACTATTTCTTTTTAATCCTTCAAAATTCATGTGACGAAAATAATTGACTGGTGTTGCTACAGCCCGGATATCTTGGGCATGTGGTACAGATTCCGGCTTGGTTCTTTTAATAAAATAAAGAATCTATCTATTGTCTGATTCCTTTCAGGGAAATGGTTCCTCCATCCTTTCTAATAAAGAAAGGTCCTGAAGATCTATTTAAATAGTTTTCCAGAATGATAACTGGGCACAAAGATAGATCCTGTGGAAGTGGGACAATCTATTCTGCGGACCCTCATTCTTTGCTAAGAATTTTCCATCGAGAGAGAATAAAATTCCACCAGAAGAAAGAAAATCAATATGATTTGGTTCTCTAGATAATGCTGAGAGCTCAGATATTCCGGCTCCTGAGGCTAAACTTATCAAAAATAACGTCTTCCTAAGAAGCGCTATATAAGTGCATGAGTCAATATCAGTTAGAATCTAGATCAAGGACATCATCTAAAACCCATGAAACTGCATGAGGCTCATGGAATAGACGAAAAATACGAATCTGTAAGATTAAAATTGAACCCAATCTGAAATATTTTCTTTAAAGCAGATTTAATCATAGTAATAGTATTATTGGCTAGATCTCCTTCCAAGAAAGTTCTGAAAAAGGTAACTGCCAGATTCGTAGTTAACGTCCGAACCTCTGAGTCTGCCAGAAATTGGCTAACTTCCTTACATCAGAATCATATTGCCGAAGGGTAGAATCTCATAAGCATGACACTAGGGACAATGTGTTAAAAGGGTCAATCTCAGCATCTCTTTGTGCTATTTTGTTTACAAACTATTACAATATATTATACTGCAAAAAATGTCTACTTCCTGATTCATATACAATACTGTACATATGTTTAAATTGAAGCGTTTGTGTGGCCGTAAGAGGATTTTAGTGTCATTATTACTAGGAGGAAAGACCCCTTTTTCAGAGTGACTTATTTTCAATTTTCTTTAATGTTTGTCAAAATGTCATGTCCCTTATATTAATAATCTTCAAATGTGGAAAGTGTTAAATACACTGAGCATATACATTATGCCCTAATTTTATAACTTGTCGATCAATGGTGCAATAAGCGTTTTAAACATTCTTTGGTAAATGTTAAAAACAGACTGTATACATATGTAGTGCATTTTTATCAAGAGTGAATTGCATGGGTCTATTACTTGGTACTGTAAAATTAGATCTTCTTTGAAATAAAGACCAAGCTTTTTGCACCCTACATATACCAAAGTATTCATTCACTGCTATTGTTAAACATTCCTCCTTTTCTTACATCATTGTAGCACTTCAACTTGAAATAAAGCTCAACACTTTAGATGTTTAATTAAAATGCAATAATGATGTTGAACTTTAATTTGAACTAATATGCCATTTTCCTATTTTACATTACTTTTAAAGAACATCTAAAAAAAAAAACAGAATCTAACAATGACAGATCACAGTAGTGGTAGTTGTTTCTTTGGATGTATAAAAACTGGTAGACTGCACAATGGAACCGAATGGTATATCATAAAAATCCAAAGAAACCGCCTTGATAGAAGCAACAGATTTCACATAGCACTTCAAAAAGGAATAGAGGAGGAGCCACTTTCTTAAATTAAATATCAAGACTGTGTCTACTATATATATACCTCAAAACAGCACGTTCAACAATTAGCAGACAAACTGGTACATTACAAATAGAACACGATCCTAAACAAAAACGTTTATCTAAAGAAACTTTGATTTTAAAGGCATACCAAATATGCTCAGTGGTAAAGGCTGATCAAAGGCTCTTTGAGGTTTTTGGATGGTTTATGCAGCTATGTGAAGCTATTGTCGAGTCTGTCATAGATACATATGAAGCTCTGATTATTAAACTATATGAATTAAAGATGTAAGAATAGCCCGGGTTTGGATAGAATGCCTCATTATTCCGACAGAAATTGCAAACATGTACTTAACAGCAGAGAGATGATCTGGCTGCTTTACTTGTACTGTCTGATGAGAATGGTTCCCTACCTTTTTGCAAGTGAACATTGGAACTATGCCATGTTTATCCTGTTTCACATACTGTACATACATGAAAGCATAACTACCAGATGTTCTTCTGATAGATTTTTCAAAGATGAACATGTGTGTCATCACAAAAGAGGAGTCTGGAATTCAGTGCTCCTTGATCAGTTTGGTGAGCACTTTCATAAGGCAGTTTTCCATAATGGTCCACTTAATGCCATAGATGCCAAAATTGTAGATGGCAATGAAATTTCAGTTTTTACAAAGACATGATATACCCTCATGAAATATGTGGGATATTTGACAAGTATCTGCCAGGGTCCATTGAATCCCAAGAACGTCTTCGTCGAGCAGGGGGGGGGGGGGGGATATGCAGAAGGAGCGCTAACTAGTAACCAATACATCAATACTTCCAAGGGACATCATTATGAAAGATTTCAGTAACAAATTATCAGAATCATATGTGTCACATGGCATCCATTTGAATATCTTCATCCGATTGCCAACATCATTGATGACTTTCTACAAATGCAGATAAAAAAGTCAAATTCTCATGGTGTCTGATGACAGACATGTGTGCTCTTTGTTTACTTAGCATGGAAAAACAATGTGACATGTCAAATATCAATGAAAAGATATAACAATAAAGTCATAGACATACATGCGACTTGATAACCTTGGTTCAAAATGCAAAAACTTCTTCCGCATGAACAAACAGGATGTCACTCCGTTTCATACCCGTTTGGGAAAAACAAATTGTCTTGCTAAATTTCTTCTGAATAATGGATGCAACCTCGATGTCATGTGATCCAAAACTCGAGTGAATCTGATGACATTTGACCTGGAACAGATATAATGCTCTGTCTCTATGGTGGCCAGATGGGAAGCTTATTGAAGAAGTCTTTTATGATTTTCGATGACCAATCTATTCTGAAGAAGTTTTAATTATTTCATTCTACCTTGTTTCAAGTACTATTATTCTCTTGTCTGGTCTTTAGCTGCTGAATCTCAACTCAATATGTTGGACAGAAACTTAGTCTAATAAATTTCTTATTCTTGACCTAGATATTAATCACTGGCACAGTTGTTCAATTAGTTCTTTATGCATGATGCATATTTTTCACAAAACTGTACTGACCATCCTTTGCACTCAGATCTTCCCAAACAGTACCATCCTATTTGTAACACTAGGCATGCAGTTTATACTAATAGTTAGGCCTTCATTATAAGGCTCAATACTGCATAGTATTCTAGAAATTTTACTCCAGCTGAAACCAAGTTGAGGAATGATATTCCTAATCAGGTAGTTGAATCGGTGGAGCTTCAAAAGTTCAAACTTGCAGCAAATGTTTTTATGTTGAACAGGCTGACATAAGTTTTTTTAATAGCTTATATATTTAAGATCTGTTTTAATGTTGTTACTGTTCTTGAAAATTTTTACTTTAATTGTTCATTACTTCTCTTATAGTATTTTTATTTCCTTTCCTCACTGGTCTATTTTTCCCTGCTGCAGCCCCTGGCCTATAGCATCCTGCTTTTCCAATTTGGGTTGTAGTTTAGCGGATACGGACAATTCGCCACCCACAGTATGCCACAACCTATTCACCACCAAAGACAGTTTGCCCCCAATTATTTACCGCCACAGACAGTTCACCACTGGCAAACTCTATTACTAAAAGATATTGTTACTAAAAGACACTTTCTTAAAAATTTCTAATTTTAGTCTTAAGAATGAAAATGGCAAAATTGCTAATTACCCACAATAAATACCAAGGCAATAAAAGAAGTAAATAGTCATTTGCATGAGGCTGTTGTTGTGGTTTTAAAGGTAGCTAAAGTTAAAATACTTGTATCCTAACAAACACAATAACTCTCCATATCCGCTGGTAAGAATTAATCATAAAGGAAGTTCCGTAGGTTGCGGAACATACTTGTATCCTAACAAACACAATAACTCTCCATATCCAGGGTGTAATTTAAAATAATACGGATTCCGTCAAGTACAGAAATACTAAAATTGCAACCCGGCCGAGCCTAGTTCTCTCTCCCCACCACTGATGGCTAATCAGGGCGGCGGTGAAGAAAACGGGAACAACCAGGTACATGTGTACTGGATGAAAACCCCGGGGGAAAGTCTCGCCACCCACTAGTGAGTCGTAATAAATCCCCGTAGGGATGAGGGGGAGGGGAAGGTGGTGGAAGAACTGAGGTACGAGAAGACTCGGCCGTAGAGTTAAACCACACACACACAATGAACAGTAGGAGAGGGACCCCTGGGTTGGGGGTGAGATAGTGGGGAAGCGAGAACAAGTCCATGAGGAAGAACAAGGAGATCATGTGATAATATGAGACAGGAATACCAACCTGTCCAATATAACTAAGTACATAAAAGCCTAGTTGTAATCGGATACGGAACAAACAGAGATCATAACGGAACAGTAAAAATGATCAACTAAATATCAAATAATGTAAGCATTGAACTAGAATAAGCATGCGTAAAACAAATTAGTAAGAGGGACGCAGCAGATGGCAGGGGGGGGGGGGTATGACGGGGAGCCTGTAGAGCGGGTGAGACGCTCTGATCAGGGGTACCGACTGAATCTACTGCAAATAGATGTCGACAGTAAGATGCTAATAACTGCCTCTTGTAATAAAATATCCGTGTCTCGAAAGTCCCACTCGAACTAAATAATGATACTAGATGGTAATCGTAGCGTAAACAATGATAAAATATTGAAACTGACAATAAATAAGGCATGAGCGAAACCAACTAGACCAAGCCCGAAGGCAGGCATGCCAACTGAGAACAAGCTATGATGAATAGATGATCTAAAAATTAAACTGGATCTAAAAGACTCACAATAAAAATAGGTGTAATGGTGAAATAACTCCAAATAGTGTTCGAAACGGATAACGATCAGTAAAACTCATTGTGAAACGTGACGAACGAGCAAGGGAGGGAAGCACGCCAAAAGACCTCGGACGGCGGAACATCGAGACAATAACACTCGAATAATTAACAATAAAAGGCAATGCTACCTCCCAAAGCTCAAAACTCATAGATCTGGTACTTAACTTTGATGGGGAGACCTGAGAGTCCGACATCAGAGCGAAAAGCGGAGAAAACACCAAAGAAACACCAGACAAAAAAAACGCGAGGCGTATCCAGTACTGGTGCTATAATAGGAGTGAGTCCACTAGCGTGGGTTGGGTTGGTAGTAGTAGCTTACGCAGCATAGATGTTGAACGGCACCTCGCTGTTTCAGGGATTTTGAAGAGGAAATCTCTAATTGGTGCGAGGCCTCTGGTTATGATTTATCTCGCCCCAGTAATATACCGACACCTTATATAGGTGAGCGAGCTGGGTTCAACCTGGCATTCCTATGCAATTTTTCTCTGGTATTATATAGCAGTTATATACCTTAGAAATGGTGCTTAAGGAGCATTTCACTGGGCGGCACAGGTCTTTGCCCAGAAATAGATTTTTCCTTCGTCAAAATCCCTTTAATACGCCAAGTAGAAGATACTGTGGAGCCACCAAGCGTTGTGATAAATGAATGTATTTCTGATGTATCTCGGTCGATGCAAGTATCCATGCGAGTAGCATAAAGAGGTCAACAAGATGAAAAAGCATTAAGGTCAGAGAAGTCTCATCCTGTGCAACTGACCTTGAACATTCAATTATTCCAAATAGATAAAAAGTGTATGAGCTTATCAGTGAGGAGAACAGAATTTCCTGTTAGCGGACCAGGATTAAGGGAGGATTTTCGTCTTTGGCAGAGAATCTTGGTTGCAGCATCTTGTATCACCCAGTTGGCATTTGGATGATACTTTTATTATAGCACTACAATTGTTTTATCAATGATTCTACATCCTATCTAAAAAGTATGGTGGAGTACATCCTATTTGTTATGCACTTCAGCAAATGTTTGAAATGCTAATGTCTTTCATGCCCAACTTAAACCATCACTATATTCATTGTGATTTTGTAAAAACAGTGATTAATACAGCAAGATAATGTTTCCCAGAAGCTAAGGTAAAAGGATGCTTCTTTCAAGTGTAACAAAATTATACTGTTTTCAAAAAATTTTTTATATTTCAGTTATATAGTGACACCTAGTGGCAAAGTTAAAATTACATTTTACATGTACCATCCAATAAATACAAAATAAAAATGATTGTACAACTATTCTATCATGCCTTTATGAATAGTTCACACATAATAATGGATATAAGGTCAACAGTGAAATTTTGCCATTGAAAATTATAACTTGAATTATCTACTATGGTACCAGACTTTCACTGCATATATATAAGAAAAAAAAATGCTCAAGGATGCCAGTATCATCCATCAGATTAGGGATTTTGATCCTTTCAAAAATGCAATCCAAAAAAAAAAAAACACAAATATACCCAAATGTACATTTTTACTAGGCAGCCAATTTTACCACCAGGAATAGGTTGCTGAAAAAGCTTGAGGACCTGCCTAAAACCTATTCTATGGCATCCTTTGTAAGCATCTGAGACACTGTTCAAGCAATAAGTCTTTCCATAATTATCAAATAGGATGAGAGGATCTTGAAGTCAGAGTCAGAGGGGGGCGACAAACTCATGGAGGGGATACAATACCCTGAAGAGCACTTCTACAGTTCAGGCATCTGCCCCATCATAATTTGAAACCCGCCCCCCCCCCCCCAAAAAAAAAAAAAAACTTGCAGTTTAAGGCTCTGGTTGGACAAAGACAAAAGTCAGAGGATCTGAACCACTATGCGTGATCTCGGTTTCACCATGTCCCATAGGCGACACTATATCAATCACTTCAGTACTGTAATGTCGTTCAATGACATATGCAGGCATCCCCCTATTGGTGTTAAGTAGGGGAACTCACCTCCCTTAAAAGAACCTCGATGACCTCTGTTCCTTCGTCCAGAAGTATTCTCTGCAACGAAAAGAAGTCTGATCATGCCTCTTGGATGCTTGAGTGTTGTCTGGCTCTGGTAGCAGGTAATGTTGCCGACACTGCTTGAAAGGTTTATGTACCTATACCTGTTGGGAAGCTGAAAACATTTTAGGTCACAGGCCTTCTCTGGAAAGAAGCATGGCTAGATCTTGGTTGCATTTCTCCATCACAGCTGCCACTTCCACAGGATGGAAGAGAGTACGGTTATCAATGATGCTCACGTTTCTAAGGAGGAGAGCATCTCTGGTACTCATCTGTTTTGTGATTTATGAGATTATTGTTTCTGACTGCACTTGCTACTCAAACTGCTTTTTGACATCTGGATCTGTAAGGTCCTCTGATATTGCAAAGAAGGACACTGCTCCTGATCAATGATCCAGCCAAGTGCAGGCCAGGAATGCTGACATGGCAGCTCCCTGCATGTTTTGCATTTCTGATGCCACAAAGGTGGAAGGGAGGCGAGAGAGCTTGTCACTCGAGACTCCAGAGGTTAAGTTGGAAACATTCACATCCATTGGTAGATGGCTCGCATGTGCATAGTCCACATAAACTTTTCTCTGCCTCGATAGATTAGGGGGGAGACAGTTTGGATGGTCTACTCGACGAGCAATTTTTCAGTTGCGGATACTTGTTTAGAAACAATTAGGGTCTAGAACCTAGTTGAAAAGACACACATCAAATCTGTGATGAGTATTCTGTAAGCCTGGGTATATTATATCAAAAGTACATATACTTATGACCTAGCAACGAGGAGGATTGCCAAGGCTATCGAGTTTCCTGATAAGGCTAAAGATTTTCATGAAATGTGATGCCTTAACTGGGCAGGATGTCAGCACTTCCAAAGAGGGCTACTCCAATATGATCAGAGGAATTCCCCCGGAGTTGGTTTCGGTGAGTCATCAATAGTGATAGAAGGTGGTTGAAGTTTTATGATCATGTCTGGCCACCTCAGCTCTAGGTTACTGATTATGTAATTATCTTTTTGCTTAGCTCAGGATATCTTTCCTTTCTCTTCTCGTATCTGCAAACCAGGGAGAGAAACCTGAAAAAGACAGTGGTGAGTCCTGATTGCTACTTGTTAAGGACCCTCGGTCAAAATACATTGGAGGTAGGGATGGTTTCGTCTCCTCCGACGAGCTAGAAACCTGTGGGGGGAAAAGATGTCAGGTGTATCCCATAGGGAATGCTTGTGCCAAGGGCTGAGTAGTATGGAGGGAAATTTGACCTCCTACTCTTCTGAGGAGGACTGATTTTGATACTGTGTATGTATGGCTACACGAGGAAAAGGTCGGTAAGGTTTTGCCGCCTTTTTCAGCGAGGAAAGAGTCAGTAAGATTTTGCTACCTTTTTCAGCGAGGAAAAGGTCATTAAGGTTCTGATGCTTTTATCACCCCATAGTCCTCAAGGCTGCAGCTCCAAAAATGACAAAAATCGTATTTTCTTTGAGGCAATACAGACCGAGGAATGAGTGACGTAATCGACAATCTTATATTCTTAAGACGTGAACACTTTCCAAGCCTCCAAATATGCACAACTTAAATGTGAAATGGTGGCAGGTTGCCCTCCTGTTTCACCCGTGGTCATGGTGGCGCATTCTCTTGGCAAGTCAAAGTGTTTATACTTGGAGATGGAGTGCGTGCAACAGCTTTAGTTATCCTACCTTTGTTTATCTGTGGAACAAAATGTATGCCAACTCTAGCCAGAGAGATCAAAGCTGTAATTTTGGATTAGAAGGTAACGCCACATTGAAAATTTGTAAATCTGTACAAGAAAAGTATGCCTTCTTAGGAGAGTCAATGGTTTCCTCCTGTGGAGAAGATTTTTTCATTATTATTATTATTATCATCATTAATTGCTAAGCTAAAACCCTAGTTGGAAAAGCAGAATGCTATAAGCCCAGGGGCTCCAAGAGGCATCTTTCCATACTGTAAGGCCAGGCTCATTTTAACCCTTTTACCCCCGGGGTATTTGGAAATTTCCAACCCTTAACCCCCAGGGGGTTATTTTTTTCCCAGCACATTTTGCAGTATATTTTCTTTAAATTGCTCTAACAGCCTTAATTTTTGTCATAGAGAGGTCAGGTTGGTCTCATTCTCTTGGAAAATGCCTGAATTTTCTCAAAAAATTATCAAAAAATATGAAAAACTAATTTTTATAGCATTTTTTTGCAAGGACGTACCGGTACGTCCATGGGGGTAAAGGGATGGCTTTTGTGAAACGTACCAGTACGTCCTTTGGGGGTAAAAGGGTTAAGCTTGTAATGGTGAATAATGGAATCCCTCCAGCAACACAGATTCGATGCCTGGAGAAATAGCTTGCTCAACTGCCACTTGAAGCAGTGTTCGAGGTGGTGTTTTACGTGATATTTTCAACACTTCACCTGAAATCCTGTAGTTCAGAAAAATCTCCATAATTGACAATGTCTGAAAGAAAAATATAATCCCCTCAACTGAGCATGCTCGCAGGAGATGAGGAACTGTCAAGGTTGTCATAATTTGGAACAAAAAAAAAAAAAACACTTGCACTGTTTAAGGCTCTGGTTGGACAAGGAAAAAAGTCAAGAGGATCTGTACCACTATGTGTGATCTCTGTTTCACCGTGTCCCATAGGCGACACTATATCAATCACTTCAGTCCTTTACAGTACTCTGAAAAGGATGATTGTCATTTTTGGACACTGGGGTTGCTGAAAACTCAAAAAAGGGTGGATCTGAAAGGGAAATAACATGAACTACTAACAAGAGTTTTTGTTTCTTGCCCGACAAAAGAGGATGAAGTAGATGGTGAATGATCCCGTTTGGCCTTTTTTTTACACCTTGCATTTTATTTTTCCCACTAGGAAAGCAGCCATTCCCTAAGAAAATCAAAAGTAGAGGAAGGGGTACAGAGCTTATCCCCAAGAATTTGGTTAAACAGGATGGGAACCAACCTGAACCCGGCTCATGACGGTGACATGCAGTTGCCCATCAAGACCAGATCAGGTCCTCACACTACCTTTAATAACACCAATTATCACTCACACAAAGCAAAAAGGAAAGCACAGCACAAGCATAAAGCACACCGCGGAAGTGGTCATAAACCCGTCCGCCAGCTGGAACTGTCTTGCTGACTAAGCGTGGGAAGGATGGTTGGTAACCATATGATGATACCAGAATTCCATAACTACTTAATTCAGGTTGTAACTAAATAACTAAGAAGTAAACCCATATAAATGACAAGGGTTTGTATTAGCGTAAGAACAAACAATTAGGAAATTAATAAACTTTAATAGTTTGTTCATGCTCCCCAGATATAATGTTTCAACATCAAAAAGATTTTTCCAATTTGTCATTAACTTACAAACTGTGAACATCATAACAAGGATGCTGTATGCACAAAATATTTTAAATTAGAATTTTTTTTTAAATTACCTAATTTTACATCATCAAAATCTCAAGATATTGACAAAATTTTAACCTTTTAATCTGAAAAGGTTACTCTCAGAATCACACTACCTCGCACACAACAAGAGGAAAGGTAAGTTTTTGTTTCCTAGTAAATTTTTTTTTAATTACAATAAATGAATTTGAAGGATTGGTCTATTAGACTATTTTTCCCTGTTGGAGCCCTTGGGCTTCTTGCATCCTGCTTTTCCAACTAGGGTTGTAGCTTAGCCTATAATAATATTGCCAAGCCCTGGGGCTGAGGCGGCCACTTAGCTCATAGGTGAAACTGGGGAAACCCAAGAGAGCACTGAGAGGAGTTGGACAGCAAGGTGAAAATAATAAAGTTGGAATGAAGGTAAAGTATATTCAAGACTAAAAAGAAAACATTGCTGAGACCCTTTAGTAATGCCTACATTGCTGTCGAGGATTTATTTTTGCTTTATTTTCATTTTTTGTTTTTGCCAAATCCTGAGAGAGAGAGAGAGAGAGAGAGAGAGAGAGAGAGAGAGAGAGAGAGAGAGAGAGAGAGAGAGAGAGAGGTAGTTAGCGAATGATCGTTTGTGGTGAGAAAGACTGTCGGTATATTTGAGGTTGTTTGTTTATGTCTTTAGTTAGGTTACGACAGTGGTGAATGTTTCGGAGCGAATGCTTTTTTTGATTGACTGCGTCCTGAGTCAGTTGTGTGAACGCTGGATTTATTATTTTTCTTTACCAGCGAGGAAGTGATTATTGATTTTCTGAGTAAGTACAGTTTTGTTTATCTTTGCTTATCGTGATTGTGAATGATAGGAACAATTTATTATTTATCTTTGATTATAGTGCGATAGTTCAGTTAGCTAGAAGTGTTCGTAAGTGTTTTTCTTTTTTATTTTGGCAGGCCGTGATTCCTCCTTTGGAGTGACTAAAATTTATAAAATTTATGAAAGTGGATTATTGTTGATGACCTGGCCTGCGAGTGATTTTGTTTAAACTGCTCTTTTGAATTGTCCCACTGTTGATGACCTGGCCTGTTTATTGAGATTACGCATGATGATGATGATGATGATGATGATGATGATGATGATGATGATGATGATGATGATGATGACGATGACGATGACGATGATATGATATCCAGGACCCCAATTAGGGAGGTAGTTGCAGAAAATTGCCGCACAGTGTGTTGCTAGCCACAAAGGTGTGGTTGTGTGCAGTAAAAGACAGTTCTGCAGTGTGTGGACGGCTGTCAGTGTGCCATTGATTAAGACACTGTCGTTATAAATACATATAATCATACATATTTGGGTGTTGGTGTGAAGTTTAATTTTAAGTTTTAGGTTTTTTTTTGTTGATTTATTTGAATGGTATACGGTTATTATATATTTAAGTGTTGATAATTTGATTGTGGATTATTTATGTTGAGGATTTTAGTTTTTAAGAAATATAGTATTAAGGGTATGTTTTGTTTTGTTTGTCCTTTTGTCTAAGAGTCCAGTTTATGATAACGTAAGGGGAAAGTATGTGTTGAGGAGACAATTGCCAGTAAGTAAGATTCAAGGGTGTGGGGTTTGTTATTGCAACATCCCGCCACATTGCAACACTTGAGCTGCATTGAAGGCACTGTTCCTCCATGGGCAATGAATATATGGGAATTATTGATAATGATTAATGTTTACTTTCACTGTGAAATATTTCTTGGATTACTTAAATTCTACAATGCATACAAAAAAGTATTATGAATTTATGACTGATTATTATTCCATTTTACAATGTTTGTCTTTGTGCATAATGATCATGTAGTGAATGATCACACCGACACTGCTTGGACACATGAGACAATGAAGAAAATAACACATAGACCCTTTGAGTGTGTGGTGATCATACTCGTAAATCTTACACGAGACTCCTCATACGCATGGAAGCTTGCGGACGAGGACAATCGCGTGAGTGGACAATCGAAAACCAGCCTATCTGTTAAACTTGCAATACATGTACTATTAGGATTAGCCAAGCTCTTTGAAAAGCAAGATGCTAGAAGCACAAGGGCTCCAATAGGGAAAGGAGCCCAGAGAGGAAATAAAATAGAGAAATAACTAATAAACTATTCATAAGAAATTCAAAAAATTCAAATACAGGTATTTCAAGACCAGTAACATCAAACTAGAGCAGTTATAGGCCTATACTGTATAGACTATGAAATGAGATATACAGTATGTTTAAAAGAAATCTTTCCACTAAGTTTGAAAATGTGTTTGCTCGATTCAACCAACAGATTAGATAATCATTCCACAATCTGGTCACAGTTGGAATAAGAATACCTGTACCATTTAGCATTGAATCTTACAATGGTAAGGGCCTAGTACTATGTACAGGATGGTGCTGTCTGGGAAGATCCGAATGCAAAGGATGGTCAAATTATGCAAAATCATCTGCAAAATGCACAAAGAAGTGAACTACGGTGCTAGAGATTAAAATCCAGATCATGAATAAAGAATTTAATTTTTATATTGATGGACATATAAGGAATTGTTTTGAGAAAGGATGTAGCAGCAATAGTAAGTCACTTCACTACTGAGGAAACTGTAAACTCATGGGCGGTGACAAAGAAAATTTCTGATGGGAGTATTTGTCTGAAGGTAAAGTAAGTTCACAGAATGGGACCACAACTAAGCATTGAGAGATACAGGTGCAGCAATATCAAAGTTTCTTATAAGGGGATTTTTCCTTAATTCATGTGTGATCTACCCATTGACAGAAATAAATCTGAGCACTGAAGTAGTTTCAGGTACAGTAGTGATGAATTGGCTCTGGTATAGTTAGTTTACCAGTAGAGGATGTAGTCTTGAAAAAAAGTAATGAATCCTATTCTGAGAGAGGATCCATATGAAACCATCCTTCGTAGTAATCAACTTACGATTAGATACCGAGGACAACTCTAATTTAAGCCTTTTTGATAATTGGGAATGAAGTGCTAATAACAGTGACACAGTGAGAAGACTGAAGGTCCAAACAACAGTAAGGATAGCAGTTATGACAGTAGTAGTATCCCTCAAATTTCTGATAATAAAGATACGCTAATTAGATCTCAAACAAGATTATATGGAAGTACCTTTAATTAATTATTTTAGAATACACTGAGTGATAAGTTTCATAAATTTTTCAAACCACAGTTCATGTTAAAACACGTAGTTGTTTTCCAATATTTTCATATGAAAATGGCTTGTGTAGAAGACATAAATAAGAAAGGAGTGAATTTATCCTTGGAATTTTATGCTTGAAAGTGTTAGAATTAGTTTATAATGATATTAGAGGTTATTTACATACACATACATATACCAAAGGCACTTCCCCCAATTTTGGGGGGTAGCCGACATCAACAAGAAACGAAACAAAAAAGGGGACCTCTACTCTCTACGTTCCTCCAGCCTAACCAGGGACTCAGCCGAATTCAGCTGGTACTGCTAGGGTGCCACAGCCCAACCTCCCACATTTCCACCACAGATGAAGCTTCATACTGCTGAGTCCCCTACTGCTGCTACCTCCGCGGTCATCTAAGGCACCGGAGGAAGCAGCAGGGCCTACCGGAACTGCGTCACAATCGCTCGCCATTCATTCCTATTTCTAGCACGCTCTCTTGCCTCTCTCACATCTATCCTCCTATCACCCAGAGCTTTCTTCACACCATCAATCCACCCAAACCTTGGCCTTCCTCTTGTACTTCTCCCATCAACTCTTGCATTCATCACCTTCTTTAGCAGACAGCCATTCTCCATTCTCTCAACATGGCCAAACCACCTCAACACATTCATATCCACTCTAGCCGCTATCTCATTTCTTACACCCGTTCTCACCCTCACCACTTCGTTCCTGACCCTATCTACTCGAGATACACCAGCCATACTCCTCAGACACTTCATCTCAAACACATTCAATTTCTGTCTCTCCATCACTTTCATTACCCACAACTCCGATCCATACATCACAGTTGGTACAATCACTTTCTCATATAGAACTCTCTTTACATTCATGCCCAACCCTCTATTTTTTACTACTCCCTTAACTGCCCCCAACACTTTGCAACCTTCATTCACTCTCTGACGTACATCTGCTTCCACTCCACCATTTGCTGCAACAACAGACCCCAAGTACTTAAACTGATCCACCTCCTCAAGTAACTCTCCATTCAACATGACATTCAACCTTGCACCACCTTCCCTTCTCGTACATCTCATAACCTTACTCTTACCAACATTAACTCTCAACTTCCTTCTCTCACATACCCTTCCAAATTCTGTCACTAGTCGGTCAAGCTTCTCTTCTGTGTCTGCTACCAGTACAGTATCATCCGCAAACAACAACTGATTTACCTCCCATTCATGATCATTCTCGTCTACCAGTTTTAATCCTCGTCCAAGCACTCAAGCATTCACCTCTCTCACCACTCCATCAACATACAAGTTAAACAAACACGGCGACATCACACATCCCTGTCTCAGCCCCACTCTCACCGGAAACCAATCGCTCACTTCATTTCCTATTCTAACACATGCTTTACTACCTTTGTAGAAACTTTTCACTGCTTGCAACAACCTTCCACCATATAACCTCATCACATTCCACATTGCTTCCCTATCAACTCTATCATATGCTTTCTCCAGATCCATAAACGCAACATACACCTCCTTACCTTTAGCTAAATATTTCTCGCATATCTGCCTAACTGTAAAAATCTGATTCATACAACCCCTACCTCTTCTAAAACCACCCTGTACTTCCAAGATTGCATTCTCTGTTTTATCCTTAATCGTATTAATCAGTACTCTACCATACACTTTTCCAACTACACTCAACAAACTAATACCTCTTGAATTACAACACTCATGCACATCTCCCTTACCCTTATATAGTGGTAAAATACATGCACAGACCCAATCTACTGGTACCATTGACAACACAAAACACACATTAAACAATCTCACCAACCATTCAATTACAGTCACACCCCCTTCCTTCAACATCTCAGCTTTCACACCATCCATACCAGATGCTTTTCCTACTCTCGTTTCATCTAGTGCTCTCCTCACTTCCTCTATTGTAATCTCTCTCTCATTCTCATCTCCCATCACTGGCACCTCAACACCTGGAACAGCAATTATATCTGCCTCCCTATCATCCTCAACATTCAGCAAACTTTCAAAATATTCCGCCCACCTTTTCCTTGCCTCCTCTCCTTTTAACAACCTTCCATTTCCATCTTTCACTGTCTCTTCAATTCTTGCGCCGGCCTTTCTTACTCTCTTCACTTCTTTCCAAAACTTCTTCTTATTCTCTTCATATGACTGACCCAGTCCCTGACCCCACCTCAGGTCAGCTGCCCTCTTTGCCTCACGTACCTTGCGCTTTACTTCCACCTTTTTCTCTCTATATTTTTCATACTTCTCTATACTATTACTCTGCAGCCATTCTTCAAAAGCCCTCTTTTTCTCTTCCACTTTTACCTTCATTCCTTCATTCCACCATTCACTGCCCTTCCTCATGCTGCCTCCAACAATCTTCTTGCCACATACATCACTTGCAATCCCACTCCTCCTCTAAATTACCAGTTTCTCTTACTCTCACCTCGTCATATGCCATTTTCAATCTTTCCTGATATTTACTTTTTACCCCAGGTTTTATTAGCTCTTCAACCCTCACTATTCAAAAGAATAATTAAATCATATTTTTGGTCAAGATGAAAAAATTCACAAAGAATTTTGCAACGACGCAGTCATGAATGTCCCCTATTGAGAAACCCGAATCAGGTCATACCTACAGGACAGAGGGGGTACTAGTAGAAAATGCACTTTTTTATATGGTGGGCCCTTTACCAAGAAGCAAGGAAAAATTATATCTACTGATAATTACTGACGGAAAACCAAAGTAAATTGATACAACGAACAATTATTAGAATTCTGGTATGCCTAAGAATATCCAGAGAGACATGGGCATTGTCTTTATATTTCAAGTATTTTCAAGAGCAATTGAAAGTAATAAAGATTCAACATATCTATTTGACTTTATATCACCACCAGAGAGCCAAGAGATACTTGAAAATTTCACCAGATGCTGAAATCAAGTTCAAGAAGTCTCTGCACTATTAGTTTTACTCCTAATGAACTAGCATTTGGCCATACAGTAAAATTCCAATAAAAAATGTTATTATCCCAATGGAGCCCCAATAGGGAAAGAATCCCAATGGGGATAAAGAAATGGAGAAGCAAGGGGAAAACAAACGGAAACATGACAAATTATTTGTATTTTTTTCCTAAATAATACACACCTTGAGTTACTTTTGTGGATATATTTTCAGCGGAGCTGGAAGGTAGCCATTAGAATAAAAGTGTGAGGTGGCAACCCTACTTAACCACTGGGGGGTACCCAGCCACCTACATCTACTTAAACATCGGTGAACATCACTTCTTTTATTGCAGGCAGGACTTATCGGGGGACAAGTGATGGCGGGACAATTTATATACAGTAAATAACTCCAGGTTTTATAAGTTAGGGAAAAAAACAAATTATCTATGAATTTGTCATTTGTTCTCATACTAACAAACCTTGTGTTATTTATGTTGATGAATCACCCTTAGGAGGGTGGTAAGCCAACTACTGGCTTAGTCATTGACCCGGGTTTACCTAGTACAGTATTAGACTGTAATCAAGGGAAACCTAGCCCCCTCTCTCATCAATACCAAGTGAGAGATAGAGAGACAGCATATGAACATCTAGGTAAGAATGTTCCGAGTTTAAATAGGAACCTTACACATATGAAATAGAAGTTTCCCAATGTTTACCTCGCAGGAAGCATTGGGGACGTCTTTAATTTTATAACTTAGACTAGATTACACAAGGGAAGTGGTTCTTACCTGAAGAGGTTGAAGCCAGCTTGCAGAGGGACCCATAGCGCTGTATCCCCAAGAGAGGAAGATGAAGAAAGGAAAAGGGCCAGATATACTCTCATTCATCCCAGACTTACCCAGGTAACCAATGGCCTCAACCATCTGCTACCTGTCCAGCAAGGAGTTCAAAGTATTATTTAAACGGCTTGTTGTGCAGCCAACACAGGATCGATAGTAAACATATCAAGTCTCCTGTGGGTTGCGTCCTGGAGATGGTGGGCGGTGAAGGTGGTCTGATTCTTCCACACGCCTGCTTGTAATACCTGCAACACAGAGTAATTGTGCTTGAATGCCATGGACGTACTGATGCCCCTGACATCACAAGCTCTAGGTCTTCGAGCTGTTGGAGGTTCTGGATTCAGAGCATTGTCTATGAATGCAAATCTAGGCTGAAATAGTGTTCTTAGTAATCCTCCTCTTAATCCTACTTGAACTAACAAATAGTGATGTTAGTCGAGGCCGAGTTGCTGCAGTGTGTTTAAGATATCTCAAACTCCTCAACGGGCATGGTAACAATTGATCTGGGTCATTGGTTACAGAACGTAGACTCTTAATCTGAAAGGGCCAGAAGCTAGGGTCCAATAACCCCGGATTTTGAGTCTTTGCAATGAACTCAGGGATGAATCAGTGTCGCCTCCCCCATCCCCTTGAATGGGCGATGTTGTATGAGAGACCATGAAGTTCACTAACTTTTTGCTGAGGCTAAAGCGAGTAGGAATGCATCTTAAACCGAGGTTATGATCTGTTCCATGGCATATTGGTTTGTACGGAGGTCTTTTAAGGATCTCAAGACGCGAACCACGTTCCAAGGAGGAGGTCTTATCTCCGACTGGGGGCAAGTGATCTCATAACTCCGTATGAATAAAGCAAGCTCCAACGAAGAGGAAAGATTTACAGTGAGCCCTCGTTTATCGCGGTAGATAGGTTCCAGACCCGACCGCAATAGGTGAAAATCCGCGAAGTAGGGACACCATATTTACGTATTTATTTAACATGTATATTCAGACTTTTAAAACATTCCCTTGTACGTAGTACTGTTAACAAACTACCCTTTAATGTACAGAACACTTAATGCATGTACTACAGTACCCTAAACTAAAACAGGCATAAATATTAAAGGCGATTTTATATCATGCGTTTCCTAAACACGCCAAAAAGCATGATAAAAAATGGCAACCAATGTTTTGATTACGTTTATCTCTGATCATAATGAAGAAACAAACACATTTACACATCTGTGTATAGGTTAGTTTTTGCATCAATTATATTGATTATACAGTATGTTGATTTTGTTATTACCAATGTTTTACTTCATTTTTCTTAGGACTTCCAAATGAAATGTTTTTCTTTATGACGCCGCCGTTTACGCTCCATCTTCGATCATAATAAACAAACAATGGCATTTAACGCGCATGATGAAAGTGATAAATATGACAAATTCAAAGATAATTTGTATTTTTCCTAACCATACAAACCTTTGCTATTTACATTGAGTTTACCTTTTAGCGCAGCTGAAATGGCGAGCCATTAGAATATAACGAGGGTGTATTACCCCGCGCTAGTTAGCGGGGAGGGGGGGGGGGGTAGGGGAGTGGTAGCTAGCTATCCCTCCCCCCCCTCACACACAGGTGAATGCTCACTTTCACTTAGAGGTAGGACTTGTCTTGGGGGACAGGGCTGGCGGGCAAATATGTGTACAGTAAATAGCTAAGGTTTGTATGGTTAGGAAAAATACAAATTATCTTCGAATTTGTCATTTGTTCCGTAACCGAAATACAAACCACGCTATCTACATTGGGTGACTTACCCCTTAGGTAGGGTGGAAAGTCCCCAGCCATACTGGCTTTGGCTTTTTCCCGGGGACTCAGAATCCGAGTGAGTCGCACTCGAGAAAAGGAGTCCCTGCACCTCACAAGTTCCTTGCTCCGCAAGGAACCGTGTGGCCTACATAAGCTTGTGTGTGAAGGAAGAAGTGTGACCCATCCTAGGCAGTTGACTTGGAGTTCCAAAAGGAACTCTGGGTTAGGACGTTCCCAATACCACCTCGTCAGGGTATGGGGGACGCGACAGTATTGACTCAATACTCGGAACACAAGGAAGCATGGTTTACCTGCAGAGGTTCGAGGTCAGCTATGCAGAGACCAGGATGCTGCTTCCCCGTAGAGGGGATGATGCAGAAAGAAATAAAGGCCAGACATACTTCTTTTGTTCATGCAGACTAAAACCTGATAACAATGCCCTCAACCTTCTGCTACCTGTCCAAAAAGGAGCCAGAGGTTAGACCAGCTGTTGTGTAGCCACCACAGAGCGATAGAAAACGTATCGAAACTCCTGTGGGTCACGCCCTGCAGGAAGCGGGCTGCGAAGGTCATTAGACGCTTCCAGACTCCAGCTTGTAGCACCTGCGTCACAGAGCAGTATTACTCGAAGGCGAGGGACGTTGCGATATATTCAACATCGTGCTGTAGGGCGACGTGACGGGGGAGGGTCTGGAGACAGGTAGAGATGAATGTCCTTCAGCCCGAGCTGAACAGGTATACTGGTGACTCTCCCCCGTGTCCTCCTTGTGCTCCCACATCAGCTGCAACTGAGGACAAACTGCAGCTGTTCCCAAAGCTAACCTCTCGATTCCTTTACTGGCAAGAAAGAGGTCTTGGGACATCAGATACAGAATGGAGACTCAAAAATCTTGAAGGAATTGGACCGAAGGACCGGGACCTCAAGATTCTGAGTCTAGCCAACAACTCAGGGGCGAACCTGAATGTTGCCTTCCCCTCTTCCTTAGAAAGGGCGGAGTCGTACGAGACCAAGAAGATTGCTTACACACTGGCCGCACCCAGAGTGAGCAGGAGACCTAAGACTGAATACAATCCGAGGCCTGTCGTAAAGGGTCTTGAGAAGATATCTTAAGGGACTAAAAAGTCCGAGCCATGCTCCAAGTTGGAGGTCTCCCTCCGACTAGGGCAGGGACAATCGTAGCTTCGCATGAGCGAGGATAGATCCAGCGGGGAGGAAAAAGTTATTCCTTTAAGCCTGAAGGTCAGGGAAAGGCTGAGCGACAGGCTTCATTGCCAAGAGCGGAAAGGAGTTTCCTCCCGCCGAAAGGCAATAAGACCGTTATTGCTGGAGAAGAGGCCTCAAGGGAAGAGGTATATCTCCCACGGCACCAACCACCGAAGACTCTTCACTTTGTCTGGAAGACCCCTGCGGATGACTATCGCAGATGACGTGACCTCCGTCCCGCGACTGTAGCGGGTTGTCTCTTCTTGAGGAGGAGGCGTAGTGTCTCCAGGCATGAAGCCGAAGCGACGCCCCGGTTCGTGAAAGACGTTGTTGTGTGGTTGTTTGAGTAGTCTGTGCCATGGGAGAAGCTCTCCTGGGAGTTCCGTCAGGGGAAGCAGAGGGTCCAGAAACCGTTCTGCGCATAGTCCCAGTGGAGCTCTCCCATTGAAAGGTTGACAGACAACCTGGTCTTGTTGAGACCCATTCCCCACAGACAAAAAGGAGGGAAGACGCAGGTGTCGAAGTTGTCCCACCATCACCGGAATGCATCTAGCCAGAGTCTCGGGGTCTGAGACTGGAGGGAAGAACAGCGGAAGCTTGAGGTTCCAAGCTGTCGCGATCAGGTCCCACAGACCAGGACTTGCTGGTTACTCAAGGCCAAAGACCCCCAGGTACACTCTCTACGAGGCTCTGCTTGGATAGTCGGAGAGAACATTCCTCTGCCTGGAATGAGAGAGCCGATGGTGGAATTGAGAGTATCTCAATCATCTCGGTATCTCTACTGCAAGATGTGAAGGTGTGAAAATGCGTCCCCTACTGGTTAGAACACGCCAGAATCATGAAGTCGACGCGCACGGAGCGACTCGGCAGGAGCTGTAGGATCTGTAGAGGGCCAGACTACGGCCCCTAAGCCTGCCTGAATGATGGAGAGGTATCCTTCAGGTTCTGACCATAGGCCTGGACCAGAACATGCCCCCCTCCCCCCTCCTTTTCTTTGACGAGTCCGAGAACAGCATCAAGAATGTGGGGAAAGGACGAGAATATCCACTACCATCAAGAGGTTCCATAGGTCAACACCCATTGCAGGTCTAATAGTTCTGCTGGTCCCATAGGGGTCAGGAAGTTCGGTTAACCGTTGCCTGAAACCACCGGAACTTGGACCGCCCCACATGGAACTTATCCTGAGGCGACCGTTCGGACTATAGACGGGTCAATGAGGAAAGGAGAACTAGGAAACGTTCCAAGGTAGGGCTGAAAGCTCTGCTTGACTGAGAACAGGTACTGCGACTCTCCTCAGCCTTGCCACAGTCAACTGAAGGGAAGGCCCGGAGGATGTGGCAACAGAATCTGGCGTCCCCAGGTGGTCACCCATCCAAGTACCGACCAGAACCGACGTTGCTTACCCTCGCTGGACGGACGAGAAGCGGGGTTTCCAACGTGGTAAGGCCGTTGACTCAATATCATGGCCAGATACTCCAGATGTTGAGGCAGAAGAAGAGAAGGCTCCTAGCAAAATACCATGAACCCACACTCATGGTAAGCATCCGGAAGCTTGTCCCGGCGCTGAAGAAGGTCGAACCCGAGCCTACCGGAGTTGACCAGCCCTCCAAAAAGCGAAGGAGGCGGAAGCCTGCACCTGAGCGGCCATGAGGAAAGCAGGGAGAGTTCTCTGGGGAAAAAAACCTGCGATGCCACGGAGGGATCGCCACACTGCATCATAAGCAGGAATACCTGCAGTCTAGGCTGAATTCCACAAGCTCCCTGGAAGATGGATGGAATAGAAACAAAGTACCCGTCCTTCCGATCCAGGGTTTAAGGAGTCCTGTCGCCTCGTTACCAGTCTGATCGATTCTGCTGTTCTACGCTGGCCGAAGTTTGTTCGACAAACTTGATCAGAGCTGAGAGGTTGACTACGGAACTCCCGTCTCAGATACAGTACTTCCTTACAAGAAAGGATCGACTGAAGAAGCCGGGAGTGAAGCCGTTGATGATCCTATGGAGGACCTTCGCCTAAGGTATGGATCATTCTGCCCAAACGGGCAACTCTTGCCGACGTTATGGCATAGAGGTTCAGAGACACTGAATTCGCTGACAGTGACGGCAGGCGCGATATCCTTGACTGATCACAGAGATCGAGCGGGAATGGGCATCAGGAAGCTGTCATCCGGATGAGTAACCTTAAGCATCCTCCCAGCGTGAAACCTGCAATCCTAGAGTTCGTGAACTCTGCTGCTCCCTTTAGGACTATGCCCCCCCGGGGGAGCCTACCGCGTGCCATCTGTTCCTGACAGGAGGAAACTGCAATTGGACACCTTGTCTCAGTTGTCGTAGCCGATAACTAGGCCGACGTGGTTGAAAGAAAAAGGCGCTGGAGCCCTGCAGTGTCTGGAAGAAAGCGCCTTGGAGGAGTGAAAACGGAAGTCGACTTCCTCCGCACAGTCGCTGTCTAAGTCTCTGTCCTTGGGCACAAACAAATTCTTCTCAAGGATGGCCCTAGCTCTGGTACTCTTCAGACCCCGAGACCAGGGCAGAGCCGCACTGGATTTCAGGGCCTTCCGAACGTCAAACACTTCATCCAAGATCGTGTCTTTCACTTCAAGGGGGGCGATGACTGGATCCATAAGCCCGTTAAGTTGCCTTATCAGGCTTAGGCCCTGCCAGAAGGTATGTTCGGATTCCTCCTGTTCTCCTCCCTACGGGCTGGCAGCTAAGTCTCCTGCCCAGGGATCTCTTCCTGGGGTGAAACGTGGACATTCCCCCGGGTAGTCGTGGGTTCCTGGCGAATCCTTGAGGAGGATTTCGGGACGGTCTTGGAGTCCTTGGATTCCCTCCTGGGAGGGATACAGGATCCCAACCAAGAGATTCGAGGGGCCCCTTCCTCACGAGATGATTCTCCTCCATGAAGCGAAGTCTCCCCCCTTGGTCCCGAGACTACCGCGCCACCGGACTCACCTGAGGACGGAAAGGCCTCGTCCACGGGAGAAGGAGAAAGCCCTCGAGCAGGAGAAGGGGCCTTCGCGACCGACCTCTTGGGAACCAACTTCGCCCTGGGGGAAGTCACCACGAAGTCCACTCCTCTCTTTCTCTTCAGCGTAGGAGAGACAGCCGTTGGTTTGTTACCTTGGTCGGCGAGTGCTGGTTTCATAACCCTCACTAACGCCCGCGCCAGAGGACCAAACCATGTCTGTTGCTCCAAGGACACAGAGTCCGAAATCCTCGCTAAAGGGAAAGGGATCGGGCGATCCTTTGGAGTGGACACCACAGTAGCTGCCTGAAAAGAAGGTGGCGAGAATGGTGTACTAACCTCTCCTCAGTAGTATCCTTGTCCTACACTACCAACCTGTGTTTGGGTGGAGGCGATCCCGAGCGTTGTCTAGGAACACGCGTTCCTGCTGCTACCCCCGGCTGCGGAGTTCGCCGCGAACGATGGTCGAGCGAGGGAGCGCGGCCGAGTGATCGCGCGGGCGCGCAGGCGAGCGGTCGCGCGGAAGCGCAGGCGAATGATCGCGCGGGCGCGCAGGCGAGCAGTCGCGCGGGCGAATGATCGCACAGGCGAGCGGTCGCGCGGGCGAGTGGGCACGAGGGTGGGCAGGTGAATGAGAGCGTGTCCGAGGTGGCGAACGCAAGCGTTGGCGCGATGGCGAGGAAACGCGCTGCCGCGTGGGTGAGGAAGACCGCTGGCGATGTGGATCAACAGGCAATCGGTGATGAGCTGGTGAGCGCTGACGTGCAGGTAGGCAATGGCGCGTTGTGGCATGGCGACGCGTTGGCGAGCGATAGCGATCAGCATGCGCAGGTGAGCGATCGCGCCATGGCGAGCTAGTAGCTAGCGAACCATGTCCCTTCAGAAGCGTTGGAGAACGTTGGCGCGCAGGCTGTAACACACGCGGGCGGTCCGGAGATCGCTGAGAAACAGGTGATCGCCGACGCGTAGAACACTGGTGAACATGCGATACTAAAATCGCTTGTGCGCGCTGACGAGCATGTGAACGCTGGCGAGCAAGTGAACACTAGCGTGTAGGCGATCGTTGACGCGTGGGAGAACACTGGAGAATAGGCGATACTAAAATCTTGAGCCACTACGGGACGAACAACTTCATATAAAGTACTGTATTCCAAACCTCAATAACAATGCTGAAGAAATCAAAGAGGCTCTGTTATAAGTGACTGAAGAGATTTCAAATTTTTTCATTATTCTCCAGCCTACAGTCTAAATAAACCATTAAATTCTGATCTAGATCCCTTTTTAAATTGTTTGAACATTTCTATAATTAGAATTCTGAAACCACGAACTGGAAGGCATGGAGTGGGGAGATGGAATGCGGAAAATTCTGGAAACTCACCCCAAACTAAAATCACTTTGCCTCCTGTATAAAATCAAGGTTTTACAAAATGTTAGACATATATCTAAATTCCAAACTAGTAAGAGAAAACTCAATACTGTACTAATACCGCATTAAGGAGCCTATTCAAATACAGTAAGAAGAAAATTAAAAATAGCAAAGCACTGTTTACTCGCCTATCTAATTAACCAATGCCTCTTTCCAACGGAAACAACAAGTTTTACTTTCGACAGTGAAATATTTTCCTATTTTTCTTTTCTTTGCAGAAGATTTTCCTTTCAAAATGAATTCTGTGATGTTTAAATAAAAAAAATTGGATTATTTACACACCCTGGATAAGAGTTTGAACGAAGCAACCACCTGAGAACAAATGTTAGGGACTAGGAGATCATTTAGTGCCTCAATGGAATGAATAGACATGTGTTCATTATCCTTCAGGCTCACAAATGGTTAGGATCCACAATGTACACGAGGTGAAACTACCTTCTGGCTATCAGAATAAAGACATGAATATGGAAATATCAAGTAACTTAAATACAGTATGGCCATATTTATAATAAATGGGGTAGTTATGTACCCTATAGTAATGTACCAGTAGTCATCCAAAGGATTCAAAGAAAATGTAATTTTCAAAAACCAAAATGCAAGTAGGCTAGGCTTAACTTAATTCACTTCACAGAGTCTCAGAAGAGAAGCAAGCTAGGCCCATACCTTTCCTATGCCTTAGCGAATACACTGAAAATATTAGGCTATTAAGATAACTGTCTTACCTGAGCTTTGACTGATTTAAGGTAAAATTCTTGTTAATTCTGCTTAATCAGCATGATCATACACTGAAATCAACCACATGACGGGCAATTAGTGACTCCAACTTTTAAGTTGCATGGAACAAGTACTTGAGATTTCACTGTATGCCAGGGCAGGGCCATCCTACTCAACGGCCATGACCCTATATTGATCCATTTCATTTTTGGTAGAAGCCTGACTCTTTTTCAAACAATTCAAGAATGTATTCATAATTCTGAAAAAAATAAAATACTCTTACTTAGCCATTAAAAATAATTATTATATGCACAATCAGTGATAACTATAGTAATATGACAAATATGAAAGTAATTTGTATTCTTCCTAACTATACAAACTTTTAGTTCTTCACAAGTAATAACTCAGTGTAGCTGGGTAAAAAAGAATGAGGGTTTGTATTTGTCAGGAAAACTCGAAAAAAAAAATAAATCGTACATAGTGCGATGACAGTACTTAATTCAATTTTTGTAGCCTAATAACGTGTTTTGCATTTTATTTTTTGTGATTAGCTCATGTAGAAGTTACGATCATTTAACTTTGATTTACTGTAAATTCATGAGTAACAAAAACCCCATTTGTGGCAGAATGACACTCAAAATTATATATTTTCTTTGTAAGAATTATTCTAGAATATGTCTTCCGCTTATTTGATTCATACCTATGGTCAAAAGTTGCACAGCATCACGTAATGTACTGACTATCGAAGATCACAGAGTGATTAACATCATTTAGTCATGGTACTACAATTAATTTTTATTGTTTATTTATTAATTTCTATAATATGCTTGATAATTACTACATAGGATTTTATAATAATATAAGCTCTATAAATTTTTTCATGTTCAAAGTAGTTCTGAAAGTAGCATCGATACTCATTTAAATGAGCGCGCTAGTACTCTTACTTACACTAGCAATTCATTTAACTTATCTTCTGATTGTGTCCCCGAGATTTATAACTTTTCGTTAATAAATTTGTTCAATTCTAAAATCAACATACAGTAATTCGTTTCATTCCCTTTTCCCTCAATTGTATAGTGATAATCTTATTTACCTTATTTCCTAGAAATTTATGCTGGTCTATTCTTACAAACTTAGTCTAATACAGTATTTGAAAGTGTTCATATTGAAGTTTAAGCCTAGATTTGGAGTCTTGGGCGAGAGATGTCTCCCTGTGAATTGAAAACCTTTCAAGAAAGGCATTGTTGTTACAAACCCTTTTATCAGTTTATGACTTGTAACAAAATGTTATTTTCATTAGTAAAATAAATTTTTGAATATACTTACCCGATAATCATGTAGCTGTCAACTCCGTTGCCCGACAGAATTCTACGGAAGGGATACGCCAGCGATCACTATACTAGAAGGGGGTGTACTCACCAGCGCCACCTGTGGCCAGGTACTGCAGTACTTCTTGTTGACACCACCTCAATTTTTCCTCGGTCCACTGGTTCTCTATGGGGAGGAAGGGTGGGTCAATTAAATCATGATTATCGGGTAAGTATATTCAAAAATTTTTTTTTACTAATGAAAATAAAATTTTTCAATATTAAACTTACCCGATAATCATGTAGCTGATTCACACCCAGGGAGGTGGGTGAAAACCAGTGTACATGACTATAAGTAAGCTAAGTATCCCGTATTTCATATTATCAGTTATTCAAAATAACAATGAAATTATAAGTACCTGGTAAGGAAGTCGACTTGAACCATTACTCTGCCTTTAATAAGTTCGTCTTCCTTACTGAGCGCAGCGTTCCTCTTAGGAGGCTGAACAACCCTAAGGTGCTGAAGTATAAAGGGCTGCAACCCATACTAAAGGACCTCTACACAACCTCTAACCTAGGCGCTTCTCAAGAACGAATTGACCACCCGCCAAATCAAAAAGGATGCGGAAGGCTTCTTAGCCTACCGTAACAACCCAAAAAACAACAATAAAAGCATTCAAGAGAAAGGTTAAAAAAAAGGTTATGGGATTAAGGGAATGTAGTGGCTGAGCCTTCACCTACTACTGCACTCGCTGCTACGAATGGTCCCAGGGTGTAGCAGTTCTCGTAAAGAGACTGGACATCTTTAAGATAAAATGATGCAAACACTGACTTGCTCCTCCAATAAGTTGCATCCATAATGCTCTGCAGAGAACGGTTCTGTTTAAAAGCCATCGAAGTGGCTACAGCTCTCACTTCGTGGGTCCTTACCTTCAGCAAAGCAAGGTCTTCATCCTTCATGTGAGAATGAGCTTCTCTAATCAGAAGCCTTATATAATACGAAACTGCGTTTTTGGACATAGGCATCGAAGGTTTCTTGATTGCACACCATAAGGCTTCTGACTGTCCTCGTATAGGTTTTGACCTATTAAGATAGTATTTCAGAGCTCTGACAGGGCAAAGAACTCTCTCTAGCTCGTTACCCACCATGTTGGAAAGGCTAGGAATTTCGAACGATCTAGGCCAAGAACGTGAAGGAAGTTCATTTTTAGCTAAAAATCCGAGCTGTAAAGAACATGTTGCTGATTCGGATGTGAATCCTATGTTCTTGCTGAAGGCGTGAACCTCACTAACTATTTTAGCTGTTGCAAGGCAGACGAGGAAAAGAGTTTTGAGAGTAAGGTCTTTGAAGGAAGCTGACTGGAGAGGTTCGAACCTAGGAGACATAAGGAACCTTAAGACTACGTCTAGATTCCAGCCTGGAGTGGACAAACGACGTTTTTTAGAAGTTTCGAAAGATTTAAGGATGTCTTGAAGGTCCTTGTTGGAGGAAAGATCCAAACCTCTGTGGCGAAGAACTGAAGCCAACATACTTCTGTACCTTTTAATCGTAGGAGCCGAAAGAGATCTAACATTCCTTAGATGTAATAGGAAGTCAGCAACTTGGGTTACAGAGGTATTGGTAGAGGAAACTGCATTGGCTCTGCACCAGCTTCGGAAGACTTCCCACTTGGATTGGTAGACTCTACGAGTGGATACCCTCCTTGCTCTGGCAATCGCTCTGGCTGCCTCCTTCGAAAAGCCTCTAGCTCTAGCGAATCTTTCGACAGTCTGAAGGCAGTCAGACGAAGAGCGTGGAGGTTTGGATGTACCTTGTTTACGTGAGGTTGACGTAGAAGGTCCACTCTTAGAGGGAGAGTCCTGGGAACGTCGACCAGCCATTGTAGTACCTCTGTGAACCATTCTCTTGCAGGCCAAAGGGGAGCAACCAGCGTCAGCCGTGTCCCTTCGTGAGAGACGAACTTCTGAATGACTCTGTTGATGATCTTGAACGGCGGGAATGCATATAGGTCGAGATGGGACCAATCCAGCAGAAAAGCATCCACGTGAACTGCTGCTGGGTCTGGAACTGGGGAACAGTACAAAGGAAGCCTCTTGGTCATGGAGGTGGCGAACAGAGCTATCGTAGGCTGACCCCACAAGGTCCAAAGTCTGTTGCACACGCTCTTGTGAAGGGTCCATTCCGTGGGGATGACTTGATCTTTCCTGCTGAGGCGATCTGCTGAGACGTTCATGTTGCCCTGAATGAACCTCGTTACCAGAGTGAGATTTAGACTTCTTGACCAAATGAGGAGGTCCCTTGCTATCTCGTACAGCTTCCTCGAATGGGTCCCTCCCTGCTTGGAGATGTAAGCCAAGGCTGTGGTGTTGTCGGAGTTCACCTCCACCACCTTGTCTAACAGGAGGGACTTGAAGTTCATTAAGGCCAGATGAACTGCCAGCAGCTCCTTGCAGTTGATGTGGAGCGTTTCCTGTTCCTTGTTCCATGTTCCCGAGCATTCCTGTCCGTCCAAGGTCGCGCCCCAGCCCGAGTCTGATGCGTCCGAAAAGAGATGAAGATTGGGGGTCTGAATCGCTAACGATAGACCCTCCTTGAGAAGGATGTTGGTCTTCCACCACAAGAGAGTAGTCTTCATCTCTTTGGTGACAGGAATAGAGACCGCTTCGAGCGTCAAATCCTTGTCCCAGTGAGCTGCTAGATGGAATTGGAGAGGGCGGAGGTGGAGTCTCCCTAACTCGATGAACAGGGCTAACGATGACAGGGTCCCTGTTAGACTCATCCACTGTCTCACCAAGCAACTGTTCCTCTTCAGCATGCTCAGGATGCACTCTAGGGCTTGGCTGATCCTTGGGGCCGATGGAAAAGCCCGAAAAGCTTGACTCCGAATCTCCATTCCCAGGTAAACGATGGATTGGGAGGGAATAAGCAGGGACTTTTCTAAGTTGACCAAAAGACCCAGTTCCTTGATCAAGTCCAAAGTCCAGTTGAGACTCTCCAGACAGCGACGACTTGTGGGGGCTCTTAACAGCCAGTCGTCTAAATAAAGGGAGGCTCTGATGTCCGCTAAGTGGAGGAATTTTGCAATATTCCTCATCAGACGCGTAAACACCATAGGCGCTGTGCTTAGGCCAAAACACAGGGCTTGGAATTGGTACACAACCTTTCCAAAAACGAATCTCAGGAAAGGTTGGGAGTCTGGATGAATAGGAACGTGAAAGTAAGCGTCTTTCAGATCCAACGAGACCATCCAGTCCTCCTGCCTGACCGCTGCTAGGACCGACTTCGTCGTCTCCATAGTGAACGTCTGCTTGGTGACATAAGCATTGAGCGCACTGACGTCCAGCACCGGTCTCCAACCTCCTGTCTTCTTGGCCACCAGAAAGAGACGGTTGTAGAAGCCCGGGGATTGATGGTCCCGGACTATCACCACTGCCTTCTTCTGTAACAGGAGCGACACCTCCTGGTGTAACGCTAGCCTCTTGTCCTTTTCCTTGTAGTTGGGAGATAGGTTGATGGGAGAAGTGGTCAGAGGGGGATTGCGGTAGAATGGTATCCTGTAACCCTCCCTTAGCCACTTGACAGACTGGGCGTCTGCACCTCTTCTTTCCCAAGCTTGCCAGAAGATCTTGAGTCTGGCTCCTACTGCTGTCTGGAGAGGAGGAGAGTCAGCATTTGCCTTTTGAAGTCTTGGGACCTTTCTTAGACCTGCCCCTGAAAGAGTCTGGACGGGTACTTCCTCGGCTGGGGGCTCTGCCACGAAAGGGCGGAATAAATCTTGTAGCAGGAGTATCGGCCACTGGGGTGCGGTAAGTTCTAGGAACTGAAGGAGCAACCTTAGCCTTACGAGCTGAAGAGGCCACAAGGTCATGAGTGTCCTTCTGAATAAGGGCCGCAGACAATTCCTTGATAAGCTCCTCGGGGAACAGGAACTTAGAAAGCGGAGCAAAAAATAACTGAGACCTTTGACAAGAGGTGATGCCAGTGGAAAGAAAAGTACAAAGTTGTTCCCTTTTCTTGAGTACTCCTGAAACAAACATTGAGGCAAGTTCGCCGGACCCATCGCGAATTGCTTTATCCATACAGGACATTATAAGCATGGCTGAGTCCTTGTCAGCAGGGGCAGTCTTCTTGCTCAAGGCCCCCAGGCACCAGTCGAGAAAATTGAAAATCTCAAAGGCGCGAAAGACACCCTTTAAGAAGTGGTCTAAGTCGGAAAAGGTCCAGCAGACCTTAGAGCGCCTCATAGCCGATCTACGTGGAGAGTCAACCAAACTTGAGAAATCAGCCTGGGCAGAGGCAGGGATTCCCAAGCCTGGTTCCTCTCCTGTGGCATACCATACGCCCGCCTTAGAAGTCAGCTTAGTAGGAGGGAACATAAATGAAGTCTTCCCTAGTTGCTGTTTGGACTGCAACCAATCCCCTAACATTCTTAAAGCTCTCTTAGAGGATCTAGCAAAGACGAGCTTAGTATAGGCCGACTTAACAGGTTGCATGCCTAGAGAAAACTCAGATGGAGGAGAGCGAGGGGTAGCAGAAACAAAATGATCCGGGTAAACCTCTCTGAAAAGAGCCAGGACCTTGCGAAAGTCAATGGAGGGTGGTAATGACTTGGGTTCCTCCACGTCCGAAGAGGGATCATCTAGGTGCGCAGCTTCCTCCTCAGAAACCTCATCACCTGAGTGTTGCGAAGCGGGAGGTAAAGTTACAGCGGTGTGCTGAACAGCAGAATCCTGACAAGCGGGTGCATAAACACTTGCGGTTTCATCCTCAAGTCTCTGTTGAAGAGGATGAGGGCTGGTAATGACAAAGTCATGAGGCTGGGATGAAGGAGGTTCTGCGGCGGTTTGAGGAGCAAGTGTGGTGAGAGGCGACTGTATTAAAACCTGAGGTTCAGGCTGCAAAGACTGGTCAAGTAGAGGAGAAGATGGTAGGTGCATGCGTTGAGGTGGCTGACTCCTTGCATGAGGTTCCTGTCTCAAGAGTTGCGCTTGCTTCAAGGGTTGAGGTGGATGCGCAGTAGCAGGTTCCTGTCTCACGAGTTGAGGTTCTTGAGGTGTGAGCTGCGAGAGTTGAGGTGGCGGCTGCGCAGAACGCAGTTCCTGTCTCACGAGTTGAGGTTCTTGAGGTGCTTGCCTCGAGAGTTGAGGTTCTCGCCTTGAGGAAAGTGGAGGTAGCAGCTGCGAGAGCTGAGGTGGCTGCCTCAAGGATGGTAGAGGTTGTCGTACCTCAAGAGGTTGCTGCCTCGAAGATGGTCTTACTGCAAGAAACTCTTGCCTCAAAGGAAGAGGAGGTTGTAAGGCATAAGACTCCTGTTCCCATTGTTGAGGAGGTTGTCGCGTGGTAAGAGATTCCTGCCTTAAGGAAGGTGGAGGTTGCTGCACAACGCTGGTAACTGGCAACTCCCAACGCGGTAGCTCACGCATGGAGGTAGCTTGAGGAACCTCAACTTCGTACGTCTGGCAGACTGGACTGCGGTGAGGAGGAGCGCTCGCAGGAGGAGGTGTAACCTTCTCTGCCTGAAACTCACGCATTAAGACCGCAAGCTGCGACTGCATGGACTGCAGCAAAGCCATCTTGGGATCAACAGACGATGAGGTTTGTTGAGGCAAAGCCTTAACAGAAGATGAGGTCTGTTGAGGCATCGCCTTACCTCTCTTAGGAGGTGTGCAGTCACCTGATGACTGCGGCGAGTCAGAGCTAACCCAATGACTGCATCCGGGTTGTTGAACTCGTGAGGTCTGGACTTTACGTTTAAGAGGTCTTGAGACCTGAGTCCAGCGTTTTCTCCCCGAAAATTCTTCTGCAGACGAGGAAAATAAAGGCTCAATCGTCTGAAAGTGGAAGTGACGATCTCTGTAAGATACGCCCGCAACCACCGAGGATACTTCTGTGCGCCGATCAAGGCCTGCCGAACCCTTTTGCCCTTCGACATTGCTTCTCCCCTGGGCTTGGGAGCTTGCAAGAGGTCCCGGACTGGGAGGACGACTGGCACGCACAGAAGTACCCTCACGCACAACACTGACACTGACACTAGCACTCGGCACAGCACTGGCACTACCACTTCCCACTGCACTTTTCACCTTAAGTTCCTTGACGTCCGCCAAGAGGAACTTGTGGTCACTCACTACCGATTCCACTTTATCACCTAAAGCCTGAATGGCACGTAAAACATCGGACATATCAGGCTGAGCACAAATAGTAGGTTCGGGGGTAGCCACTACAGGGGGAGGAAAAGGTTGAGGATCATGAGGTGAGGAATAAAGCGAAGAGCGAGCCGAACTCCTCCTAACTCTCTCTCTCTCTAACTTAGTGGTATATTTAAGGAATCGAACAAAATCAAGTTCCGAAAGTCCGGCGCATTCCTCACATCGGTCTTCCAACTGACAGGATTTTCCCCTACAGTCGGAACAAGCGGTGTGAGGATCAACCGAGGCCTTCGGAATACGCCTAATACAAGTCCTACATCGTCTTTGGGGAGGGGCTTGAGAAAGGTCGGACATCTTGAATCAAAGAGCTAGTCAAGGGGGATTCCAAATAAAGCAAAAGATCGTTAACCATTAATCAAATCAATATAAAAGCTATCTAAGCTAATAGAAAAGTTTCCAGTATAGCGAAAGCTGAAATCTTAGAGCAATACTTCACCAAAAACCGTGAACAATACTCCAAAATTATAAGCGTATCCATATAGGTCTTGCCGGAAGCACGACAGAGGAAAAATTGAGGTGGTGTCAACAAGAAGTACTGCAGTACCTGGCCACAGGTGGCGCTGGTGAGTACACCCCCTTCTAGTAGTGATCGCTGGCGTATCCCTTCCGTAGAATTCTGTCGGGCAACGGAGTTGACAGCTACATGATTATCGGGTAAGTTTAATATTGAAAAATACATTTTCACCACAGGTAATGTTAAATTGCTAATTAGTTCCAAAACTTAACTTGTAATCCCAAATTATAGGTAATAGAATGAGTCATTTCATAGTACAAACTGTTCAGTCTTTCTAATAAAATTATTCATTATGAATGTAACAAAAATTATTGATTTAAAGAGACAAATTAGTTTTCAGCGTCTTTTTCAACTAAAGGTAACTTCAAGTGGAATATCACTTAACAAGATGTATGACTGTACAGTATTCAAATTTCCATTACAAACCATAAAAGTTATAGGATAACTAATTCACAAAGAAGAGAATGTCCAATTTTAAATATTAAGACAGGCAGCTCAACTTTTGATACACTATTATATGAAATAAACTAATGAAAATCACAGAAACAGGGACTTAAAGGCTAAGTAGCCAAGATCCACAGATATGTTGGAAGGCAGGTAAACTAGTTCCCTGGTGGCTCTAAAGTGATGAACCCTTGAGGCACAAGTGTAAACTCCAAAAACTTTTCCAAACCACGTGGTTCCCAATCGCATGATTCCCGATCTTTGTAACAAATCATAAGTTTTCCAGATTGCTATATACGATCACAAGGTTCCCGACCTTAGAAAGCGATCACATGATTCCCGATTACTATACACCAGCCTAGCATTCCCAATAGTGGTAGATGATCGTAGAGTCATCAATCGCTGTAGATGATCGAGAATTTCCCAATCACAGTACACTATTGTAGAGTTCCTATTTGTGGTAGATGATCGTAAGGTCCTCGATCATGGTAACCGATCATAACTTTTGTAATAGCAATAAATGGGGAAAAAACTCATCATGAAGAACAACCATAAGCCAACCTGTCTTGCAGGGAACAATTACAATCAGAACATTCTCCTTAAGATGAAATGCAAATAGGGTAGGGCACAACACAAGGAAAACTAGCATTCATGTTGGTAAGATCTCGTATCATGTACTGTATATGTAATGAAAACAGTCCTACATTCCTCTGCCAAAGTATCGTATAATGGAAGAGCAAGAACGAGGCAGAAACCAGAGGTCATAAGACTCGAAATTCACTGAAGATATGTGAAGTGTTTGATTACATAGCATTGAGCAAGTGCACTGATTACATGAACCTTGTCACCAAACATATTCTCAGGGAAATGGGCATTTCTGGCACATAACCTCTTGCCTTGTGCACTTGGCAAGAACATACTCTGTATCCAACTCACACCGCTTGGCGAGGGAACTTTCCCCCAACGATTGGCGAGGCATGATCTTAGTACGTACTGTCCTCACATGCTCTGTGATTGTCGGAGACATAACTAACTTGATCTGACCTATTTAGATAACATCTTCCCCTTCAAGTGTAGCAGTAGCCTTTACTTAAAGGCATTGCATTCGGTACAAGACTAACCTCGGTTGACAAGCAGCGTGTACCGATGTCTATTCCCGAAGGAGCAATTTTTGGTACAGTATGCATCGTTTTCCTCATTCTCTGTAGAATTTAGAAGGTACTAGTGCAAGAAAGGATGAAAAGGGCGAGACCTTTACTCCTACCTTTAGTGTGCGCACTCTTGTGAGAAAACACAGGTAGCAGGTGTGTAAGCACTTGTATTGCATACCAATACATATCATTGGGGGAAGGAATGTTCCCAGTAAGCCTTCACTTACCTTGCAATATTTGCTGGCTAACATAGAACTATCAAGTTTCTTGTCCAACCAAATGGCAAATGTAAGCCCTTGAAAGAGGATGAGCATAGCTTTCTAAAACACGTAAGCTCTCATTAGAAGGCAAGCATAGCCTTATAGAAGGGCGAGTGCAAACAGTAGAGCATTCTCAATCTGAGATTGTGCACCAGCAGTAGAGTGCATATGAGGAGAAAGAGTAGAGACATCAAGACCCAATGAGTGCATGCCACATGGGGGAGAGGGGGGAAGTACTCATGATAAGAAGATCTTGTGCTAATAGACAAACATGCTTGCGTGCCAATATATAGGCAAGTGCAAGCATGTGAATGCTCCAAGACGATGAATGAGCGCAAAAAGACAGGTGCATGCAAACATGGAAACGCTATTAGTCCAACGAAAAAGAGTGCTAGCGTCAAGTGATGAGGTGGTCTAAGTACACTGACAGGTAGCCAAGGAGGCTACTAACAGAATTATGGTTACAAGGTTATTACATGAGATGGCACTGGTACACACTAACCAAATGTAGCAGCTGCAAACAAGCAGCCTCACCAAGTCAGAGGCAACATTGTGTGCACACTTCACTATTGCTCTTGCTTGGGCTGAGAAGGCCAAGACACTTGCATAGGAGTTAAAGTCTTTCTCAAGTAACACCATAATGAGCCGACCTGTCACTAGGCAACTTGGAGTCAACTTACAAGGAAAAATAGGATTGAGAAAGTTCTGAATTGGATCAAGACTGACTGGTAATGGGTCTTTTTCTGAGTGTCTGTGAGACAACGAAGGAGACAGATACCCATCTAACCAAATGTTTGACAGGGATGATGAGGATGGAGGTAAGAACAATGCTCACCATCACCAGGGCTAAGGATCCAGCTGACTGAACCCTAAGGAAATGGTCATTGGGTAAGAACCAAAGCTTCCTTCCGAAAGAGAAAATAATACGCTATATTTCCCAAGGAACTTTTAGCAAGAGCCCTTGTGCTCAATTACTACAGCTTCTCTTTTCTTCAAAGAAATTCCTGAAGAAAAGAATAGGAGGGGGAAGGAAGAATTGGTAAAGGTGGAAGAAAAGGTAGCAAACTCACTCTAGCCAACAATTCTCCCTTGCTACCATGAGTGGTTCAGAGGTTTCTACAGATCAGGAACAGGTGCACTATCACTTCAATTTTGCTAATAGGAAAGCAAGGAAAAATTCCTAGTCTAAGAGCATTCATAAGTATGCCTACTCATCCTCCGTTTTGGCGCAAGACCAAACTTTTTTCAATCACAATCCTACGATCATAAAACAAGCTAGGATTAGTTCCTTGAGTCACCAAAAGCATAAGTTTTCCTTCCTAGAAAATGAACCCTTTCTGGAGGCCAAGTAAGGAGAAAAATTTCAAAATAAACAGGGTCTGATTAGAACTGTACTGGTTCAGCAGATAGGATTACAGATTCGACTCCATCCCTGCAACGACTCATGAAGAGCCAACACAAGAAGAGTGGAGGTCATAAAACACCAAGTGCAAAAATCTAATAGCCATACCTCTGTTGAAAGTCCAGATATAGAATCTGGAAGGTAAGTATGGAAAGGATTTGAAAAGGAGGAAATGTGCAAGGCAATGAATCCCCCTATTGGCAGCAAGGAACATTATTCTGCATCACTTTCCCCCCTTCCTCCTTCCTCCTAGCACCCCTCTTGGACTGAGCCTGGAAAGGGCAAAAACAGATGGAGCAATTCTAACCCCTGCTGAGGAAGAAGTTCCTGGTGGTCATTTCTAGGATTCGGATAAGTTGGAACCTTCCTTAAACCCAAGCCAGATGGCAAGGCTTGGTCGCAAGGTCTTTCACGAGAGACCCTTGTCAACCATGAGGAGATTGGTGAAGGAGGAAGAGAGAGGGAGAACTCACCTTCCCTTTGTCGACTATTACTCCTTGTTGTCATAGAGGATCCATGGTTTGGGCAACCAATAATGACTACACTCCCTGAGGAGGAAGCTACAAGAGATTCCAATGCCACAACTCAAATGACTACACTGGGTATTTTGTTCCAAGAGAGCACTGGGAAATTCACTGACATTACAACACAGGGATCAAAATTCTGTAAACAATATCAGAGATAGTTGAGCCCTACAAATGAGTAACTTCCACGGCCATAAATGCCAACATAGGCGACACTCGATTCAAATTGGGTAACTCTCTCTTGAGGCAAAAAAAAAACGGCAAGAAGCAAGACGAGTTACGATCTGAGTTCATCACCTTCTAGATTGGAGGAGTAGGAACAACACTCCAAAGACAAGCCTTCACTAAGGTACAAAACACACGGGGTTTATAAGGTTTCTCCCTAATAGGAACAAAATTCATATCACATGCTTACCTTTTGGTGTACTTCAGCTTGAAAGCAAGAGCTCTCACACCCCCAAGAGATAAAAACTCATCACAATCACAAGAAAGATGAGATCCAACAGTCAAGACTGTGCAACAGTATGTCTGTACCCGGTGCAGCCAAAGACATACGAACTAGTCTTTGACAGGCAGGTTGGTGGGGCTTCCCACTCATGTCACCTGTATTCATCCAACTACAGTACATCCGTAACGATTCATTGGTCATTTCAACGCCATTGAAGATAAATTCCTATTTTAAAGGACAAAAGGTTTACATACGTATAGGAATACAGTAAATCAGGATTAGATCAGATCCATGAATTTGTCCAATAAGACCCAGTACTGGGGCAAAGGGGGCCATTCGGCACCCATGCGCAACTGGGTCTAAACACTGCAGTTGCACTAAGAGGAATAGCAAAATGGAAGAAAGGAAGCAGGAAGTTGGATACAAATGAGTATAGCTAGGATCCGGGAAGGCCTTCAAGTAATGCCTACAATGTAACATTGAGGCTCAATGTAGATACTACCTTTTGTACACAAGCGTACCTCACATGCAGGGAGAAAAATGGGGGGATTTTTTATATCTGCATTGCTATAGCCTTGAAAATTTGGTAACATTTGACAAGGCCTATAAAGCCATTTAACTTCAATTCTTCATTGGTTAATGAATGCTTAGGCAACCCATCCTTTTTCACCATATTTTTCCTATCATGTACAATGGAAAGTTTCCGATATAATTCTACCCAGCATTTTGGGTACATTACAGTATAAATTAGGCCTATCAGTCTTTTGACAAAAATCAGAATACAGTACAGTACTTGTAGTTGTAAAATTATGATACTTCTGGCCTTTTTATTAATGAAATAATGTCAAATTGCTTACCAATTAATTCTTTAAGTCTCATCTGCATCTTGAAGACATGTCTGTCAGCTTTTTATAGTCTTTTGAGAAGTTGTTCCCACACTCTTGAGCAAGCAGCGGGCATACAGCTGAAAACTGTGCTTACACAACCATTTCTTCATGACCAGAGGTTGATAAATGTAGTATGGGAACATTTCACCCAACAAATTCATCATCGGTCCACAGTAAGGTTCCTGAATATTTTCAGACAAGCCTTCCATCATTGCTGAACTTCGGCTCGACATTAGCTGCCATTTAAAAATTCTTGGAAATACAGTGCAGTATTACAATTCAAACCTGAAAAGGATATTGAATTTTATCATTTGTTAATAAACATTCTCAAAATGAATACAAGAAAAATACTGAAATCTATCACCAATTAATAATTACCAAAGTTATTGCTGATATATATTGCAAGTTTCAACATTGTTTTAGGTCCGAACGAGATCTCAAGTGTCAAGAGATTGGGCTACCGATTGGACTCTATTATTATTCAATGGACTCTTAACCCCTTCACTACAAGGCAGCGGATCCACCCTCAAATTAAATATGAGATTTGTCACCATCAAATATACATGCTCACTTCCTCTATAATAACCTACACTTCCATGTTTGTTTTAATGCCGATTACAGAATAAGATTTTTCAAAAATTTACTTTATTTTCTATTGTATTTCACTCTGATCAACCAAAATATTATTTCCATTCATTGTGAAGTTATTCTACAATAATTTACAAAAATTTTAATTATATTATTTTCTCTAAATAAATGTAAAGCACTGTGATTTCATGTGTAAAAAAAAAAAAATTAATCATAGAAGTGACTATGCCATACAAGAACATGACATGCTGTGTAGAATGTCAATAAATGGAAATAATGACAGCAGGCTAACTTTTTACTTTTTATAGATATGGTAGTTGAGAAAAAAAGGAATAAAAAAATTCCTATCTAGCACTACTAGCAAAACGTTTTGTTGACGTCGTGGGAAGCAGAGAACCGATAATGGTTAAAGAACGCTATGTAATACTTCTGTGTGATTTCAACACATGCCAACATAGAAATACACTTTAAAAAACTTACATAATAATGCATAAGGACTATAATCACAAGTATTTCGGCTAGTGGTGGAGTGAGATGCAAGCATCCCCAAGTCTCCAAGCTGGGGTTGTCTGGGGGGTGGGGGGGGGGGTTGAGTATTGTCTCATGTATGGAATTTTCCCATTGGCTAGAGGGTGGTATGATTCTACATGGTAACACAAAAACAGACCAAAATACTGTAGCTTTTACACTATCAGGAAGAAAGGCTAGAAAACCAGAGACTTCATTGGTTGGCTGAAGAAAGGGGGGAGGACCATTTTTATCTTTAATTTCCTGAGTTTGAACTGTGTGATATACGACCATGAACAATACTCATTTGGACAATATAAGAGCGATTTTAAATTCCATATAGTTTACATTTGTAAATGACGTATCCGAGACGTCCTCGGGTGTATCACAGGGTATATTCCGACGTCAAACGACTGTAGCGAAGGGGTTGACATCTGTTTGTTAAACAATTCTGATCAAAGTTATCTGCATTTCTGTGGGTGCAATTTGCCAGGCCTGCTTTCAAACTCCCAAAACCCATGGTCTCCTACTGAGGTACACTCCATACTTATTACTGGAGTATAACTTAGCTACCCTAGAAATCATTAAAGTAAACAAAAAAAAAAAAGAAGTCTGCACACTAATGTTCATGGCTAAAATCAAATAACAATCCTGAGTGGCTTCATCAGATAGGAAAATAGAAGCTGATATGGCTTCCATGTTTGGGGAAAAAAAATAATTCAACCAAAATATTGGAAAATAAAAAAAAAAATATGCCAGCTGGATCAGCCAAATCCAACAATTAGAATAACTTTATATTGTTGTCCTAGAGTAGAAGGCTGGTCATATATTAACCAGTTAAATGCTTAGAAATACTAAAATGTTCAATAAGTAAGAAAATGGTGTCTTGGATCAGACCAGATTAACTAACGTGTGGGTTAAAGGGGCTAAGCCCAATAGACAAGGATAATGATCTGGGTTAGGTTAGGGGGAGGGATATGGTTTCAGTTTACTAGGGACGGCGCAAATATTCACCACGGGTTAAAGTGAAAACTTTTAAGAACCAATATAAAGCAAATAGTTCTAATTCTCATATAGAAATAACCAAGGAAATCTTCAGCAGTGCACTGCCAGTAGCAACCATCATTCAGATACTTAGGTTTCCTGTGATTAACAAGTAACTATATATCAATGGGTACTGGTTTTGTATGTGGCCTACCTTTTGAATATGGCCCACAAAATTATATCTGTTTTAGTATGTGGCCTAACCTAGCCTTATCATTATTATTATCACTTGCTAAGCTACAACCCTAGTTGAAAAAGCACGATGCTATAAGACCAGGGGCTCCAACAGGGAAAATAGCCCAGTGAGGAAAGGAAACATGGAAAAATAAATTTTTTAAAAATAGGAACATTAAAATAAATATTTCCTATATAAACT